>NW_022630999.1:41049153-41414453 GCF_010015895.1 Lontra canadensis | reverse complement strand
CCCCCCCCCCCCCCCCCACAATTTGGGATCTCTTCTGATTTGGCTAAAGCATATTTTCCTGCGGTTGTTGCCACCCTTTTAGTATTTTACTTGTTCCTTCATATACTCTTATCTGGACAAAATGACAAGGTGGAAAAATTCAACACAAAAAAAAGAACAAGAGGCAGTACCAAAGGCTAGGGACCTAATCAATACAGACATTGGTAATATGTCAGATCTAGAGTTCAGAATGACAATTCTCAAGGTTCTAGCCGGGCTCGAAAAAGGCATGGAAGATATTAGAGAAACCCTCTCGGGAGATATAAAAGCCCTTTCTGGAGAAATAAAAGAACTAAAATCTAATCAAGTTGAAATCAAAAAAGCTATTAATGAGGTGCAATCAAAAATGGAGGCTCTCACTGCTAGGATAAATGAGGCAGAAGAAAGAATTAGCGATATAGAAGACCAAATGACAGAAAATAAAGAAGCTGAGCAAAAGAGGGACAAACAGCTACTGGACCACGAGGGCAGAATTTGAGAGATAAGTGACACCATAAGACGAAACAACATTAGAATAATTGGGATTCCAGAAGAAGAAGAAAGAGAGAGGGGAGCAGAAGGTATATTGGAGAGAATTATTGGAGAGAATTTCCCCAATATGGCAAAGGGAACAAGCATCAAAATCCAGGAGGTTCAGAGAACCCCACTCAAAATCAATAAGAATAGGTCCACACCCCGTCACCTAATAGTCAAATTTACAAGTCTTAGTGACAAAGAGAAAATCCTGAAAGCAGCCCGGGAAAAGAAGTCTGTAACATACAATGGTAAAAATATTAGATTGGCAGCAGACTTATCCACAGAGACCTGGCAGGCCAGAAAGAGCTGGCATGATATATTCAGAGTACTAAACGAGAAAAACATGCAGCCAAGAATACTATATCCAGCTAGGCTATCATTGAAAATAGAAGGAGAGATTAAAAGCTTCCAGGACAAACAAAAACTGAAAGAATTTGCAAACACCAAGCCAGCTCTACAGGAAATATTGAAAGGGGTCCTCTAAGCAAAGAGAGAGCCTAAAAGTAGTAGATCAGAAAGGAACAGAAACAATATACAATAACAGTCACCTTACAGGCAATACAATGGCACTAAATTCATATCTCTCAATAGTTACCCTGAATGTAAATGGGCTAAATGCCCCAATCAAAAGACACAGGGTATCAGAATGGATGAAAAAACAAAACCCATCTATATGTTGCCTACAAGAAACCCATTTTAAACCCGAAGACACCTTCAGATTTAAGTGAGGGGGTGGAAAAGAATTTACCATGCTAATGGACATCAGAAGAAAGCAGGAGTGGCAATCCTTATATCAGATCAATTAGATTTTAAGCCAAAGACTATAATAAGAGATGAGGAAGGACACTATATCATACTCAAAGGATCTGTCCAACAAGAAGATCTAACAATTGTAAATATCTATGCCCCTAACGTGGGAGCAGCCAACTATATAAACCAATTAATAACAAAATCAAAGAAACACATCCACAATAATACAATAATAGTAGGGGACTTTAACACTCCCCTCACTGAGATGGACAGATCATCCAAGAAAAAGATCAACAAGGAAATAAAGGCCTTAAATGACACACTGGACCAGATGGACATCACAGATATATTCAGAACATTTCATCCCAAAGCAACAGAATACACATTCTTCTCTAGTGCACATGGAACATTCTCCAGAATAGATCACATCCTCTGTCCTAAATCAGGTCTCAACCGGTATCAAAAGATTGGGATCATTCCCTGCATATTTTCAGACCACAATGCTCTGAAGTTAGAACTCAATCACAAGAGGAAATTTGGAAAGAACCCAAATACATGGAGACTAAACAGCATCCTTCTAAAGAATGAATGGGTCAACCAGGAAATTAAAGAAGAATTGAAAAAAGTCATGGAAACAAATGATAATGAAAATACAACGGTTCCAAATCTGTGGGACACAACAAAGGCAGTCCTGAGAGGAAAATATATAGCAGTACAAGCCTTCCTCAAGAAACAAGAAAGGTCTCAGGTACACAACCTAACCCTACACCTAAAGGAGCTGGAGAAAGAACAAGAAAGAAACCCTAAACCCAGCAGGAGAAGAGAAATCATAAAGATCAGAGCAGAAATCAATGAAATAGAAACCAAAAAAACAATAGAACAAATCAATGAAACTAGGAGCTGGTTCTTTGAAAGAATTAATAAGATTGATAAACCCCTGGCCAGACTTATCAAAAAGAAAAGAGAAAGGACCCAAATAACTAAAATCATGAATGAAAGAGGAGAGATCACAACAAACACCATAGAAATACAGACAATTATAAGAACATATTATAAGCAACTCTATGCCAACAAATTTGATAATCTGGAAGAAATGGATGCATTCCTAGAGACATATAAACTACCACAACTGAACCAGGAAGAAATAGAAAGCCTGAACAGACCTGTAACCAGTAAGGAGACTGAAACAGTCATCAAAAATCTCCAAACAAACAAAAGCCCAGGGCCAGACGGCTTCCCAGGGGAATTCTACCAAACATTTAAAGAAGAACTAATTCCTATTCTCCTCAAACTGTTCCAAAAAATAGAAATGGAAGGAAAACTTCCAAACTCATTTTAGGAGGCCAGCATCACCTTGATCCCAAAACCAGACAAGGATCCCATCAAAAAAGAGAACTACAGAACAATATCTTTGATGAATACAGATACAAAAATTCTCACCAAAATACTGGCCAATAGGATTCAACAGTACATTAAAAGGATTATTCACCACGACCAAGTGGGATTTATTCCAGGGCTGCAAGGTTGGTTCAACATCCGCAAATCAATCAATGTGATACAACACATTAATAAAAGAAAGAACAAGAACCATATGATACTCTCAATAGATGCTGAAAAAGCATTTGACAAAGTACAGCATCCCTTCCTGATCAAAACTCTTCAAAGTGTAGGGATAGAGGGCACATACCTCAATATTATCAAAGCCATCTATGAAAAACACATTGCAAATATCATTCTCAATGGAGAAAAACTGAAAGCTTTTCCTCTAAGGTCTGGAACACTGCAGGGATGTCCGTTATCACCACTGCTATTCAACATAGTACTAGAGGTCTTAGCCTCAGCAATCAGACAACAAAAAGAAATTAAAGGCATCCAAATCGGCAAAGAAGAAGTCAAACTATCACTCTTCACAGATTATATGATACTATATGTGGAAAACCCAAAAGATTCCACTCCAAAACTGCTAGAACTTGTACAGGAATTCAGTAAAGTGTCAGGATATAAAATCAATGCACAGAAATCAGTCGCATTTCTCTACATCAACAACAAGACATAAGAAAGAGAAATTAAGGAGTCAATCCCATTTACAATTGCACCCAAAACTATAAGATACCTAGGAATAAACCTAACCAAAGAGACTAAGTATCTATACACAGAAAACTATAAAGTACTCATGAAAGAAATTGAGGAAGGCACAAAGAAATGGAAAAGTATTCCATGCTCCTGGATTGGAAGAATAAATATTGTGAAAATGTCTATGCTACCTAAAGCAATCTACACATTTAATGCAATTCCTATCAAAGTACCATCCATTTTTTTCAAAGAAATGGAACAAATAATCCTAAAATTTATATGGAACCAGAAAAGACCACGAATAGCCAAAGGAATATTGAAAAAGAAAGCCAAAGTTGGTGGCATCACAATTCCGGACTTCAAACTCTATTACAAAGCTGTCATCATCAAGACAGCATGGTACTGGCACAAAAACAGACACATAGATCAATGGAACAGAATAGAGAGCCCAGAAATAGACCCTCAACTCTATGGTCAACTAATTTTCGACAAAGCAGGAAAGAATGTCCAATGGAAAAAAGACGGCCTCTTCAATAAATGGTGTTGGGAAAATTGGACAGCCACATGCAGAAAAATGAAATTGGATCATTTCCTTACACCACACACGAAAATAGACTCAAAATGGATGAAGGACCTCAATGTGAGAAAGGAATCCATCAAAATCCTTGAGGAGAACACAGGCAGCAACCTCTTCGACCTCAGCCGCAGCAACATCTTCCTAGGAACATCGCCAAAGGCAAGGGAAGCAAGGGCAAAAATGAACTATTGGGATTTTATCAAGATCAAAAGCTTTTGCACAGCAAAGGAAACAGTAAACAAAACCAAAAGACAACTGACAGAATGGGAGAAGATATTTGCAAACGACATATCAGATAAAGGGCTAGTGTCCAAAATCTATAAAGAACTTAGCAAACTCAACACCCAAAGAACAAATAATCCAATCAAGAAATGGGCAGAAGACATGAACAGACATTTCTGCAAAGAAGACATCCAGATGGCCAATAGACACATGAAAAAGTGCTCCATATCACTCGGCATCAGGGAAATACAAATCAAAACCACAATGAGATGCCACCTCACACCAGTCAGAGTGGCTAAAATCAACAAGTCAGGAAATGACAGATGCTGGCGAGGATGCGGAGAAAGGGGAACCCTCCTACACTGTTGGTGGGAATGCAAGCTGGTGCAACAACTCTGGAAAACAGCATGGAGGTTCCTCAAAAAGTTGAAAATACAGCTACCCTATGACCCAGCAATTGCACTGCTGGGTATTTACCCTAAAGATACAAACGTAGTGATCCGAAGGGGCACGTGCACCCGAATGTTTATAGCAGCAATGTCTACAATAGCCAAACTATGGAAAGAACCTAGATGTCCATCAACAGATGAATGGATAAAGAAGATGTGGTATATATACACAATGGAATACTATGCAGCCATCAAAAGAAATGAAATCTTGCCATTTGCGATGACGTGGATGGAACTAGAGGGTATCATGCTCAGCGAAATTAGTCAATCGGAGAAAGATAACTATCATATGATC
Source organism: Lontra canadensis (assembly GCF_010015895.1). NCBI lineage: Eukaryota > Metazoa > Chordata > Mammalia > Carnivora > Mustelidae > Lontra > Lontra canadensis. The sequence goes on along the minus strand of NW_022630999.1, from coordinate 41,409,532 downwards.
TCCCTGATATGAGGGAGAGGATAGGCAACATGGGGGGTTAAGGGGGTAGGAGAAGAGTAAATGAAGCAAGATGGGATTGGGAGGGAGATAAACCATAAGTGACTCTTAATCTCACAAAACAAACTGAGGGTTGCTGGGGGGAGGGGGGTTGGGAGAGGGGGGTTGGGTTTATGGACATTGGGGAGGGTATGTGCTATGGTGAGTGCTGTGAAGTGTGTAAACCTGGCGATTCACAGACCTGTACCCCTGGGGAAAAAAATATATGTTTATAAAAAATAAAATTAAAAAAACAAAAAACAAAAACAAATTTGGCAGAAGAAAATGAGCCCATGACAAGAGAGAAAAATGAAACCAAGGCCAAACCTGTAAAAGAACCATGGAAATGTGGTGCTCCAGGAAGAGAAGAGAATTTTAAGAAGAACGTGTTTAATATAATGTCAAATGCTTCTAAGCCACTATTTAAGAGACGGTCTGAAAATTAAGAATAGAAGGTAGCACCAAGGAGGTTATTGATAAACCTAGCAAGCGCACTGCTGTAATGAGCTAGACTCATAGTAGATATGAAAGGAAGGAAAAAGAGGTCAGTATCTTTAACTTAATGAGGGGAAGGAAAACACGAAGGTACAGAAGAGAGAGGGAATCTCATAGAGGATATTTCTTAGAGTTTTTAGTTGATTGGAACAAGAAATGTGACATAATGCCAGTATTAATTGGTATAACTAATAAAAACATCATTTTATCACTCTTCATAAACTCCAGTGAGGATCATTTCTACGTATCTTAAGGCACTGTTTAACTTTATTTTTCCCCTAATTTTTTTTTGTAGAGGAAATACTAACTACTATTTTTGACACATCTGGTTTATCATAGAAACACCCATGATTTATCAATTATTTTCCTTTGGTTTCACCACTTTCCTCTTTGTGTAGTATGTCTCTCCATACAAGAATGTCATGTTTTCCCTTTATACTAATGTATACAACATGAAGAAAATATGTTTTCCAAGTAACATTCTGCACATAAATTTCATATTTTCCATCACTTCTAATTTGGAACACAACAGCTTCTTTCAGGTTTCTAATATGAGATAGCCTACATTTAAAATGTGAAGACTACCATAATTACAACAATTTATAAACTGTTATTGGTATAAAAAGTAGTAATAGTAACAAACAATGCATTTTTCTTATTCACATGTCCATGTGTAATTTGCATATACATTATATATTCTTTTTTTAAAATGATGGAGATAATCTTTGCTAGTTTTTAAAAGGCTACTTTCTCAGTGTTGTTAATCATTTTTAAGTCACAGGTTAAACTTGAGAACCTTACAGAAGTTATATATAGTTCATGTTCCTAGAAGGACGTATATCTATATGTACATATAATTTTGCACATTCTTTAGAGTTAAAAGCATCTTATTTAGAGAAATATAAACTTCTTGGATATTGATGACAATGTCAAAGGAAAAATACAGAGCACAGCACCATGATCCAAAAGCATGACTTTTGGAATCAGTTAGATTTAGATATAAGTCTTGACCCAGCACTTAGTAATTGGATGATCTTGGCCAAGTTACTTAGCAATTAGCTAACTCTTAGCTTAAGTATACTCATACATAAAATGTGGTTGGAGAAAGGATTAAATCAGCTAAAAAAAGAAAAGTAAAGTAAAGTACATGACCAGTGCATATAAGAAAATCAGTGTTGGCTTTAAATATCAGGGAAATAACTTCAATGAAATGGTTCATAACAGCATAAAATGTTTTTGTTTAGTTGTTTTGCATGTTCAAATCTGGTTTTTTCGGATGAAGAATCTCACAGAAAGTAAGTGCATCTCAAGCTACAAGTTTCTAACTGCAGAGTTGAATATAGGGAGTATCACTGCACTGACTGGGTAGTGTTCAGGTAGAACCAGGCTCTGGTAGGGAGGGGATTCTAGGCACGTGACCACCAAGTGACAAGACACCACATACTAGGAGGTACAACTAATTAACTTTGGTATTTCAAGTACCCTATAGAGAAACACGTGTTTTACCAGGTCATCCCCAGTATTAGGAATTCTAAACGCAGCTAGGCTGAAAAGGTGTTTAACATTGCCAGAACAAGCATACATCCATGTATATTTCACAAACAAGATAGAATAATTGAGATCTAATTTTATCAAATGACCTGAGTCATCCTCTTATCTTTCAATCATCAAAGATACTGTTCTTGGCATAAAATATTTTTTTTTTCTAGATTTTAAAATGTATTTCAAGGTTACAAGGGTAATCCTGGTTACAAAAGCAATTAGTTTTGGCTCATCTTGACATACTTGGCCTCTTACAATAGTGCTCTCCCAAAAAGGCCCTTAGTCTGAGGCACAGACTCACTAAAGAGGGCGAGGCTTTAATTCAAATTTCCTTGTCTCTTCTCTGATTTCAACTAAGGAACAGTATCCTAAGGCTGTGTGCTGACCTCGGAACATAAGTCTAGACAGAACACTAAAAATTGCCTTTAAAAGGTGCCATGAACAGTATCCAAAATATCATCCGTTGAATAAGTTAGGCAATTTACTGTGCCAAAATCCTTCTATGTGTGGTTGCACCCAAAGCAGGTGCTTCTGTGGAAAATATATCCAAGACCATTCTGTCTCAGTTTACTTTAAGCAAAGCCAGTTTTTTAATTTAAAAAGTACTTGCTTAGATGTCTCTGAGATGTTTTACTGGCTTAGTAATCCAAGCAAATTCTGACTGAGGCTAAGGGAAGGTATCTTTCTCTGAGGATCCTTATCATAGGGCAAGAGCTTTTAAATGTTTTGGGAAAGCTCTGACCTTCTGAAGTTGAGTTTTGTTCAGGACATGAAGATTTTAAGGACATCTGCCTCCTTGCCAATTTTATTATTCCACTATTTTTTATTTAAATTACAGATTCTTTTTTGTCTCTTTCTCCGTGACAGGCTGGCACCAAATCATCCCCTGAGGAGAGCAGACATTCCAAAGGATGTCCTGCCAACAATAATGGAAAGCTGGATACAACTGAATGGTATAAAAAGGTACCTGAGATGCTTAGAAAACCGTAAAGTTTAATGCTGCACACTGGAGCCCATGCCAATTACTACAACTGCTGGTTATACATGAAAAATGTGTGTGTGTATGTGTGCATGTATGCTTTTAAATTCATGGCCTCTTTTTAATTTGTTGCTTATGAATCTCTACACATCTGTCTTTTAAAATGTCTCGTTTATAGGGTCAACAATTTCTGTCTAATGAGATGGGCCAAAAGACCTTTAATCACTCACAGACTCACAAGGAAAATGACAGTGTGTCCCAAATAAAAGACTGAGGAGGAATTATTGCTACAATATCTTAAATGTTCTCCAGTAACATTTGCCAAACATAATTTATAATACTGGCTGAACCATTCTTCCCTTTAAGGGGTATGCACATGTCTGAAGTAAATAGCGTATCAATACCTTCTGAAGTCTCAAAATGTTAATCCACCTTTTTTAAATTCTAAGAATATTATGTAGAAAAGAGTAAGGAACTATCTCCTTAATTTAAACAAATGGCACAATGCATTCTCTGAACATCCAAACTTGCCTCACTGAAAGATACATGGCTGAGAAGATGAAGCAAAGCCCTATTTTCCCAGAAAATTTGTATTTTACAAGGAAAGACACAACCTTTCTGGAAGACTTGTCTTTGCACCTTCAAAGTTGGTTTGATTATTCATTAAGCAACTGTGCCCTAAATCACAGAACCAGAGTAAAGAATAACTTTAAAACATATGGAAAATGTAAATTACTAAAGCCTTGAAGACAACATGTATTTCATGTAATTTTGTAAAAAAAAAAGGAGGGTACAACTGGACATACCATGCAAAAAGAAGTTTAAAGAAACAATGACATAAATTGCTACTACACTTAGGTAAGCAATCCTTCTTAAATGAAACTTTAAAATAGGAACAAAGACCCTGATACTGGAGGACAGACTATAGTGCAGCTGATTTAAAGCACCAGGGGTTTAAACGCTCACAATATATTATTTTCGGTAAGTACACTTCTGGAATGTTTCAGTTTGGATTAAGCATCCTGAAACATGGATTTAATTAAAGGAGCCCTTCAGATAATTATGGGACTGATTTTCAAAGGCACGCTAGATGATTCAGATTCCTGGTAACATTCTGAGCTGCATCATTTAAAGCCTGGTCTGGAAGGACTATTCTTTGAGAACTTACCATCTTCCAAAAACTAAAGAAACTTCCTGGCTGAATATTTAGAAATCAAAAATCGGTACTTAGAGCATTTTTATGTTAAATAGTATCTATTGTGAGTGAATTTTAGGAGTCTCTAGGGAAGGCCTCAAAAGATATGGCTGGCATTTGCTGGGACAAGACAACATTTGATTATCTAGAAGCCAGCTAAGACTTCTGGTACCCCTCCCAAAATTCTGATCACTGAAGACTTTATGGATACTCAAAACACTATAATGTCTCAGCTCAAGAACAGATAGAAACAGTGACTTCCAAAAGGGAAGTTTATGATCTTCCCAGGAATGGGGAAAACAAGCCATTGGGGTCTAGAAAAAAAATATTATTTCTATCTATATTTACTTTTTAACTCACTAAGAAAACTTGTATGTATACATTTAAAATGCACCTCATAGGTTAGAACAGTAGCATATGGATATAATGTATAAGTAAATAGCTATATATATGTTTGGACACAGTGTCTTTCTAAATGGAGATTCAAAATTCTGAGGCGCTTTCCTATTCTGGACCTCTTAGCATCTCAGAATGAGGGGAATAGGGTCAGTGTTCTGCTGCCTGCTTTTGCCTGATAGCAAGGTGGGGTATTCAGTTACTACTAATAAAAATTATTAGAGACAAATACGATGGGCTGTAGACTCATTTACTCACTCGACAAATATTTACCAAGCATCTATGAGATCAAGGGATAAAAAGCAAAGGAGACATAGTTCAAGCTTTCGTACAGTTTACTCTATGAAACAGAATTATAATTATTCTCATTATCCTAATGAGGAGAAAGAAGATAAGCAAGGAATAAAATGAGGAAAACCTGCAACAGAGTTACATTCTTCTGATGCGAGATGAAAACATTACCTGTGTGATATTCTTGCCAAAGATGTTGAACCAGACTCAAACCTGACAACATAATTAAACACACTGGAATGAAAAGGTATTCTTTAAAATTTGTAATAACATGAAAGACAAAAAGAAGTGGGGCACCTGTTCTAGACTGCAGATAACCAAGTAAATTAAAACGTATGATTCTTCTAGGATCCTGGACTAAAGAAACAACAGCTATAAACATTACTAGAATGAGTATGTAACTGAAATAGGGACTGAAAATCACGTAATAGCTTTGGATTAATATAATTGTTCTTGACTGCGATTATTTTGTTGTCATTATTTAAAAGAATGACCTTGTTCTTGAGAAATGTGTACTGATGTAGGCAAAACTAGAAGAACAGTATGAGGTATTGACTGACCATTCTTGCAACTTTTCTATAAACTTGAAAATTTTCAAGATTAAATGTTACGAATAACACAGAAAGTGTGTGTGTGTGTGTGTGTGTGTGTGTGTGTGTGTGTGTGACATCGATATAAGGGAATAAGAGCAATGAGGGTGGATGGATGGAGCTGGGAATATCATTTTATGTTGGTGATGAGAGAGACCCTCTCTACTATGTTGATATTTGAGCAAAGATACAACAGCAGAAAGAGGTGAAGAAGCAGACCATGTAGCAGAAAGAGGTGAAGAAGCAGACCATGTAGCTATCTGAGAAGCAAGAGTTCCAAGCAGCATACCAGCCATACTGGAGAAAGAGAGAAGATTCCAATGGGACTGAAGCAGAGTGAGTGAGAGGAATGGTGGAAAGAGATGAGATCAGAGAAGTAACAGGGAGTAAGATCGTTGCTGAGCCTTACAAGGCATGAGAACACATTGGAACTTTATTCTTAAGTATGAAGGGGAACCAGTGGAGGTTTCTGAACCAAAATATAATGTGATGATAGGAGTGGAGGTCATGAAAAGTAGGTAGATTTTGAGTAAATTTCAAATATAGAACTAGTAGAATTTGCTAATAGATAGAATATAGTACACAAACAGTAGACTTCAAGGAATACCCTGGAGTTGGTTTTTGAGCAAGAATGAGGATGGAATTCCCATTTACTAAAATGGAGAAGTTTTCTTTTTAATATACCTTCTATTTTAGAGCAGTTTTAGATTCATAGCAAAGTTGAGAGGAAAGAACAGAGAAATCTCATATGTGCCTTCCCCCCCCAACATGCATAGTCTCCCCAACTGTCCACATCTCCTCACCAGCACTGGTACCTGTATCAACCAAAGTCCATGGTTTAAGTTAGGGCTGACTCAGTATTGTAGTTCTATGGGTTTTGCCAAATGTGTAGTAACATTTATTCACCATTACAGAATCATACAGATGTAGTTTTACTGCCCTCCAAATCCTCTGCATTCTACCTAGTCATCCATCCTCCCTCCCTAACACCTGGCAACCACTAATCTTTTTGTTGTCTCCATAATTTTGCCTTTTCTATATGTCATATGTTTGGAATCATATAGTATGTTTACTTTCCAAATGACTTTCTTTACTTAGTAACATGTATTTAAGATTCCTCCATGTCTTTGTATCTTGATAACTCATTCTTTTTAGTACTATTATTTCACTGTATGTATGTACCAGACGGTGTATTTAACCAAATCACCTACTAAAGGATATCCTAGTTGTTTCTGATTTGGGACAATTATAAATAAAGCTACTATAAATACCAACATGCAAGTATTTGTGCAGATATGAGTTTCCAACTCATTTGGGTCAATACCAAAGAGCATGATTAAAGGCTGCTATGGTAAAAGTATATTTAGTTTTATAAGAAACTGTCAAACTGTCTTCCAAAGTGGTTGTACCATTTTGTATTCCCACCAGCAGTGAATAAGAGTTCCTATTGCTCCACATTCTTGCCAACATTTAGTGCCCTCAGGGTTTTTTATTTTAGTCATTCTGAATCTCTTGCCTTGGATGGCAAAGCTATTGTCCTAGTCATGATCTTTGTGCATACTTAAAATACTCAATCAAAATGTCATAGGTGGGGCTGAAAATCTTGGGGTGCAGTGTGACTGTGTACCAGGCCGGTGTAGTCATAGTCCAAGCCATATAATTTGACATCAAGCAGGCTGATCTCGTTGTTGGCATAGACGGCCACTGGGTTTGGGAAATATCAGACCTCAGGGGGCAGGAGGTCATGTACCAGTCTCCACATGTCCTGGTAATAAGCCAGGTGAAGCATGGGGCCTCTGGGCCGTGGGTGCCAGGACCCAGGCTGCAGCCAAGGCAGGAAGGCAAGGATGAGGCAGCTTGCCACCTGCAGTGGCCCTTGCATCACAGCCAGTGCCTAGTGGCCTCCCACAGCTCCCACAACCTCCCACACCCACCACCTATTTACATGGTCTGAATAAATGTACATTGCAGAGCCACTCAGCGTAAGTTCTTTAAATGAGCTCCTTATAATTTTAGGGTTCTAACAGAACATCCTGTAAATGGGTGGAATCATCTTCATAAAGATCTGCAACCTTTTCTTATAAGACTTTGAAAAGTATTTTTCTTGAACTGTACATGCGAAAAAGGACTTTGAAGGTTTTTTTAGATCAAATCTCTCTTTTTCCACCAGAGGTACCTGAGGCCTAGCAAGTTTAATTTATCCAACTGTGTTTGGGGTCATTTGCAGAAGGATAGCTAAAGAACTACTTCACACCCTTTCCATTATACCAGTATTATCAGTAGTATCATTGCCAATTCTTCTTGCCTCTCTTGCTTGGGCAATTACAACTCACCAAAATAGTCTCCTATTCTGTTCCACAAAAGCTCTATTTCTTTTTGAAATGATCAGTCTACTTACAACAATTAAAACTGAGGAGAGTGAAGGCAATCCTAAAATCATGACTATTCAAGGAGTATTTTCATAAATTTTAGATTAGTTTTCTTTAAATAAATTTCAATATCTGTAATGTAGATAACTGAATTGTTCAAGATTTCCCTATCCCTCTCTTCCTGTCATCTCTTTTCATAAAAGCTGTAAACCTGACCTTCCCTTAAGTGAGCTCTGATTGCCTTTCTATGGTTTCCTTGAGCTTTGGGGTCCTATTTTTCCTGCTGGACTCTCCTTTAGGTTAATGACAACTAACACTATGGCAGCCACTTTTATGTTACCATCCCTTTCTAGACTTGTATACCTCATTTTGTACAAATCCTAAGATTCTAATTTATGTATATAACTGCACATTATGTTCTTCCCTAACAATTAAACAGAAAATGTTACTTTCAAGCCAGTTATAAAATAATAGCAAACTATGTCAACAAAAAGAGCAGGAAGAATTTATTTCCTGACTTCCTGAATTAGGGAAAATATTATTTCAACAAATATCAGAAATATACTGTGATATGAAATCTATTTGAGCAAGCGGATTGGGATTTATCACTAGGAAAATATAGGAAAATGTAGAAGCAACTGCCATAGCCATCCTCTGGGAAATTAAAAAAAATAATAAATAAATAAGGAGCCAGCAAGTAACTGTGAATGAGAAGATGCAGATGTTTCACAAAAATAAAACACTGTCTTAATGCTGCTCTGACGGTACTTAAATATAGTAATTCTACACAATGACAGATCATCCCAAGACACTAATGGAAAAGAGGTTATCATTATGAGATATTTATAATAGCTAGGTTCTGTCTCAATGTCAAACTGAAATATCATACATGATATATGCTCAGCAGATACAATCATACTATAATCATACTAAAAATGAAACTCAAACATAAGAAAAAGTATGATGCTACCAGAAGTGAGGAAGGAGAGTTTCATGAAGATATGAAAGTTGGATTAAAAATGAAAAAATAACCCAGTTATCTTAGATATTAGTGGTTATCATATTTTAGTTTTATTTTATCGATTTAGTCTATTTCAACTACTCATTTAGACCATTCACTTCTTTTTCTTTAAAGATTTATTTATTTTAGAGAGAAAGGGCTCATGCACGGTGGGGGGGCGGGCAGAGACAGACGGAGAGAGAGAGAATCTTAAGCAGATTCCCCACTGAGTGCAGAGCCCAATGCAGGGCTCTGTCTCACAACCGTGAGATCATGAGCTGAGCTGAAATCAACAGATGGACACTTAACAAACTGAGCCATCCAGGCGCCCCTGTTCTTTTCTTATATAACACTTCAGGAGTTCAATATTTGAACTTTTAAAAACGTAATATGACAATTAAATTTTGAAAATACAAATAGTACAAATTTGTTCCTGTGATGGACTTCAAACTATTTATCATTCTTCTAAACAATATTATGTATTTGATCACTGAAAACCATCATTTACTACTGTATTATATAGCGTTGTAGTGGACAAACAAATCTATTTCTTAAAATATAATATTAAAACATTATTTTGTCTCCCATTTTCTTTTATTTTTATTTGATGAGGCTAGATTTTTCTGTCTTTGGAAGTAACAGTTTCAATATAGACCTTAAAATGTCCAGCACCATGTAATAGCTAAAACTCCGAATTTATTTTAAAACTAAGGCAACTTCTACTCCTCCTGTCTTCTTTCCTGAGCTCACAGCAATACGACAATATCTTCTGCTTCTCAGCACAAATATCTGTTATCCCTCAGTCTAGGCAACCCTCATAGATCAGTCTTTCCTTTTGCTGACTTTCATCATCATACTGATTCATGGGTAACATGTATACATTCCCTAACCCCAGTAAAATCTGAATATGCAGACTTCAAATGAGGCCACTCACCTCTTGCTAATTGCCAGCATGTTGCCTGGCATACCTCATCCTAGAGATTTCAGGGGACAGTAAGATCTCAACTTTGAGTGGTCTTATAAAAACCTCCTCTCTACACAAAAGACTAAGGGGTAATACAACTATTATATGTATCATTGTTTCAAGCCCATTACATCTAGGGTGCAAGCCATCATTACATTCATGTTGGTTCATGTGTCTGGAGCAGCCAGCATAAACTTGGACAGTGTGCCAAAACTAGTATGTTCAGACCACCAGAGTCTCTGGAATGGTCACTGTTGAAAAGCTGGTACAGATATTGGTCATATTATTTATCTTTCCTATGTCTCTTTATAGACCTGAAAAAAGCCTATCTTTTAGCTATGAATGCCTGAAGATGGCTGAGGCTAAGTGGGAGGGGTAGAGTGGGGCTCTTATGAAGATTTCAGTCTCTGCTGCTTCCTGTCCTGGCCCTTGGGCCACTTAAAAGTGTTGACTCCAGCCCAAGAGAAAGAGAGCCCATCACCCACCACCCTCTAACCCCACTCTATTCATTCTAGGCTCTACCATGCACCCTCCCCAAGCAAGACACTCCAGAGGTGGGGCAAAGGACCAACCATAGGCAATACCTGCTATCATGCTCTGTATGACCTTGGGCAGTTCACCTCAGCCTTTATGCTTCAGTTTCTTCCACTCGAAAATTAGAACAATAATAACACTTATCTCATAGGGCTCTTCTGAGGATTAAGTGAGCCTCACTCATGTAGCAGCACTAAGTTAAGCACAATCAATATATTCAGTTGATATGAGAGATTTTATTGACTAAAGGGATCACATGAAAATTTGCAATCAAATACCATACCTAAGATATGTATCAGATATGCACATAAATAGACACACACATATACATATATGTGAATGTAAATTTTATACACTGACAAGTGTTTAATTTACTTCACTATGTTGCTGCAAAGTCCAGCTACATGCTGCAGGGAAAAAATAGGCCCTGGGACCACATGCAGATGAATAGAACAGGTGAGAGTAGTGCTCCAGATATCTTTGCTAAGGCCCAAGGCACAAGAGTGAAGAAGTTTGGATCATCCAGCCTACTTGATCACTAGCTGAATACCACGAAGTAAATGCAGTCAACACCATGTAGAAACAAAGTATGGGCCAGCCAAGCCTTGTCTGAATTTCTGACACACAAAATCATAATATAATAAAAAGGTTGTTATTTTAAGCTTCTGAATTTTGGAGTAGTTCTTTAGGCAGGAAGAGATAACTAAATACTACCTTAATTTAGGCTAGGCTTTATTCAGGAAATAGTCTTGCTGTAATTAAGCTTATTTTTAGATTATGAAGTGTCATGACCAACTTACAATGTGCTTGTCTCTGGGAACAGGAAAGCCTGAATCTAAGTACATTTGTTTGAAAAACTGAGATGAATCCTGGAAAATATACAATCCTGAAGAGAAACTGGAGTCTTGAAGATAATCCTGACCCACGTTAGTCATTAGAATGCACAGACTTCTATAAAAGTGCTTGGTGTCTATCTTTTTACCCAGCCTCATCTGAATTGCTGCCCTAATCCTTGTTTATACAGAGATGGGTCTGCCATGGGCTGGGGGCACAGTGAGGAGAGAAAGAGTACTATAGTCAAAGCCTGAACCAGTTATTTCACTTAAATTCCCATAAGATATGGAATGAAAGCATTTTATGCACACACGTTGCAAAGAACACAGCTACGATACCCTGTAGGCCTCAGTACATCAGAGGAACAGTACCTGACAGGTCACCGCTGTCCTCAAAAGAAGCAGCGACACTGTTAGGAGTGGCAGAACTTGACAGAAGCCATGTCAGTGCCCACTGACATAATGATGTCTGGCTTGGTACAGTCAGGTAGAAAGGGTCAGTAATCAAACAGGTGATCCACGTAGTCATCAGAGGAGAGCAGGCGAAATAACCTCACAGGCATGCTCTGAGCACTGGAGGAAAAGGTGTCAGGGAGCTGGGACCCTGTGGGTAGAGTGAGCACCATCCATGTGTGTCTGCATTCTCTTAACTCAGCTCCTCTGAGCCAGCTCTCTGGATTCAGTGTTCCCTCTCTACAACAATGTGAATCATGCCCAGGGCATGCTGAACACTCACTGCTACAAAGCCAATCTCTGCTACCAGCACACGGGTGGTTACCAAGAATCAATCATTCTGCTACAAAATCTATTATACCTGTGACTGCCAAAGCACATTTTTGATGAATATTCTGTAAGTCAATGAGAAATGAATGCAAACATCATTGTTTCCCACAAAACTGGTTAGGCAGTTTTTCAGTAAAGACAAGTCACTATAAAAAGATACTGTCAACTTAATCCTAAATGATAAAATTGTACAAGACCGAAACAAAAATGTAGAAAGATTAGGCACTCAGATTCCTTCACAATTCTCTTTAAGTTCCTGCCCCTCTTTAAAGAAACAAAACCTGGAACTTATATTCTGGGAGATGTGGGAAATGTGCAGGTACCTTTAGAGAACACCCAAACTTCACCTTTCATGCTTTGCTCAGGATGCCTCTCAGAACCAAATGGCATTCTGTAAAGTGCTGTTCCATCTCCTTTTGTGAACCACACACAGAGGGCAGATTTAGGCTAATACTCCTCTGCACACAATTTACTATAAAATAATATTTGTCACTACTATCACTATAACTTATTTTGCTGCCTTTTTCCTTTTCCTAAGTAATTCTTGATATTGGTTTAGATCTAGGATATGTTTTCTATGTTTTTAAATCATCCCTGACTCTTAAGAGATGAGAATGTTTAAACTTGTCCATGTTTACCAGCTTTCACAATCTTTTTTGGAAATAGAAGACTGAATTGCCCATGGTGGTCCAGAAACCTGGTTCCATTGGCTTTGATGTAAGTCTACTGAGAAAAAAAAAAAAAAATTCAAGATCTCAAAACTTTGTATCAGAGATTCTAACCCTTGTTCTAAATCATATTAGCTAGGGTAGTAAATAACCTAATAAGAAATACCTCTGCAAATCTCAGTCATGTGTACAATGTAAGTTCATCTCCTACATGCAGAGTCCACTTCTGAGTTCCTGGCCAGCATCATTCAGCAACCAAGGCTTTTCTTATCATTCCTTAACCATGGGAATCCCCTGTGGGATTTTCTGCATGCACTCAGCAAAGTGAGGTGAAGAGTAAGCATGGGAATTGGTAGAAGAGTTTTTAATGGAGTAGGCCTGAACATCATACATTAATCCTATACATGTTGTATTAGACAGAATTTAGTTGTCTAGTGACATCAAACTTGAGAGAACACAGAGATAGCATCTAGCTGTGAGTCCTGGAAGAGGAAGCAAGTCTGAGCAAGCATATAGCAGCCTTCACTGCAGAAGTCCTTCACTGAATATGTTGCTAACATGAAATGACAAACTCATTCTGTGTCCTAAAATGATACTGAGGAGGTAAGGGAAAAATTTTCTCCCTTCTAAGTTGCATTGTCCTCCTTAATGTAAAGAATTAAGCTGAATCTTTCCTGTAATGTATTATAATATATTCTGAACTATTGCTACCAGTAACCGAGTTATTTCATTGTTTTAATGTGCATCAAAACTTACCTTCCATAATGTTACATATATAGTTATGGAATAAAGACATTACCTCAATAAGAATTAAAAGAAATGCTAAGAAAAGATGACCTTTCAAAGAAATAAGCGCTGAGTAAAGTTAACTTTTAAACCAAATTTCATTGTTATTACTGATTTTCAATTAAAGAAATGTAGTTGCTTGATTGACTTGTTTGATTTTTTTAAGCTAATGAGAAATAAAAAGGCTTTTATTACACAAGGATAATTACAGAAATTCAGAAACCACAATCTATGTTCATCTCAGACTGTGCAAGACTATATGAAAACCAAATGTGATATGAAAATAATAAAATTATAATTTAAAATCTGGAGGATATACTTCATAGACGTTTATCCCCAGGAAAGCCAAGATAGAATTACATAAATTAGAGCTCTAAAAACATTCTTCTTAATATACAATTTAGAAATGAAATAACCAAATCCAATTTAAAAGACATATTCAAAAAGATTAATTTAAGATGTTTCACCAAAAATTCTTTACATGTCCCAAGGGGACAAAATGTTTGAAACTTTAATCCAGAAAAAAACTTTAAACTACGAAAGGAAATAGCTCCACTGTACATTTCTAGTATTTTTGCTAATATGCACAGTAAGACATTAAAGATAAATAGCTTTAATGAACATCTTTATGGAATGCACCCCCCCACTCCAGTTCTTGCAGTAGAAAGATAATCTGCTTGTCTGTCTTCTCTGAATGACTTCCTGAGCAAAAAGCAAATGATGCCTCCTTGGCTGTCTTTACAGTATCATTCTCCAGTCAGCAGCACTTAATTCTCCTCACCCCTTTATTCATCCTAGCCCAGGCCAAGAATATTCTGGCATATCTCACAACTAGAGGGTTGGATGGGTGGTGTCCCATAGTTTTGTTCTTTGGAACGGTTATGATCGCTGATGGAATAATAATTCATTTGACCAGAAAGGCCAATGAAAAAATTGGAGAGGCATGGGAGCAGAACTGAGTTCAAGCAAAACAGTGTAGTAGGTGAGATTTATTTTCAGCATTTTTGATCACTTTCCTTTCACTAATTTCCCCTCTTTAAGTTCCTCCTTGTGAGGCTCAGCTTGGCAGTAACCTCAGACACTGCACTATAATCTGGACCTTTTCTTTGTTCTTTTGTCTCGGGTATCATTCCATTCAGGCGTCCTCAATATCCTCATTGACGTTTATGGACATGATCAATTACTCTTCAGTAATTCATGAGTGCACAACTGTGTCACAGTGTTACTCTATCCAAAATCATGAGTATTTTAACACAGACCCGTGGACATGAAAATTTAAATTTCTCTCTTAGAGGTGGAAAGAAAATTCTGAAGATGCAGGTATAGGAGGACCACTCCACGGCCTTCAAATGTGAAATCGGTCTGTACCACAGCTGTGGCCTTCTCCTGTGACAGTGGGCCATTTTTACTTCTTTGCTAACATGCAATGGGATAATGGGTTTGTATGAAAGGAACAATCTCTTATTAGATATTTATGTAATCCATGCTACAAAAAGACTTATTATCCTTTACTTTAGATTATAATTATCCCTTTAAGGTAATGGTCGTTACCCCAAATGCCCACAGGAGCTAGGTAGGTAAAATAAATATATGAATTTGGAAGCATGTACTTCTACCTCTAGTATTTAAACTGTCATAAACATTATGCCAGCTAAATTAAGCATGCTTGCATCCTCTGCTCTGAGATTCATAACAACAAAGTTGCTCCTCTGTGTTAAGAGAGAGATGGATGAAGTGATGTCTTGGATTCTTTACAAGGTAAGAATTAAGATCCTATTGGTGGGAGAAGATACTCCAGCACTCTTGGTCTTGCTGGTGGAAGAAAGCACAACCTATCTAAACTATAATTAAGAGAAGAAAGCTAATATCTGCATAGTAATATCCTATGTTTTAAAAATATATATCCATGGGTAAAGTAAATAGATGGTAAGATTCTGGAATTTTTAATTTTCTTACTTTTTAATCTATTTTCAAGTATTACATCATTAACAAATAGTGCTTTTTGGTCAGAAAAGAAAACAATGAAGTCTTTATTCATTAAGATTATTCATTAGAAAAACGAATAATTTATTTAGAAGACAATGTTTATACTGGTATATTTATAGCACCAAGCCCAAGTGGCAAGCATCAGGACAGTGGCACCACAGGGATGCAGGCCAGGCCGTGAGGACCTTTCCTGGAAACTATGGGTGTTTGCACAAGTCTCCAGATAGGATACAAAGTGGAGCACTCTGGAAAATGACTCAGAGTCTGGGCTTTGCACGACAAAATGGCTGTTCTGCTTACACTTCGGTGTATTTTTCATTTTTCCCCTGGTGATTTTGGAGATCCTGCCCATCTAAACTATGCTAATTGAAACAAGAGAAAGAGACTTTGTCCATATTTGAGAAGGGGAGAAAAGGACAAAACCTAGAAATCTAGCTTGTGGGTTTCTGCTATAACTGAAGGCCTTCCAGGAAGATAAAGTCTGCAAGACCCCTGACGCCAATCTTTCTCCCAAAGTCGTGCTGGGGGTCCAGGATTTGCATTTTTCTTGAAGGGGAAGACAGTATTTCCTAAACCTGGAATAAGATGAATCAGACAATGCCCTCAAAGCCCTAACATTTTATTTTCTTTCACTGCCCTTGGACATTTCTTTAGAAAAGAACTGTGAGACTCACTCAGGCATAAGCCTCAACACACCTACAGATGAGGTAACTTCACCCCCAAGAGGGAAAAATACTGCATAATTATTTTATGGGACAGCCAAGAGATTTCCTTTGGTGCCTCGATTACTGTTTTTGTCCATGGCCACAACTAAACAAGAGAAGAAGAAATAACTTGTTTTTTTCAGATGGTTGATTATACTAATTCATATCTTGGTCAGTTGCAGACCTAAAGCTTCAGGACCCTGGTGACATGCTACCTAACTGCTCACCAGTCAACATATACACCTCTCAATCTGGTATTTAAGGCAGTCCGCAGTTGACCCTGTATTAAATTTCTATAAATGCATAACCACAAGTTACCAAATTTAGCAGATTAAAAAAACACTGATTTGTTATTTCATAGCTCCATAGGTCAGAAATCTAGGAAGGCTCAGAATGGGGATCCTGGTCTGGGTTTCACAATATCAAAGTGAAGGTGTTGGCCCACCTTCTCTTATCTGGAGAGTCTGGGGGAAAATCTACTCCCAGGAGCATTCAGGTTTTTGGCAGAATTCAGTCTTGTGCAGTTGTAAACTAAGGTCCCATCTCCTTGCTAACCTTTGACCAGATTATTATGTTTCTAGAGGCTTCCCATATTCCTTGGCTGGCTCCCTCTTCTACTTCAAATCCAGGAGTGGTATACACTGAACGCTTCTTGTGCTTTGAAGGTCTCTGACTTCTCCTGCCTTCCTGTTCTCACCACCTGAGAAGGATCTCTGCTTTTAAGGGTTCATATGCTTGCTCTGGGCCCAGTAAGATAATCCAGGATAAATCTCTTTAAGATCAGCCTAGGACTAACTTTAATGACATCGGCAAGGTCCCTTTTCTCCATGTAAAGCAACATATTCATAAATGTGATATTTCATCCTAGTCACAAGGTTCTAAGTATTAGAAAATGAAATCTTGTGGAGAGTGGTGGAATTTGAAGAATTCTACCTACCAAAGACCCTAACAAGTAATATTTCAAGCCAAATCAGGACAACTCATTTCCTCAAACCATTCCCATACTGTCCTGACTGGGTACCTTTTCTTACCTAGTTTCTTCTACCTGGGATGCAGCTTTCCCTTTACATTCCACCTACCTAGATCCTGCTGATGCTTCAAGGTCAACTTCAAAGGACTCTTCCATCAAGAATTCGTCCCAGTGTGATCAGCACCCTCCTCTACCAACAGGGTTTAATGTACACCTCTCTTTTGATCCTAATTACATTGCGTATTTTGTTTTATTTACCTTTATACTCTCCCTTTGATAATGTAAATTGATAAAAAAATGATGATGTAAATTGATAGTGTAATCTGATAATGTAAATTGATAATGTAAATTGATGCAAATGCATGGAAGGCTGTGCATATGTCCTTGTCACCTTTGAGGAGGACCTCTATCATTCACTTCCTTATTACCAGTTATCACATGTTCAATATGGTACCTTCTGAAAAGAAAGATTTCATTCTTTACTCCAAGGGACCAAAAGCTTGAACCTGCATATAGGACCCTCCTGATTGGCTCTATGTGTGCTGTCTTGGGGGCTCTTGGCCAGCACTTGGTATACTGCAGTGGTAGTATTTCCTTACATGGCTGCCTCTAACATGAAATACCTTGTGTACAGGGAGGTACTTCAGTCGTTTATTTACTCACTGACACAGGTTACAGAGTTAGCCATTAGGACTTGTACCCTGTACAGGGATAGTACTGTGAACAAAAGAGACCTCATGGAACATACAGTCCGATGGGAAAGGCAGACCTGAGAGAAACAATCATAGAAATAAATGTATCCTTACAAGGTTCAGTAAGGAATCTGATGGAAGAGTGAAAGATCTATTAGAGAAAATAGATCTATGGAGATCTATTAGAGAAAATACCAGGGGCCCTTACTGAAGGGGAAAGGTAAGTAGTACCTCCTTGAGAAAGTGACACTTAATCTAAAACTTGAAAGAACAGGGACTTTTCAGGAATAAACACTGGTAAGAGTGATCCAAGCAACGATATGTAAGTAGGGGAGATGATGCGGATGAAGCTAGAGAAGTAGAAAGTCAGGTCATTCAGAGCCTCATAGGGATGTGTTTAAGGATTTGGATTTTAATTTAAGTGCTACTACAATGATTGAAATTACAGTTTTAAGTAAAAAAGCAAGGTGGCTAGACTGAGCATTTCAAAAGAAACAAGCAATAGTGTGGTGATGGATTGGCAGAACCACCCAGCAAAGAAGGGCCACACTAACATGTTGTGGGGCTGCAACAACTACCCAGGGGACTGGTCCTCTTCAAGTATCCATGACATGTGGACCTTTTGATCTAATGGACTCCTGGGCTTCCAGTGGGAAGAGAGACTCCTCCTACCTCAAATATTTACACTGGTTGTAAAGACATTAAAAATATTATGCAATAATATTTTTCTGGAAGCTCAAAATATGTGTCTGTCAGTCCAAATGATCTGACTTGTAATGTTTATGTGACTCAAGTAAATTGCATGTGTAAAATACCTAAACATTGGGGTTCCAGGGTGGCTTAGTCAGTTAAGCACAGGACTGTTGATTTTGGCTCAGGTCATGATCTCAGAGTTGTGAGATCAAGCCCTGTGTTGGGCTCTATGCTAGGCATGAAGCCTGCTTAAGATTCTCTCACTCTCCCTCTGCCCCTCCCCACCATACTCCCTCTCTCTCTCTCTCTGTTTCTCTCTGAAAAGAAAAGAAGACAAGACAAGACAAATACTTAGCACATCAACTGGCCTCTGGTAAGTAATCACAAACTATCACCTTCCTTGTGCCTCTTCTTGATATGATCCTCCCCAGAACATGATATATTGGTGCCACTTCATGAAACAAACAAAACAAAACAAAACAAAAAACTGCTATTTCCTCATCAGAAACCCAACACCATCCCATATTCAAACTGTCTAAATTTTAAGAATCCCATTACCAAAGGAAATTTCCAAAGTCCATCAAAGTTATATTATTTACCTACACACCTAAGTGAATTATTTACATCAATAAAAATCACTATATAATCATTACCAACATGATTCTTAAACAAGGTAAAGCCCCGGTGAGCATACCTCTGAGCTGGCTACAATCTCCACTGCACTGAGTTCAGAGTCAGTAAGACAGAAGTGATAAATGAGTTAGCATGACCCAATATCAATAAATACTCTGTCCACATGGGTTTTATCCAAGACAGTTCAAAATTTTTGAGGAGGAAAAAATAGGCCAGTGGCAGAGATCCTGGAAAACTAGAATATTTTGGAAAAGTTTTGAAAGATCTATAATCAGAATAACATCCAAAGAGAATAAAGTAGGTGAAATTAGAAAGACTGAACTACAAATTGTGAAGAAAATCAGTGTGATTGGCACACTAAATAAATTTCTGTTGAAATAGGAGTGTAGCAATTTTCTTGATGATTACACATGTGAAGTATTACAGATTTCAGTTGATTTACAAATTGATACAGTTATTGACTAATCATGGATTATAGATCAGTTCTTCCAATATGCCAGAAATCTTTCACTTAATTCCTCCTCCAAATTGAATCTCCATCATTCTCCACCTTGCTCACTATCTAGCATGGATTACGTCAATGTGCTCCCAAGTCTTCTGGCTTCCAGTGTGGGTTGGCCAGTAGGAAGCTGAGAGTGGGAGGGAATTAAGGACAGAGTATTTGTTTTCCTGATTCCCATGCTGTTAATTTGCCCCAGGGCAGCCTGTGGCCCTTTACAGAAGGTCAGTTAGCCACTCCAGGTGGCCGCTCCATGAGATATACTCTCCTTTAGAGCTCCAGTAATATCTTCCTCCCATTGTCCATTCAGTTATATGGGTGATGAAAGCTTGCTTCTGCTAACTCCAGGTTTTCTGTACTGTCTTGTGTCTCCCCACCACCACCACCACATACACGCCTTTGTAATTACAGATATACTTTTATAAATAAACTCTCCTCCAGTATGCTAATTTGAACGTGGTATCTTTTCCATTTGAGATCCTGCCTGCTAGTCATAATTCCTAACAAACTCCACTTGCACTAGACCTATGTTTCCAAACATCAGTTATTCACATAAGGACTCTCTGGCCAGAGAAGTCTGAGCAACTGATCTTTGTTTTTGCGCCATAACACTGAGTGCAGAAACATCTTTGAACCAGATTTGGCCAGGGTGGGGAGAAGGTGATAAATGGGGGCTGTGTTCCTGGCCTGAATGTTCTGTGCTAACATGTGCTCTGTAGTCACACTGTATATCGTACAGTGCTGAAAGTGAGGAGGTGCACCTGGCACCTCAGGATGAGGGGGGAATCGGGCACACAGCCAACTAGCCCACCTTGAAGTGACTCCAGTCATCCACATTCAAGGAGGACCTGGAGGGGGCTGCTGAGCTTCTAGAAGCTCTGATGTAATTTTCAATGGTTCGTGTTACTGCCTGAAAATGTGTGACCTGTAGAAGAAGATGTTGATGTCTAGAAGCTTATATAACTACAAGACTCGAGAAACGCTCAATTTTCACTTCTTAACTATGACTGTTCTGGCTTCATTCTCTATGCTGTGACTGTGTAAACTTTGTCTAATATACCTCAGTCATGTCTAAGTCTTCCCTCAGCATCACTGCTACCCTATTCTTGACATCTGTCAACAGAGCAGTCACGTGATTAACACAAATTATGATTTATTCCTGATCTACAAACCACTTTTCAATTGATTTTAAATCCACCCCTTATTTTAAAAAATATTACAATATGTAAAATATCAGTAAAATCATAGATTTGACATCTAGTTGTGTGATTTCTTATACACATTAAGATAAATACACAACATTGTTCAGATTCTGCTGACATAGCACATTAAGTACTGGGATCACTCTTTCACTGAAATCAACTGAAGGTCTTAGATTAAAAAAGGGAGAAGAAGAAGATTTTTAAATCTTTATAGAAGCAGAGATGAGCTGGCAGAAAAGTGAACAATTCCCAGATGCTGCCAAACCTGGGTTTTCACGGCCTTGTGATAGGCAGAAATAAAAGATAAGCTTCAAAGCCTAGTCAAAAAGAGGATTCTAAGAGAAGGGTTCCTCTGCTTATAAAAACATGTTCTCTCAAATTGTAAACCATTTGGAGGTGAGTAGAAACAAATTCTCCTCTACTTAGACCCTGAGATATGGGGGTGGAAAAGTTGTTGAAAATATGGGAACAGAAGGTAGCCTTCTTCCGCCTGCTCTTATTCTATTGAGGCAGACCAAAATTACCAAACTATAAATGTAATGTAATGTTTTCACATGCTTAGCTGAGGCAAACACAATCCTATCTAGAGGACTCACTTGAATCAAAGGCCTCAAAAAATTTCTGGAAATACACTGACAACAAAAATGAGCACATCAGGGGTGCCTCGGTGGCTCAGTTGGTTAAGTGTCTGCCTTTGGTTCAGGTCATGATCCCAGGGTCCTGGGACAGAGCCCCACATTGGGCTCCCTGATCAGCAGGGAGCCTGTTTCTCCCTCTCCCTTTGCCGCTCCCCCTGCTTGTGGGGGTTCTCTCTCTCTCTCTCTCTCTGTGTCAAATGAACAAATAAATCTTTTTTAAAAATGAACAAATCATAGGCAAAAATAACTAACCACTCAAAGAAACCAAGCTCCCTGAGGAAGAATAAAAGAAAGGTCAGAAATGCAGGAATTTCAGAAACTAAAAATATAGGACACAGATTCTGAAAACCTTATACTTACCACATTTGCAGAAACAAAAGACATTCATGAAAATGTATGTAGGTATCAAGAAACCATAAGAAATGACCAAGCAGATTTTTAAAAATCAAATAAAATTTCCAGAAATGAAAAATTTAATGATAAAAATTATAAATGTGCTTAATATCAGTTCACACCTATGTCAAGCGGTAATTAGTTAAATGGAAGATAGATCTGGGTATCCAGAATATATCATAAAGAGACCAAGAGAAAATATAAAAGAGAAAATAAGAGACAGTGAGACTAGAGTAAGAAGTCTAATATACATTAAGATATAGTTCCATATGGAAAAAAAAGAAAATGAGCCAGAAATAATTCTTTGAAGATAATATATTTGAGATGTACCAAAATTGATGAAAGACATCAACCCTCTCATTCAAAATACCTAACAAGTGGTATCTGGGTGGCTCAGTCAGTTAAGTGTCCAACTCTTGATTTTGGTTCAGGTCATGATCCCAGGGCAGTGAGACTGATCCCCTCATCGGGCTCTATGCTGGGCATGGAGCCTGCTTCAGATTCTCTCTCTTCCTCTCCCTCTGCCCTACCCCTTTGTCCCTCTCCCCTGCCTCCCCCATGTTCAATTTCTCTCCCTCAAATAAAATAAATAAATAAAATCTTCAAAAAAATACCTAGCAAATGCCAAGCAGGATAAATTAAATCAATAGTCAGGCTTATCATAACAAAACTTCAAACACCAAAGGAAAAGAGAAAGGCTTAAGAATCACCAGAATGAAAAAGAAAAAAAGAAAAAACAAAAACCATATTATTTCTAAATGAACAACTATTACAGTGAATAGATGATACACGGAACATAGGAGTCAACCTAGAATTATAATACTAGCCAACATTTTTTAAGAAGGAAATTAAAGATATTTTCAGGCAAATCAAAACTGAGAAAGTTTGGTAGCTATCGCCTTTACTAAAAGAAAATTCTAAAGTATATTCAGTAGCTATAAGAAAATGAGTGAGATTTTTCAAAAAGAAATAATAGGAAACAAAAAACCCTTCTGTAATAATTCATAAAATAAATGAAGCCTTCATAAGACCAATCAAGAGATATAGGGTAAAAGCTCTAAAGCAATGCATAGAGAAGGATAAATACAAAGAAAAGAGACATTAATAAAATAAACCATAACTCTAAACCAATAGATTTTAAAACTTAAATGAAATGATCGATTCTCCCCAAAAATCATAACATAAAGAAATGGACTCAAAATATTTTAAAAACCAGAACTGGCCTTTAACCTTTAAAGAAATGGTATTGGGAGTTAAAAAATCTTTTAAAAAAGGAATTGCTACCAGGACCAAAGAGTCATATTTTAACTTAAATTCAAGAATGAGGTGAACTTTCTCTCACACTTACAGCTGCAAAGAACTAAAACACTGGAAAGATTCTAAAATCACTGCATGAGGTTACTAGAACCTCAAATATCAAACCTTACAAGGACAGCACATGACCAGAAAATTACAGACCAGTCTTGAGAAATTCTAATAAAATATTAGCAAATTGATTCCAATAATGCACACCACACAGTATACCATGACCAAGTGAGTTTCATCACTGTAATGCAAGCTAGATTTAATATTATAAAATCTATCTGCTATAGTTTACCACTATCATAAAGAAGAAAAAAAAAATCTTACATTTACCCCAGCAAATACAGGAAGAGCATTTGGTAAAATACAATACCTATTCAAAACCAAACTCTCAACAGAGTAGAAGTAAAAGAGGAACTCCTTACCTTGTTAATGCTTATACCAAAAACCTACAGTGAACAGCACCACTAAGAATGAAACAGCAGAATTATTCTTCCATTGGTCACCATCCCTTGGACCAAGAAACCAACCACCCTTGCTGCTACAGCCCAGCCAAATGCCCAAGGCAAATGTCCAATGGGTGTGTATGGTGCATTGGGGATGGCAAAATGGCACTTCTTTAGAAACCATTCTCAATTTTCAATAAGCTATCACCTTCACAAGCAGAGCAGTGTCTTTCATTTCCTGGCCCTGTATGTGTTAGCCCACCCTCCCCACATGTCGGATGTGACTTTACCTACATGACTCAGACTACCAGCAGCTGCCGGGTACCCACCACTCTCCAAGAAGAGTGGTTGTTTTTGTGGAGATTCATAGCACAGATGGAGCTCACAGAGTTTGCCTTCTACATGTTCCCTGTCAAGTAGGAATCCCAGAGAAAGTCACCTCATAGGCGAATACTGAAAAGGCTGCCGGTGTTTTACCTTCTTTCCACTCCCTCTACTTAGCTCCTTGTAGCCCCTGAGAGTTTCTAAACATATCATAAGATCCTCTCCCATTCACTCTCATTACTGTCTCCTGAGCGTCCCAGAAGCCACGATGCCTTTGGAGAGTCAGCTTCATCTCACCCCAACAGGTCTCGAACAAGGACAAAAACAGTTCAGAGAGATCTCCTTTGGGGGTTATAACGAGTCTTTGGAGCAGCTGTAGGCTGCAGAACACCCCCGGTAATCCTAAATGTGCACCCACAAGTCCAGGCAACTACAAAAGTTAATAACAACAGTTCACGTTTATTGACCTACTACGTGCCCCATGTTGTTCGAACTGTTGTAATTGATTTATTCCTCACACCAATCCTAGGACAAGAGTACTAGTATTGATCTCATTTTATAGATAAAACAAGCCAGGAACAGATGGGCTAAGTCACCTGGCCAAGGTTATACTGGTAACAACTGGCAGAGACAGGACTTGTAGCAACTGAGAGTTTATACTCTCAACCACCTAGCTAGGTCTCAAGAAACAGCAGTTTCTTTATTTTCCCTAAATAAACTTAAATGACTCCCTGAGTCCTCGGATGGAAGGAAATTCATCTAGGTCACTTCTGGGGCAGCACTTCGAATGCAGTTCCACGGGCTGTGAATCATCATGGGCACAATCCGGGTAGACTCTTCTGTACAGGAGCTCAGAATTTTCCTCTAACATGTCACATGATTATGCGTCTAGAAAACAGTATTTCCTCTAAATGCTCACGTGCTGGAGCAGTGAAAAGTTTTATTTCAGTCAAGTTTATAGGTCCCTTCTCCCCTTCACAGGCTTACTACCAGAGGCACAAGTAGTCTGGGACATTTGGGAAAGCCCCCTTGTCTCTACTTCATCTTGGTCTCTGTTCCAAACTGGTCACTGGGGGTGGGTTCATGGTCTTGAAGTCAGAGGCTTTGCTCGCTAGGTGCCAAGCTTGAGCCCACGGGCCAGCACGGGACGAAGCACTAGAGTATTTGGTACCCAGCCTCACAGGGACACCTCCCATCTGATCTCCCAGAAGCCCTGACAGCCCCTGGGGTTCAGAGAAACAGCAGGAGACAGAAGATCTCGTATCTCTGTCCCCACATTGGGTCCTAGGAAGAGCTCTCCAAATCTTTTCCCCTCCCCAGCTTTGCCCAGTTCCTGAAGGTACTTCTCTCTTTAGATACCTCGATTCCATGACTCCATGAATCTATGTTGAACAAAAGCTCTCAGTGGGTACTGTTTTTGCTTTGTCTAGCAACTTTTACTTCTGGCCCTGTCACAAAAAAGCCATTATTAACTTCCTGCGGTAAGGAAAAAAGACTTGGCCACTATCTTGGAATATGGAAGGGAAAACTACCTACAGCCAAAGAACAAAAGGCAAATTATTATTTCAGTAAATTATCCTACTCCTTATATATATTTACTTAAAAATAGTCTTAATGGACATATCCCAAAATATTAATAGAGTGTACCACAGTCTCGGGACCTTTAAAATTACTTTTTTTTCTTTTAAGGATGTTTTTCAAGTTTTCTACAATGAATGCATATTTAAGATTTTTTTTCAAATGATTTTTAATTTAAAAGTGTTCACTTGGGGTTTTTTTTAAAGATTTTTATTTATTTATTTATTTGACAGAGAGAGAGAGAGAGAGAGAGATCGATCACAAGTAGGCAGAGAGGCAGGCAGAGAGAGAGGAGAAAACAGGCTCCCTGCTGAGCAGAGAGCCCGACGTGGGCCTCGATCCCAGGACCCTGAGATCATGACCTGAGCTGAAGGCAGAGGCTTAACCCACTGAGCCACCCAGGCGCCCTCACTTGGGGTTTTTTGTTAACTAATTCAAACACTAATTTTTCCCCCTCATTTTAGAATGCCAAGAAGAGTACAGTTCACAATCAGACAAATATATCTCTGTGGTGTATATGCTAAATGATTTCAGTGAGTAGAGTGATTGCATACACCAGGTTTTATTTTAACATTAAAACAATCTTTAGGGGAAAAAAAAAAAAAAGCTAAAAATACTCCTCAGTTCCTGGGGGAAAAAAGGAGAAAATGATCACCCACTTACTAGAAAGTGTTAAAATTGGGTCCCAACTCACACAGAAAAATGGATTCAAAATCACTTTGGTTTGCCCTGCCTCACCTCAATCACTGTTTTAGAAAAAAACTTTTTTCATAATTCAAAAAATTACTGGAATTCAGAAATAATGAACATGTTTTGTGGTGGACATAATACATGCTATATCACTTCCAATAACATCAATGACAAGCCACGGTTTGACTAGTGAGATTAAAATTTATCTCACAGCTATTCAACTCTATTCAACTCTATTCAATTCTGGATTTTATAACCAATTTCCCAAAGCAGATTATTCCTCCTGACGCTGAAGGTTAGACAGTTTTGAGTGTGTGAGTGTGTGTGTGTGTGTGCATGTGTATATGTGTGTGCATTTTTATAGGAAAAGAAAACAGACCACCCCAGAAGTTAGGATATTTCTAATATATTTTTTGAGCACAAATACTTTTTCCAGAAGTTGAGGAGTAAAAATCATAATAGTAAGTGCTGGAATTTTCCATATTCTAATGGTTTTCCTGGAAAAACAGAAAAATAAGGTTAAGAATGGTGTTGCTTTCCCAAGAAAAGTGTTGAATCAGCTGACTTCCATACATAGCTTAGCAGTAATTAGAATTCCCACATATTGCTAACAAGGATGACTTGTTATTAGTGCATCCTCGACACTGACCTGAATGGATTAGAGTAATCAACTGTCTTTACCCTTGGTTTTTAAAGATAATTTATTGTTAGTGTTAGTTCATTTACTTTAATTTTAGCTAAATTAACAGTAATGGAGGACGTTAAGATTATCCAGCAAGTTGTATTTAAAATGTACATCTATACATTTCAAAGCTGAATCATTCAAATTCTATTGCTAAATTACATGTACTAAGTATCCACTACCTCCACTGATTCCCATCACCACCTCAAAACAGAATGTGCTTAAACAGTGATACTATTATTACAGCCCCATACAGTGTGAATAAATGTGGCTCTTTAGTCATTCAAAAAGCTTTCAGAAAACAAACAAACAAACAAACAAAGTTGCCCATACTCTATAATTTCAAACTTAGGAAAATTTTTTTTTTTACTTTTTATTTTTTTTAAAGATTTTATTTATTTATTTGACAGAGAGAGAGATCACAAGGAGGCAGAGAGGGAGGCGGAGAGAGAGGGAGAGGCAGGCTCCCTGCCAAGCAGAGAGCCCCATGTGGGACTCGATCCCAGGAGCCAGAGACCATGACCTGAGCCGAAGGCAGAGGCTTAGCCCACTGAGCCACCCAGGCACCCCTATTTTTACTTTTTTTTATTGTGTTATGTTAATCACCATATGGTACATCATTAGTTCTTGTTGTAGTGTTCCATGATTCACTGTTTGCACGTATTGCATGGAAAACAAGAAAAATTAATTTAAATAAAGAGAAGGGTAAATTATCACCACTCCCCAGTAAAAACTTTTTCCAAGCATTCTGAATGTTTTGAAGGTAAAAAGGTGAAACCACCAAAACAAAAAACCAAGGTGTTGTGTTTTCTCAAAGATATATATAATTTTAATATTGATATAATTTAAGATGTTAATGTAAGCAAGAATGAAAAAAATTAAGACCTCTTTATCTCTTATATTCACATCGCTTTTTTTGCTTTTAAATTTTTAAAATGTATTTGAATTTCCTTTACTTTTTTAACTTTTATTCAAACATTAGATCAGGACCAAAAGATAGGAGAGGAAACTTCTGAAAGACTATGAACATAGCATTATAGAAGGAATCACAGAATCATTAAAGAAAAAATAAAATAAAATAAATGGCTCTGTAAGTGGAGATTGAGAGCAAGGAATACTTAAGGAAAGTTGAAAGTTGTGGTAAACTTCAATAAAATGGCCTTCAATAAAGCATACCTTCCAGTAGTCTTTCCCCTGTGTGACTACAGGCTTGCAACATTAGACTAGGCCACTGAAACGCTCACACCCATAAAGTGAGCAAAGGCTTCATAAGGGCTTGCACATTAGGACTTTTCTTCCTGAAATGCTCCTTCTTAGAACCCAATTCTGGGAATGCCCAAGAATCCATGCAGAATATGTGGTATAAATATACAATGAAATATTACTCAGCCATCAGAACGGATGAGTACCCACCATTTGCATTGACATGGATGGAATTAGAGGGGATTATGTTAAGTGAAGTAAGTCAACCAGAGAAATACAATTATCATTTGGTTTCACTCATATGTGGGACATAAAGAATAGTGCGAAGGACCATAGGAGAAGGGAGGGAAAACTGAATGGGAAGAAATCAGAGAGGGAGACAAACTATGAAAGACTCTGGACTCCAGGAAATAAACCGAGGGTTACAGAGGGCCTGAGGAGGGTGGGAGGATGGGGTAACTGTGTGATGGATATTAAGGGGGGTACCTGTTGTGATGAGCCCTGGGTGTTATATGCAACTAATAAATCACTGAACAGTACAAAAAAAAAAAAAAAAACTGAAAAGAAAAAAAGAGAGAGAGAGAGAGAGAATCCATGCAGGGATCTCAGGTGGAGGATAACTAGGACCTCCACTAAATTCACAGTCAGAGGCTGGTATCAGTCGTTATTCATTTAAATGAGACCATTTTGCACTTTCTAACCATCCCAGTGCCTCCAGACAACCCTATATTAGGCGAAAACATCCATTCATACTACAGATGTATAAAAAATAGTGAATTCCTATTTTGTTAAGCCACTCTGTTTTAGCATGGTTTGTTTAAAAGCAATAAATATCTTCTAAAACAAGAAAAAATATGGGACTCAGGGATTTTACATAATTTTCCCAAGGTGACATGAAGGAAAATTGTGGATCAGGGTTCAAAACAAGGTCTCTCTTACTTAAAACCCCATGTTCTAGGCCCAATGTAGCCCACTGTTAATATTTAAATAAGGGGGGAAGGAGTCTCATCTCATGCAGCTTCCTTTTACAGTAAGTAGAAGTACACGAAACTGCCTACATCTGATGCCTGCGATCAGAGACCCTACCTGGATCCCATCTCAGAATTCTGTAAACAAACCATTCCAGAAAGGTCCTGACTTATGCTCTGAATAAGCAGTTTTCTCTGGGTGCCAATCATCTCATTCCTGTCTTCTATACTGAACTCATGGAAGCTGAGACCCATACAGCTGTTTGACACATTTCTCAACTAAAAAAGAACAAATGGGCTATTTTGAAAAATGAACATTATTACATTGTTTCTTAGAGAATGATTTAGAGTTCATATCATTAAAAATTGATTTTAGTTAACCAAAACTTCTCTGCTCACACTTAATTTTGTGATCTAGATTTTGAAGGAGAATTAGGGGAATACATGTTGAGAAAGTATGGTCCACAGTCTATTCTGTTCAAGAAAGTAAAAAACCCAGTTGTATTCTTCAGAAAGGAAATAAATGAATGATCAAAAAGCACATGAAAGTGTTCACTAGACACATGATAAATACAAATTAAAATAACAATGGGATACAACTACCACACATCAGAATAGCTAAAGTTAAAAACACAAAATATTAGTCAATACATGGAGCAACTATAATTCTTATACATTACTGGTGGGAGTGAAAAAGTATATAACCACTTTGGGAAAAATCTCTGGCAATTTCTTTTTTTTTTTTTTTAATATTTTATGTATTTATTTGACAGAGAGAGAGAGAAATCACAAGTAGGCAGAGAGGCAGGCAGAGAGATGGGTGGGAAGCAGGCACCCTGCTGAGCAGAGAGCCCCATGCGGGGCTCGATCCCAGGACCCTGAGATCATGACCTGAGCCGAAGGCAGAGGCTTAACCCACTGAGCCACCCAGGCGCCCCTCTCTGGCAATTTCTTATAAAAAAAAAACAAATATATACCTAAGCCCATGATCTAACAATGCCCCCCTTAGGTATCGACAGTAGAGAAATAAAATCATATGCTTACAGAAAGAATTATACAAGAATACTGATAGAAATTTTATTTACAATAGCCCAAAATAGGAAACAGTCTAGGTTCCTATTGCTAGAAGAATAAATAAATAAATAAATAAATAGTGTTCTACTCTATTCATGCAATGGTGGTCAGGAGTAGAGACACTGTGATCTCCTGCTGGGAGGAACATAACCTCCATCAGCCCCACGGCTGCCCCTCTGGATTCAGCTTCTTATGGCTGCTTCTAACAGATGATCGGACACAGTAGGTGTAATGCTGGAGACCTTGGGACTATTTTAGTAGGCAACTCTGACTTGAGAACTCCCCATCCTTCTGTCTGAAACTTTCTCAGAGCTGCTCTGTAGTCTGAGGCTCTCCCTATTCAGTCACCTTTAAAGCCTCTTCTCCACCACAGGTGTCAGACCCATATGAAGGACTGAAAGATCTCCCTACCTATGTGGACTCCTTTCCCTTTTTCTTTTGCAACTGTTTCCATATTTTTCTTACACATCTAATCCTGTCTATCTGTCTCTCAGAGGCCCCAACTAATGCAATTACTCATGAATCTCAAAAACATTCAGATTAAAAAAATTCAGACTCAAAGGAATAGATACAACATGATTCCATTTATATGGAGTTCTAGAGCAGGTAAAACTAATGTATAATGAGAAAAAAATCACAGTAACAGTTGCCTCGAGGGGTTAGGGATAGGCACTGACTGGAAGCAGTATGACATAACTTTCTATAGTGATGATAATGTTCTATACTTTGATAGAGGTCTGGATTGCATTAAATTCATCTAATGGTAGGCTT
Organism: Lontra canadensis; assembly: GCF_010015895.1. NCBI lineage: Eukaryota > Metazoa > Chordata > Mammalia > Carnivora > Mustelidae > Lontra > Lontra canadensis. The sequence continues at coordinate 41,378,623 of NW_022630999.1, read as the reverse complement.
CAGATGTGTCCATTTCATCACATGAAAATTTTGCCACAAAGCAAAAACTATAAACAAATATTGAACTCTAGTTGATGTGCATGCTGAAATATCTGAATATTTAATCTGAAATATCTGATTTCTGCAACTTCTTTAGATTTATCAAAAAAGCAAGATGGTTTGATGGATGGATAGAAGGATGAATAAATGGACAGGTATGTAATAAAAACAAGGTGATTAAAATGTTCACAGTAGAATCTAGGAAAGACTATATGGATATGTACTATAAAATTCTTTCAAGTTTTCTGTATACTTCAAATTTTTTTTAACAAACCTCAGACATTGCCGACTTAAAAAAACAAAAACAAACAAACAAACAAAACCCAAAATCCTTATTGACTTCAAGAGATCAGGTACCAAAAAGATGAAAAAACATAATAACCTTAGACTAGAGGATAATGTCAGGATAAAATAAAGTTATTTTCAGGTTAAGAATCAGAAAATTTGCCTATAAGTAAAGTTTTCTCAGTAGATGTGTTCTACCGATACAAAGCAGTAAGAAAAAAGAAAGATATGGCATCCAGGAAACGAGAGATTCAATGTAGGGGCAATATAAAGAAAATTCCCAGTTTTAATAACAGTTAAGAAGCCTCAGGATGACAAAAGTGAAACTTGTCCAGATAACAAATACTGCAAAGCAGATAGCTCAAAAAAGGATGTTGCTAAATAGAGATAGAGAGAGAGAGAGAGATTAATAGATTATCTATGGCGCTTGATTTATGATCTTATTGTGAGGAGTTTATTGATCTGAAGAATTTGGTGATTGTTAGTAATAAGCGTATATAAAAAAAGCAAAAATGGTAAAAGAATTCATTACTAACACCAAAAAAACCCTGAAAGCTTTATTAGAACTAGAATATTACCATACTACAAGCTCAGCTGATAACAACATTAATGTAGTCAAAAGAATGTAGACATTCAATATTGATTTGGTCAAACACTGCTACAGCTATATTGATAGTAACAGATAATGTTTATAATTGAAAAATTGAGAGCTGAATTACTTAGATAAGCATATTATTTAGAGATACAGCAGTAAAAACAGCTGATAGTTAGTAATCTCTGTCCCTGAAAGCAGAAATTGGCCACAAGGGGTGTATGAAGGGGGCTGCTTTCATTGACATAAGACTAATTGTCTTACTTGGCTTTTAAAAGTGTGTGTATGCATTTTCTTTGATAATTTATAACTGAAAAGTTTTTCTATCTAGTAAAACTATAGTTATAATAAGAATTTATTTTTCTACACCCTATCCATGTATCTACCAGACATTCCTTGGTATGCCAAAAAGTAAAGAACGGAAAGACCAGAAAATAGGGAGACCATAGTCAACTGACCATGTGTGAACTGTCTAATCCACTCCATGTGTTCCTTGGGAGGGTCCGGAACTCACTTCTTTCATCAAAGTTTGTGATATACATTAGTGAGAATAGCAGCAGGACCTTAGAAAAATATTTTCTTGATAGTTCTCTTTGGGATACAAGTGGGTAAAGTGCCCAATGAATCAGCTTCTCTGATTCAGTAAGCTGTCCGTAATGTGGCCCATAATTCTCAAAGAGGAAGGAAGCATGGTTATGACAGCAATCAGAATGTTCTAATGACATTTTTGGCAACCCCCAACTATGGGATTTCTGGGGTTGAAACAGAAGGGTTGTAAGTAAAGTCTTACTTAACTTACATAATTGAAGGGAAAAAAAAAAAGGCTTCTGGGTCTCATAAAAAATACCACCAAAATAGCAATTAAATTATTGCCCTCTCACCCAATTCCTAGACCAGGGTCATTCCATAGACCCAAGGCTCTTCTTTATTAATGTCCTTGAAGGATAATAAAATCTTAAGTAACAAATTCTTCTGAATTTTCTAGGAGGTGCATTATATAGCGATAAGGGCTTGTATTTGGGAGTCAGTCTATCTGAATTCAAATTCTGGCTCTACGGCTTTCTAGCTGTATAACTTTTGGCACTTGGCAGGCTGACTGTGTTATAAGAAAAGAAAAGTATCCAAATATTTAAAGAAATATAAAACACTGAGAGTCAACATTAATTCCTGAGAACCTAGGATTCTAGCGTGATCGACTAGTATTCACAGAATTAAAGCAAAAGGGCATCTGTTCACCTCCTGCTAAGCCAGGTATGGATGTCCCATACAGCACTGCTTCCAACTGAAGCATTTACTTTACATTCAACATGACCAGTGGAGATGCTGCTTTTGTCATGTGCCAATCATCCAGAGCCAAAAAGAGGTGAAACAGACTGGTGAAGATTGATTTAAGTCATCATGTAGGTGAAATTCATTGAAAATTCAACCCTGCAGTTCTGTAGAAGCATTAACTGTTCTGAACCAGCAAGTAGTAGTAAGTGATTGTTTTTCCCAAAACCAAAGTGTACTAATCCAGGAACCAAGGACTAGAAAGATGATGCTATTCACAATTACTTAATTAGTAATAAACACCTTGCAAAATTTTGCTTTCCATCCCATCATTTCCAGACTCTGCTGGTATAGAGAAAAGAGAGGAAAGCTTTCAACATTTAATGGAGCTGAGACTTCCATTGGGCCATTTCATGTTCCTTATGCCATGTGAAGGAAAAAGCAAGAAAGAAAAAAAAAGAAAAGGAGTGTTTTAGCCTGGTTTGATTGATTCTAGTTCTTAAGAAAGAAAACAGGATTGCTGTTATACAATGGGAGCAGAGAACAGAATAAACAGAACACCCTCTCATATTACCAAGTCCAGTGCTAAAAGTTAATCAAAGACTCTGGCAATCTATTCAGGCAGAACCACCAAAAGCTTAGATCCTTCAGGAATGAAGGTTTGAGTGACCCCACTGGGTAAAGAATCCCAGCCAGCTGAGGTGCTAGCAGAAGGCAATGCAAACAGAAATGCATGGTGGAGGAAGAAAGTCATAAATACCAGCTACTGACTCGTGGCCAGTTGCAGAAACAAAGACTAATGGCTCTACCTATTTTATTTCTTTCCTGTTGAGTCAGGGCTACTTTTATACAATTTAATGAAGTTCCCTTTACTTGGGGGAGGTTTGTTGGTAGTAATTAATGATGTAATGCATGCCTTCAGTGGCAGGATTCTGAAGTGGGATTGTGCAAAACTAGAGCAAGCGGACATCACCCAGAAATTCTGGATTACAGCCCGAATCACCATGGGTTTTCTCCCAAAGGGGAGGGAAGAGATGCATCTTAAACTGTCTATGAAATAGTGACATCATGTTGGGTGAAGACATTTTTCAACATAAATATATGCAGAAAGAAAAGAGAGGTAGCCAAAATGGCAAACTGTAGTGGATTTTTGTCACTTGTTGTCTATATAAACCCCTTCTAATTGCAAGGAATCTTTGCTATATGAGCATTGATGGAGGCACCACACACCTCCCAATACAAGGGTCCACCAAAGCCAAGTACACTTCCTCCTACAGCAGCAGCTATGATAGGGATGTGGCCTAGACTCAGCCACCAGGCTCTTTTTTTTCCAGCTTTCATACCTTCTGTGAGTGACATACAGATGAAGCTTATGATGCGGGGTTCTGTGGCAGAGATGGGCCATGACAAAATGTTTACTGTCAGGACGCTCTCAGCCAGTGGCCATGCCCTCACCAGAGCATTTTAAAGGTGAGACTCTGCCTGTGCTCCTACTTCCTCCTCTTATGTCCCACCGCATATCCTTCCAGTAAATTCTTTCTCCTTAAATTAGACAGAATTGTTTTCCATTGCTTACAACCAAGAGCCAAGAGAGACAAAACTGTTTCATACTTTAGAAGAGACCGCGACTTTGTTACGGCTGGGCCATCTGAAGGCAGGAAGGGAAGAATATATGGCTTTGTTAAAGGAGGCCCAGCCTCTCTGCCTGCAGCCAGGAACCAAGTACGTCAGAAAGTCAGATAATATTGAGCCAGAATCTCTGCCCCACGCTAACATAAGTGAGAGCAAAGGGAGAGGGGGAGCTTTGCAGGATTTATGACTGAGAGACCTGGAAAATCCTGACCCCAGGCATGCTCAAGCCCTAACTCCGGGATGCTTTCCAACCACCTATGCACAAGCTTTATACGTAATTTCACGAGTTCACAGATCCCAGAAACCTTCCCTGCCTTAGATGGCCCCAAACAGTCATTCAACAGATAAAAAGTAACTGAGTACAGGAATGCTGCCACAAATGGAACCCTCAAATTAGGTACAACTAAACTAGTGAAACTATTGATTAATTCTTAAAGATGGCACAGAATCAAATGTTACATTTAGCAAGCCAACTGAGGGAAAAAAGCTACAAAGTGAGCCTTTTGGGAGTCAAGGCGCAAACTCAAAATCTGTATAAACTTTCCACATAAATATCTTTTCTTTACATTTTAGCAACTATACATAAAATGGAGTTTTGCTGCAGAGTGTAATTCTTGTGTTAACTCTTCTTTCTTTACTCAATTTTAAAATATCCTCTTTCCTTTTACTATATCCAAATGAAGTTTTTGTCTTTTCCTCTTCCAGAAATTTTTGTTCCAAATGGACTACTGCCCAGCATTGCTGAAGGGAGAATTTCTCCTCTGGAGTCAGTGGCTTCCATAGAGGCCAATAATTCAAGTTTCCTCTGCTAATCTAAATTGAGCACCGGAAATAAAGCTTTGGTCCTGGCCAGCTAGCCTCTCTCAGCCAGATTCAGCTGAATTCATTTGAGGGTGCAGCAAGGCAGCATGGTACCCAAATGCAATCTCTATTTCAGCATCCCTGGTGAGCCCCAGCCTTCTCCTACTCTCCCTCTCTTAGTTAGATGCAATACCATCAGCCTAGTTTCCCAAAGTGAACATACAGAATAGACCTAGATTCCTACCTCTCCCCTTGTTGCTGATCCTCTCAAATCTGTCCACTTCTGTCCATCCCCTTGGGTAGACCCTCATCATATCACACACAGATTGCAAGCAGTAGCCCCTGAAGCCCTCCAGAAGCCTGCTTCCTTTGCCCCCCCCAATAGTATTCACCAAAATGACTTGTCTCAAACACATCACATACCTGTTTAAAATTATTCAATGACTATCCATTAACTTAGGAAGAAGCCCAAACATCGTAGCATATCTGCAAGGCCATAAAGAATTTAGCTCTCTACAGCCAACTGAGTGTAATTTTTGACACCTCTTGCTTTGCATCTCCTCATGCTTAGGGCTTTGTCTGGAGGAGGGGAGGAGACTGTGCTTTGAATATCCTCCTCTCCAAATGCTCACTCCCCTAGCTAAATCTGCACCTCCTAGTCACAGCTCAGATATTGCCATTGCCAGAAGCCTCTCTGGTTGGCAAAACCTTCGCACAGTGTATGCAGCTCTCTAAAGTCTGTCACCAAGTTATAATTCCTACCAGCACACCCAAGGCAACTGTGTACTGTTCAATGTCAGGCTCTTCATACCCAATAAGCAATAAGCAGACTCTGAAGGAGGGAATGATTTATAAATGTGGTTCTTTCCTATTGCTATTTTCCCCTCCCTAAGTAGACACACTTTGTAGGCAATAAGATATTCTTCAGTTTTTCTGTTTAGAGTCTCATTCTTGGACGCATGGCCTTCAAGTTTTACTTCTATACTTAAAAAAAAAAAAAAAAAAGGCCAGAAGTAGTTCAGCACACTGATAAGGAAAAAATATTGTTCAGGGCACCTGGGTGGCTCAGTGGGTTAAAGCCTCTACCTTCGGCTCAGGTCATGATCCCAGGGTCCTGGGATCTAGCCCCGCATCAGGCTCTCTGCTCAGCAGGGACCCTGCTTCCCCCTCTCCCTGCCTGCCTCTCTGCCTACTTGTGATCTCTGTCAAATAAATAAATCTTTTAAAAAAATATTGTTCAATAGAGAAGATAGGATTCCTACATTTTGAAATTACACTTTGTCAATGATACTAAAGAAATAATCCTCTACCATCTTTGAGAAGAATGAAGTTTGTCTGACCTAGTGGTAGTTATGACATTACACAATATCCAGAGGTTATATGCAGTAAACTTTCCATGCAAACATTCAGGTTTTGCCGGAAAATTCCTTGGTTTTTTTTTGTTTTTTTTTTTTCCCTTGGCTTTCGTGAAACCTAAAATTCAGATTTGTCATGCTCTGGCTCCCCATACATTGTAACTTTGTGTTAGAATGATATATATTTTGTTTGTTTGTTTAAAATTGAGGCCTAAAATCATACAGTATGTCAAAAGAGAAATAAACACTTGGATCAAATATGCAAAGACCTCTAAACCTGTCTTCTCTGAAAATTCTGTCATTCAGGGAGGAATGAAAAGTTGCAGTGGCTGTTGGGTGTTTTCTCTGAGGTACAAGTAGGAAAGTTATTGTGCAATGTGAAACATGTGTGAATACGTCACCAAATTCCATTTTATGAGATACCTACTTTCACTGACAGCCCTGATAACATTTCCTAGAATCAAGTATATTCATTAACGTATCTAATTCATTAATGTATCTAAATGTATCTAAGATAAAGTATCTTAGATACTAATGTATCTAAGAGCTGTCAATTCTCCAGTAGGCTTTAGCTTAAAAGATGTGGAATGGAAAGGATACTAATCGTGCTGAGTTAATTCATTCTTAAAATATATGTGGTAGAAGTTATAAGATGCAAAAGGACAGATGGAATTCTGGATTCATTTCATTTACTAAGAAGATGAGATAAGAAGTGTTTAGAGTTCCCTTTTGCAACTGTTGTAGAAATACTATAGCAACAGAAATTCTACAACTCTCTATATTTTCAAAACAATTTTCTCTCCTCTACATTTTGTAAATGATGAGGAAAAAAGTGCAGCCTTTGAGCATCTGTAAGATTGTTTATCTAAATGTCTAAGTCATACATTTTAATTTTGTAAAATTTTTAACAATTTAGAAAGAGGTGTTCTTAGGAAAAACATAGGGTGTTATTTTTTTCATTTAATACAAAATATTAATGAAAGTTAGAAAATTATGAGTGAAAGCATTTGAACACAACATTGTGAAGTTTTTTTACAGTCTAATCTCATAGAATTTTGCATTTAAAAAAATGGTGTTTAGGGGCGCCTGGGTGGCTCAGTGGGTTAAAGCCTCTGCCTTCAGCTCAAGTCACGATCCCAGGATCCTGGGATTGAGTCCCGCGTCGGGCTCTCTGCTCAGCAGGGAGCCTGCTTCCCTCTCTCTCTCTCTGCCTGCCTCTCTGCCTACTTGTGATCTCTCTGTCAAATAAATAAATAAAATCCTTAAAAAATATGGTGTTTAGTAGTTCTATTTGTCTTTCAAATACCAATAGTTACATAACTTTCCAAGACTGTCAATATGAGTTAAGAGCCGATCCCAAAAAGAAGCTTCCTAAATTATTTTTATTATCTATATTTCATTTAAGACTAGAAGGAAAGTAATATTCCCTATGAGCCAATCAGCAATGGTTAAAGTGCTTGATGGTAAATGGAAATCCATAAGTCATTAATACTGGGGAGTCCTAAATTCTAATTTCTGCCTTATCTCTTTGTTATGATCCTATTATTCAAGCCTGGGAGGGGAGTTTGGTTGTAAGAAGCCTTTAGGAAATCATCAAGCAGCAGTAAGCAGGATGTGAAGATGTACTGTGATTTCCCTAGTGCCCCACATTATAATTCCTTTATTATAATACCAGATTGGTATCAAATGTGAGCACGCGGTTGCATCTGATGTTTACGCATTTTGATACCATTAGTGCATTACAAGATACTGTGGTTTGCCCCATCTGGGGGAAGTTAACAATTCAGACAGAAGTTTCATATTACAGATCATAGGTTGATTACTCTTAAGGGATCCAGCAAGGGCTGGGGTTTTTATAAAAGATCTGAGCTGCCTGGAGTTGAACCTGAAGAGAATTTTCAAAGACCACTGCCTCATTTGGCCCTTTAAACAGACCCTTTTAAAAAGGAAAGGCAATAATAATCACTCAGATTTCACTGTAGTGTCAAGTTTAACTGGAGAAAAAAATAGCTGATCCTCTATTTTAGGCATTATCTCAACAAAGAAGCGAGGTTGTTAAAATCTCCCGTAAAGTAATATCGTACGACAGTTTCAAATTACACTGAGTGACAAAAATGTCACATCAATGATAACAAAGTCCTTAAGTGTTTGTTTCACATTAAAAATCTGGTGATTAAAAATCACAAAAAATTTTCAATACTGAGAAAATAAATCCTTTTACCCCTCCTTGGAGTATGTGACCAAGTTATGCTGTTTCTTCCACTTCATTTTTTTTTTTTTAAGATTTACTTATTTACTTGAGAGAGAGAGAGCATTCATGAGAGTAACAGAGAGCCCGCCCTGAATGGGGAGGGGCTGAGGCAGAAGACGAGAGTCCTATGCAAGACTCCATGCTGAGAACAGAGTCCAACACTGGGCTCCATCTCAGGACCCTGAGGTCACAACCTGAGCCAAAACCAAGAGTCGGATGCCTACCCGACTCCACCACCGAGGTGCCCCCATTTCTTAATGTAGCACTAGAGAAAAACATACAGAATATATGATTTTCCATGTTGTATTGGTGCATGCTACTCACTCTCAGATCTAAGGACGCCTTCTACTACATTTTACTTTTAGTACTACAACCACAGGGTATTAACTACCACCTCACCATTTTTCTTAGTTACTCAGAATCGGAATATCAATTAAACAGAATATTCATTTGGATTCCACCATTGTAGGTCCATCTTACCACCTGCAGCACACATCATTTATTGACTAACCAGCTCTGGAGTGATAGAGAAAGAGCTCCCCAAGGTACCCACAGCAGGCAATATGGTAGAGCAGAAGCAGTCTGGACCTCATGGTAGCCTGGCTTCAATGCCAGTCAAGATCATTACCTCTCAGCTGTGTGAGAAGGAAGGGTTATCGCTAAGTGGTAGTCATTTTACCCATCTAATCCATTCTTACTTCCCCAAATCTAATCGTAAACTTTCAACCATTCAGCACTACCCTCAAACTCATCATTCATTCCTCACTCTTTGACTCTCAACACATGATAAAGTCCTTACTTAACTGAAAAGGAATGACTTTAAAACCTTTTTACTGGCCTCCTGTTGCATCTATAACTTTTTTCCCCGTGCATCTCATAGTAGGTTACATGTGTACAGGGAGGTAAGTAGCAGAGTAATGGGTTAACATTTTCCTGGAATATTAGCTTCTTTTCAAACATTCAGCAAAGATAAGATTCGAATTACTGAACTTTTAAAAAGTTGCAAAAGCATGGGCAAATAATACCAGCAAAGTGTGGCTTTTTCATGATGGCCAAACTTATATTTCTTTCTGGGAGCCCTGGGAGTACAAAGTTTTCATCAGTTGTAATTAACTGAATAATGTGGTTTAAGATATTTTAAATCAGATTTTAATTTTAAATTATTATAGTAGATAGAAATTTTTCATATATCAAAACCATGGGAGTGAGATATGTAACTTTATTTTTCCCAGAATATATATCCCCTGAAATACACATAATCCCATCTAGTCCTTGACCCTTATAATTGGGCTTGCTGATTTCAATAGGAATGGAAAGAACTTTGACCTGCCAAGTTCAGATGGTGGCAGAAGTATAGCATGCATCTTTATTATCAGGGGATACATTCAAAATCATTAATGGCCAATAGGATGCAGGCCCCAAGACTCAAAATGGATCCTGGCCACTGCAAAGGACCAGCGTGTACAAGCAGAATACCATCCCTGGTTTTCATAGCAAACAAGAGAGTCAGCATCATCATGTAAGTTTCAAGAATGCCAGATATGCAGAGACCTCTAGCTGAGGTTTATTAATCATGGAACCACAGAAATACAAGTAATAGATAGTACAGTTTTACATGATTTGTATAACCAGAAATATTCTAGAGACCAAACTGAGCCATTCACATGACAGTCATGGCCTCTGAGCCAATTCCCCACACTTAGAGACCCTAGAATAAAGTAAAAATCACACATAGGATATACTGTACCACCTAACACTGCATCATGTTCTCTAGAACCTTCCCTCAGCCTTTCATATCAACATAAGGTAATGTTCATGGGGAAAAACAAGAAAGAGAATTACCTAAACCTTTTAGGCAGAATTGGATCTTGAGTTATAGCTAACGTTATAAGGTTCCAGTAGAGCCATAAAGTCACCGTGGTCTGACAGAATGAAGCTTATGGGGTCAAGTGCCAAAACGGAGTACCTGCCAAGGCCAGCGGAACAACAAACCTTTCCAGTGACTACTTTCCCAGCTTACTGGCGTACACTTGGATGGACATCTTTGGCTACTGGAAGAATCCCTATGACCCTTGATATGAAGATCATTATAGTAGGAAGAGCCAAATGCAAGACATTAGTGTTCCTCAGAACAGGAACGAATACTAACTTCTACAATAAAGCTTCAGGCATTTAACCCAATAGATGTCGATTTCTCACTCACGTGACAGTCCCAGTATGCATGTTCCTGGCTGGCAGCATTCATCTACACAGTGGTTCAGAGATCCAGAATCATTCCCTTTTCAATCTCTTCCATTCCCTAGAGTACTGTTGTCCTCTACATCTACAGGGATGTACCAGGGAAGATTAAAATAGGGGGGAAAAACTGTAAAAGAAGCACAAGACTTTTTAAATATCTTGGTCTGAAATGGTAGTGACCATTTCTACCTACATTCTGTGAGGTAGAAGTCAGTCATATGGTCACATTTCACTAGAAAGGAAGCTGCCAGGTATAGCCTAGAAATAATTTCGAGAATAAAAGAATGACGATTTTGGTGAATAGCTGGTATTCTGCCACATGGAAGAATTTGAGAGATTTATGGCATACCAATCATTTAAGAGATGGACTTCTTCCTAAATCTGTATCTGTAGATTCATCAGCAACTCCTTTCAACTGGAAGACTGGGGATGAAAAACTGGTTTGGTTTTCAGATGCTTCTCCATGTTCCTCTCTAATAGCTAATATAGACTACTACTGAATTATAGTCCTATTTGTTTGTGGCCCTAAAAGACAGGGAAGAAAGACAGTCCTTCCAATGGAGGGTATTTTGAATTAGACCCCTCCTTATCTGCTATTTCTTTAAAGAAAGATCATTTGAGACTTTTCAGTACTGATTCACAGGCACTGGTAATGGCTTGCCCAAATGGAGCTCCGGGAACTGACCAAGGCTAATAATATTTACGTCCCATGTGAATGTTACAAAACGGCCACTACTATTAAAGAGATGTTTAGGAAAATAACAATGACAACACCACCACATACAAAGGGTTCTTCAGGGAAGTAATAGACAGCTGGTAAGGCTTTTATGAGTAGCTTCAGAAACAAGGCTGACATAAAATCTATAGATTCCAGACCTGAAGCTGAATGCACTAAATGGTTATCATTCAGTTAATCTACTCCATGTTGCTCTAAGTACATTCTGTTTGAGATAGATTTGGTATATCAACTGAGGGTATTTAAAATTTTTCATATATCTAGGAAAACAGGTGCGTGTATGTGTGTGTGTGTGTGTGTGTGTGTGTGTGTGTATGTGTGTGTACTGGTAGACTACTGATAGACTCTGATGGGTATCTATTGTTTTTCCTATATTGAGAACACTCAGGTCATTTTTATAGTTATTTTAAAAAACCTACTTTGAGAAACTATTTCCCATTCAAAGTACTCACTGAAGGGTAGGAATAACCCAGTCAATGCCAATTAGATATCTGTCCTTGGAACTGGGATGTGAGGTAGGGGTAGATAAGAATGAGACAGACAAGAGTGCCAGGATAGATAATAAAAGATAGTACTATATCTCTGGCTACTGGGACCCCCGGCAGCCCTCACTCTTACCGTTCCCGACTGGTTTTTTGGGGGCACATCCTTTGGTGAAATAACTAATATAATAATTTTTTTCAAAAAATTATCTGCTTCTGTTTAAGGGGTTGGCACTGAATCCTCTTCTTGGAATTAGACACGACAGGCATAATATTGTGAATCTACACAAGTAGGCTGAATTCCAGTAGACTAGAATTTTTTTTAATTAGTTGTGCTCTTACAAATGAGGTCATATAGGGAATCCAAATTCATCTATTCCTTCTGTAATGACTTTAATGTATTCATAAAAATAATGGTCATAAGTGAAAAACTATTAAATATGGAAGTGTCCATATCAATCTAATTAAGCTGACATGTTTCTCAGATATCAATCAATAAAAAAGTTAATAACAAATACTTTGAAACTGAATACTATTTGTACATTAAGGTAACATAATGAGGTTTTATTATATTTTCAAAGGAGAAAGATTTATGATGGCTAGAGGAGGAAGAGTGAAGTATCATTCTTCAAAAGGTAGTAGAAAGTCAAGTGTTTGAATACTGGGCAGGCATTCAATATCGAAATCATATGGGCTTGATAACTCTCTTTCCCTTGAGACTTAAACTCTAAAATAACTACCTGATAAGGAAGGCTTTGACATAAATAGAAAAGACTAGAGTCTTTGGGTAGAAAACTACATGCTTTAAAGCATGAGGCAACAGTTTGCATACACAGGAAGGAATAGTAAAGAGAATACAGCTTTATTCCTCTTGCTTGGCATCCACAGGCAGAGCAACACATCTGGGTTCATCCAAACTTAGCATGCATTTCAAATTTGTTCCATGTAATATTCTTTGACTAGAAACTATTGTACGAAATAAATTTGTAACCGTGCCTTTGCTTGAAGCAGTCATGTTGAAAATATAACTGTGTTTAGTATGCTCATTTAATGGACTTTAAGGGGGAAGTCATCATACTGGGGAAAAAGGAGTCATTGTCTAAAAAGTGGTATAAATTATTAAGAGTTGTGGTCATAAAAAAAATCTTTAAGGGAAAAGTGATGTGTAAAATTAGACTATATACAAAATCAGTAAAAGCCAAATGAGGGAGGTAGTAGTGAGCTGTAACCTTTTCTTCCTTCTCTCAGTTGCCACCCTAGGCAACCACTTCCAAAATTTTGGCCAACTTGGCCTCTCAGCTTTTTAAGCTATAATTTCTTTTCCCAATTCCCAGCATCTACCACATGACCTGTCCAACTTGCTGATTCTTGAAAATGTTACAAACTTTCAGGCCTTCAAGTAATTGTTTATATTCCTCCTTTTGCTAAATACCTTTCCTTTTTCCTCAGAGTTTAAGAAAACCCTATGCATGGTCAATTCCCAGCTTATACGTCACCATCCCAAGCCCCACCTAAAGCAAAAATATTTTGTCATGTATATTCTCATAGCATCCAATTATGCTTCCACTCTACTACTTTTCACATTTCATCATAATGAGCTGTTTATAAGACTAATTCCTTTGCAAGGTCTTCAGAGAGAGGAATTCTGCCTTATTTGTTTTTGTACGCCCTGTATCTAGCTCAGTGTCTTGTTCATCAAAAAGAGGATCAACACACATGCTGAATCTTTGGTCATGGAAAAAAGGAGAAGAGTTTTAAGAAGTACTTGGTGGTTATAGAAGAAGATGAGCAGAATTGAAAGTCCAAGTGGTTCAAAAAGTTCACGTTTTGGGAAAGCTCTCTACCCAAACATGTAACAATTAAGATTAAGTATAAAAGAGATAAATTTAAAAGACAGCCATCTTAAAAAAAATGATAATAGAACAAAAACAAAAGAAAGCTCAGTGTGCTAAAGTGGAGCTGAAGACACAGACCTCCTAGGCTTCAGATGGTCAGCAAGTACAGACGACCAGTTGAGATTATGCATAATATTGTAAGCTCTCTGCATGAGGAGAGAGAGTGGAACCTAAAACACTCATTCAATGCTGGTGGGAATACATAAACTGGAAAAAGGGCACAAAAATTAATAAAATACTTACACCCTGTGATCCAACTATTTCATTTTGGGGCATATATATTACAAAACCTTGCCCAGGTACACAAGAGATTTGTTCCAGCAGTTAAGTATAGGTGCTCTGGAGATAGACGTTCCAGTTATGTAACCAAAAATGGTTACATTTTGGCTCAGTTATGTAACCACGGACAATTACTTAAAATCTCTCTTTGCCTGGGTTTCCTTGTCTCAAAAAATGGAAACAATAGGAAGACCCATACCTTGGGGGTCATTGTGACGATAAAAATGTGGCAACCATTTGTATAACTCTTAGTATAATGCCTGGCACATGATAGGGACTCAAATTTTAGCCCCTGCCATTATCATGGCAGCTGTAATTCTGTTAAATGCAAGGCAACAGGCCCCAAAGTGAACAGTTTATGCTAAACCCCATGTCACCAAACCGAGACTTAATTAAGTTTAGCTCCGCCAGAAATCAATCTTAAGCCAGTCGATCAGGAATCCCCTCATCCGCACTAGCTAGGTAATCCGCCTGATAGACCCCTGCCTCCCCCTAAAGGAACGCCACCAGGCAATAACCAACCTGGATTTTGCCTCCTGTCACTTCCCTGTTCCTGCTCCTTTCTGCCTACAAGTCTTGCATTTTGTACATCTCCTTGGAGCTTCTGTCTGCGAGGTTGGATGATGCTTGATTTAAATTCATTTTTGCTCCAATAAACTCTTAAAAAATTTAATACATCTCAGTTTTGCTTTTAACAACTCTGGCTTCAGAATGTGGAAATGAAGGACCCTCCTAGCGACCCCCAGAACAAAGAGCAACCAGATGGACCTACCTGCTGTGTCTGTGAGCTCGGTGTTTTCTCCTAACCTGTGGAGGCCTGGAGGAGGTCCCTCTCAGATCCTGGCTTCGCAACTGTTGCATGAGGAGATTTCTAGAATTTATTTGAGCACTTTGTTTTATGAACTTAATTTGAAAACTGACAGGGTCTGACTCGAAAACAGGATTGGGTCAGGGAAGCACTGGGTCTAATTTGGAAACCAGACGGAAATTTCGGTCGCACTGGGTCCAGGCCGGAAACCGAACAGAATCCGTGGTCATACTGGGTCCGGACCGGAAACCAGACCGAATCCGAAGAAGCTTTGGGTCCGGGCCGGAAACCAGACGGAATCTGCGGTTGTACTAGGTCCGGGCCGGAAACCGAACGGAATCTGTGGTCATACTGGGTCTGGGCCGGAAACCAAACCGAATCTGAGGAAGCGCTGGGTCCCGGCCGGAAACCAGACCGAATTGAGGAAGTTGTGGGTTCAGGCCGGAAACCGGATGGAACCTGCGGTCACACTAGGTACAAGCCGGAAACTGCATGGAATCTGAGGAAGCTCTGGGTCCGGGCCAGAAACCGGACGGAACCTGCGGTCGCACTGATTCCGGGCCGAAAACCGGACCGAATCTCAGGAAGCTCTAGGTCCGACTTAAGCTGAAGTAGGTCCTGTGTGAGACATTGGGTGAATAAAAGGCTGAGCAAGTAGGTGGTGGCCACTGTGGAGGACTTTTAACAGAGATAAGCTTATGCATTTACACGGTGCTGTGGAGAAAAACAGGTCTCAACCAACCCCTAGTTCCAAAAGGCAGAGGAAAAAATGTTACTGTTTTTCCTCTTCTACAGTTTTTGGGGGCCGGGGTGGGGGAAATCCACGGGCACACCCTGCAGACTCCAGAGCCGACAGCCAGGATCCCAGGAAAACTGGCAGAAGCCGGCACAGGGCGAGCATTCATTCTCCTCGGAGGCAGCTCTCGCTGGCCTCCCCCAGCAAGGCCGGGTCAGGAAACGGAGGTGGAACTTCCCAGCGTCCCTTCATTTCCGTCTGGCAGGCGAACTGTTGGTAAGGATTCGGTCTTCGAAGTGTGACTCGTGCATTGGCTTTGGGTCCCATTCCCTCCTAGGGACCGTGGTTGCCTTCGCGGTTGTCTCCCTCTGTGTCCTTTCGGCCTGACGGGGTTGGTGCAGGTTTCTGGGCGCGGACCGTCCGGCTGTCGCGTTTGGGGGTTGGGTGGAGACGCGGGTGGACAGGAACGTTTGCCGCGTTCCGTCTGTGTATAGGGCCCTCCCAACGGCTGCCCGCTCTCAGGGCAGCTCTCCAAGAATTTGGGGACGAAAGTTCAGTTTGGGAACCACTCTGGATCTCGGGAGGGAAGTATCTCCGGCGCCTCTTCGGGAATGCCTCGTGTGCCCATCGTATTGGTCAGCGCCGCCAGGAATATTTGCTTTCGTCTGGACTGAAGCCTGACAATATAGTCAAACGATTTTTTTTTTTTTTTTAATGTAACTCTAAGGTCAGCAATTGGCCAGATTGGAAGCGGATATTCGGAGTCTGATAGGGACTTTTTTTTAAAAATTTATTTATTTAATTTATTTATTTTAATAAACATATATTTTTATCTCCAGGGGTGCAGGTCTGTGAATCGCCAGGTTTATACACTTCACAGCACTCACCATAGCACATACCCTCCCCAGTGTCCATATCCCCACCACCCTCTCCCGTCCCCCCTCCCCCCAGCAACCCTCAGTCTGTTTTCTAAGATTGAGTCTTACATGATTTGTCTCCCTCCCAATCCCACCTTCTTTCATTTTTTCTTTTCCTACCCCCCAACCCCCCAAAATTGCATCTCCACTTCCTCATATCAGGGAGATCATATGATAGTTGTCTTTTTCCGATTGACTTATTTCACTAAGCATAATACCCTCTAGTTCCATCCACTACGTTGCAAATGGAAAGATTTCATTTCTTTTGATGGCTGCATAGTATTCCATTGTGTATAATACCACATCTTCTTTATCCATTCATCTGTTGATGGACATCTAGGTTCTTTCCATAGTTTGACTATTGTGGACAATACTGGTATAAACATTCGGGTGCACGTGCCCCTTCGGAGCACCACGTTTGTATCTTTAGGATATATACCCAGTAGTGCAATCGCTGGGTCATAGGGTAGCTCTATTTTCAGTTTTTTGAGGAAACTCCACACTGTTTTCCAGAGTGGTTGCATGATAGGGACTTTTTTAAAGGTCTTCTCCCCTCAGCTAAAATGGAACTGTGTGCCCAAAGGGAAAGAGAAATACCCGAAAGCCTTTGTGGAAGGATGTACTAAAATGTTCCAAAGACACGTACTCTAAATCTACAACACAGGAAACTGTATCCATCTGACTGGAATATCTCTTCCGTCGGTTGATGTAAAGGAGAAAAAACATGTATGTAAATGGATGTGAAAATGCAAAAGGGTTGTGGAAATGTAATCTGGGCAGAACGATTTTATGTGTGGCTGAGACTGGGGTGGATTTGCATGGTTTTATTTTTTCAAGATTTTATTTGAGAGAGAGAGAGAGAGTGTGAGCAGAAGAGGAGGAGGAGCAGAGGGGGAGAGAGACTCTTAAGCCGACTCTGTGCTGAGTGTGGGGCCTGAGGCCCAAGGTGGAGGGAGGTGCCCCATTCCGGGACCCTAAGATCAGGAACTGAGTTAAAACGAAGAGTCCCACAGCTCAGGGAGCTTAGCCACCCAGGCGCCCTGGACTTGTGTATGTTTTTAAAATATGAGTTTTAGTATCAAAAGTATACTACTGATGCAAACTTAGAATTTGCTTTTCACTCTGTGAAAAGGACCAAGTTGGGGCACCTGGGTGGCTTGATAGGTTGTGTCCAACTATTCTTCTCAACTCAGGCCTTGATCTCAAGCTTGTGAGTTCAAGCCTGGAGTTGGGCTCCACACTGCCCATGGAGCCTACTTTAAAAAAAGAAAGAAAGAAAAAAGAACCAATTTTTCTTACATTATTGTAATGCTTACAAATTATAAACAAGGGTTTTTGTTTATTTTTTACCTTTTAAATTATAAGCCTAGATAGCAGATATTTTGTGTTTTACCAAAATAAGTTGCTATGCTTCATGTTGTCTTTATCCGGTCTTCAACTGCTGAAGGAAACCTAGTGTTCCCAATATTACAGGAGCTAACCTTTGTTTACAACTATATAACCTTCTTTGTTTGCCCTTAACATCTTCTCTTGTCCCTTTGGTTAAATAGATAATTAAGTATTATTTCATAATGATATGTGATCATATTTAATCAAATGTTCAAACCCTTCGACATTTTCTCAAAATTAAATTCTAGGTGGAGTCTTTTTTCCCACAAACTAACTGAGATTTCCCAGTGTCCCTGGAAAACCTCAGAGAACTTAGCTCTCATCTTGTTTGAGAGAGATGTTAAACTCATTGGGTTCGTTGGTATGTTAAGTTATGTGGGAAGCATAGTGAAATAAGAGATGATAAACTTCCTTGAGTTGTATATGGATGCATATTACTAATATAGGTATTCCAGAAATTGTTTGAAGTTTCCAGAAATGTGTCAATACTCTTCACTGTCCACTTATTATCCTAAATCATTGTATGCTACAGAAATAACATTTCCGTATCAAATAAATTCTCATCAGATCTTTTAGCATCAACATTTTTATGGCTTTTGTTATTTACAGTTATTATTTTATTTTGATTCTCTTGTTAAAAGTGAGAGTCATGGGAAGCACCCTCCCAAGTACTCTTGACCACTGATGCTGGTGCCAGATGAGGAGGTGTCAGTTCGTAAGTGCACATCCTGCTATTGAGTAAGGCCCCACATGTGTCCTGTGCACACAGTGCACAAATTGACAAGGAAACAAGGTAGCCAACATCCAGGTAGAGGACTTCCTTCCAAGAAGTCGGACCAGATGGATTTTTCTATTCCTCCTTCGCTCTTTGACCATCGTTTTCCTCATTGTTCTTCCACAAGGATCTTCATGATTCTTTAGTCCACCTTTTTCTTTGCTCTGGTCTAGAAAGATAATGCTGTTGTTCACATATCTGTCAGGCCTTGCAAGAGGACAGTTCATCCACCAAGGGTTGTTGCCTGTGCCATAATACTGCTAATCCTGTAATTCTGCCCATCACACACTTCTCCCTGATTTCCAGTGCCTCAGTTTCTCTGGAACAAACTCAGCTCACTCTCTTTCGTGTCAGGCTCCCTAACCCTGAGGGTCTATACCCCATCTCTGGCTAACCACCTCAACCCTGGGAACCTTGCACCTAGGATCTATACAAAAAAAGGACATAAGGCAAGAGTAACTAGAAAAAAAGCCTCCTGCATGGTCTACAGATCCTTTTTCCTGGCCTTCATAACTGTTATCTTTCCAGTCCAAGCCACTTACTCAAACCAGAATTATCAGGAGACATTCATAATTCAAAATTTGCTTCATCAGATGCCTACAGCCCTGACTAAAAGTTTGCTTCATCAGATGGCTACAGCCCTGACTAAAAACTAACTAAAGGTTATGATTGGGAACATCTCCTCAGTTCTTAAAGATCTTACAGAATCTGCTGCTACAACAGCTGCCTGACCACAGTCCTTAACCCTCTAGCCACAGCTGTTCTTGATATGAGGGTAGTCCTTGATTATCTTTTAGCTGACCAACGAGGTGTTTGTGCTCCAGTTATTACCTGTTGCCACACTTGGACAGACACTTGAGAAGCTGAGACACAGTTACGTAGGATCAGTGAATAAGCCACTTGGATTAAGAAAATGACTCAATTCAGTGGGCCCTTTCTTTGACATATTTAATTCTGATTACTTTGGTTTTGGGGGACCATGGCTCCAAAATGCACCCTGGACATTGAGAATTACCCTGCTTCTAATAATCCTAGCAGTCTCTGGAACACTTTATTCTCTCAAAAGCTTTATATGCTTATTCGCAGCTGCTGACTATGAAGCAAATGATCTCCCTAAGAGGAGAATGTCAGAAAAGCAACAAAGAGCTTAAAGAATGTGAATTTGATGCTGTGACCTCTGAATGCCACACACAGATTCAGCAAAAACTGCAAGAACTCTACCGGGGTAGCTGGAAGTAGCACTTATCTCTTTGTTTTGTTTTTCTTTATTTTTTTTAAATCACACTCTCAGGCTGAGAGTGTGATCAAAAGAAGGGATTCTTAAGAATGACACAACAATCCCAAAATGAAGTCACTTACTCTAAGCCCCATGTGACCAAACTGACATTTAACATAATTATCATTTTGGCACTTCCAGAAATGGAATCTTCTACCAGGTCAAACAGGAAATCACCTGATCAGCGCTAGGTAGATAACCTGCCTGATAGACCCCTGTGGTCCCCTGAAGGAACAAAACTGCAATAACCATCATATAACTTCCACATCATATAAGTTCTTATTCATGCTCCTTTCTGCTAATAAAATTCTGCTTTGGGGATGCTGCCCAATTTGATTTTTGCTCAAATAAACTCTTAAAAATATTAATACATCTCAGTTTATCTTGTAGCAGTTCTAAGAAACAAATCCAATCAATGGAAAATTCTACCACCAAAAGTATAGATCTTCTGTAATCAAACACTAGCATTAACCACTGCAGTTCAAGGGTACTTGATACATCTGCACATATCCATATGGATAACTCTTAGAAACATAATGTTTAAAAATAAAGGAAATAGGGGCACCTGGGTGGCTCAGTCAGTTAAGTGTCCAGCTCTTGGTTTTAGCTCAGACCATGATCTTATGATCATGAGATAGAACCTGTGTATCAGGATCTGCACTGGACATGAAGCCTGCCTAAGATTCACTCCCTTTCCCTCTCCCTCTGCCCCTCCTCCAGCATCCTCTCCCTCCTTCCCCGCTCATGCATGCAGGCTGTCTCTCTCTTTCTCTCTAAATTAATTACTTAATTAAAAACAAAGCAAATAGATTAATAATATGTTTAGCATGTAATTTATGTGAAGTTTAAAAATAGAAAATCATGGTATCATACATATACACGCATATACACACATGTGGTAAAAGTTTAAAAAATTGAATAGGAAGGCCACAAACCAACTCATAATAAAAATTGCCTATGAAAGAAGAAGCAAGAGAGTAAGATTATGAAGTAAAAAAAGGTTTTTAGTGTTTCGGTATTTTTACTCCTTTGGAAGATATTGAAGAAAATGGAAGGAAGGAATTGTGTCTAGGGCCAATCTATTTCAATCTCCTCCCTTCTACCTATAGAAAGTACACCTCTATATTAAAGTGGCACTCTCTAAACATAGGGCTTCTATTATTTACTCTATGTAGTCTAATAAAATATTATCTTAATAGAAGTTATATTTCATGTTAAATTTACTTCTGAGGATTGCTAAATGTTAAATTTTAATGACTTAGAAGTAGAATATTTTTTCAAAAGCTAAAATGCAAAAAGTGAAAAAAAATCAAATGTTACCTAAAAATGATATCATGCTAGAATTGCTTGACATTTCACATTGATAGTCTCAACAGAATATCTTCAATGGGAAAACTCATGTCAACATAAAGTGGTAAGACCTCGTGTAAGTAATTTGTGAAGCCACTTTGTGTGGATAGGAGTTCAGGGCCAAAGCATTATCTTGGGGGCAAAGGTGATTGGTTGAACCAATTTTGTCCACCGATAGGACATGAACTATGGGCCAGGGAGCATTGCGTATTGTTTCTCTTGTTCCCCTTATGGAAATAGAGGTTCTTATTTTGTACTTTTCACCATGTACAGTAGAATAGGCATGTTTGTCCTTTAATCCTAGGCTGCCAGAATTTGAAAACTATAGTAAGAATTAATTAAGAAATGATTGAGAAGATAACTTAGGTCATCTCCCTTTGGATAAGGGTAAAAACATGTTTTATTATTAAGTTTTGAGAATTCTTTGTATACTTTGGTTAAAACTTCTTTATCAGATACGCATTTTGCAAGTATTTTATTTTAGTCTATAGCTTTCCTTTTCATTCTCTCGCCAGTTTTTCTTTTAATCAAAGCTGAATGTTTTCACTTTAATAAAGTCCAAATTATATCTTGGGTCATGCTTTTTAAAAAACTTCATCACCAAACATGAAGTCACCTAGATTTTTATACTATCTTCTGGTTTTGCAGCTTAGATATAGATCTATGATCCATTTTGAGTTCATGTCTGTGAAATGTGTAAGGTCTGTGTCTAGATTCTTTTTTTCATATGGATATTCAGTTATTCCATACCATTTGTTGAAAGACTATCTTTGCCCTTTATCAAAGATCAGTTGACTGTATTTTTATGAATCTACTAATGGCCTCTCTGTTCTATTTATCTATTTGTCATTCTTTCTCCAATCCTACCTATATTGTCTTGATTAATACAGTTTTGTAGTAAGTCTTGAAGTGGCATAGTAAGAGTCCTCAAACTTTATTCACTTTTAGAATTGTGTAGGCTCTTCTGGATCTTTTGTCTTTCTACATAAACCTTAGAATCATTTTGTTAGTATCCATGAAATAAACTTCCTGGGATTTTGGCAGTTCATATTATCAAATCTATAGATGAAGTTGGATAGAATGTACATCTTGACAATAGTGAGTCTTCTGGTCTCCATGAAGACATAATATCTCCATTTACTCAGCTTTTCTTTGATTTCTCCAATCTGAATTTTATAGATTTATGCATATAGTTTCTGTACATACATTTTAGATTTATACCTTGAGTCTTTCCCCTCCCTTCCTTCTTTCCTTCCTTCCTTAGTATTAATGAAATGGTATTATGGATTTCATATCAAATCCAATTGTCCATTGCTAATATATAGGAAAGCAATTTTTTTATAGTTTCATTTTCATGTGGAACCTGAATTTTTTATTTTTATTATGTTATATTAGTCAGCAATTTACTTTTTTATATTGACCTTGAATCCTGCAATACTCCTATAATTGCATATAAGTTTTAGGATGTTTTTGTTGATTCTTTGGAATTTTCCAGATAGATAATTCTGTCATCTGTGAACAAAGACAGTTTTATATCTTCCTTCCCAGTACATATGTCTTTTATTTATCTTGTTTTAAAGATTTTATTTATTTATTTTTGAGAGAGAGAGAGAGAGAACACACAAGCAGAAACAGGGGAAGGGGCAGAGGGAGAAGCAGACTTCCGGCTGAGCAGGGAGCCCCATACAGACTCGATCCCAGGACTCTGGGATCATGACCAGAGCTGAAGGCAGATGCTTATCCAACTGAGCTACCCTATATGCCTTTTATTTTATTTTCCTGCCTTACTTCAGGACATTGTTGAATAGGAGTGGTGAGAGGAGACATCCTGTTGTTTGTTTTTCCTCACTCAGAGTAGGGAAAGCATCAAATTTCTATCTGTTTAATACGATGTTAGCTCTAGGTTTCTGTAGATCTTTATCATGTTGAAGAACTTTTCCTCCAGTCCTAGTGCTGAAGTTTTTATGCTGAATGGGTGTTGGATTTTGTCAAATGGACTTTCTTAATCAATTGATAAAATCATATGATATCCTTTCTTTAGCCTTTTGGTTTGATGGATTATGTTAATTGATTTTTAACTGTTGAACTACCCTTAACATGCTGGGAATGAATCTCACTTGGTCATAGTATATAATTCTTTTTATAGTTTAATCCAATTTGCAGTATGTTCTTGAGCACTTCTGTAGCCATGTTCATGGGAGATATTGGTCTGTAATCTTCCTTTCTTATAACGTTTTTGGTTTTGATATTAAGATAATACTGGCCTTATAAATTGAATGTATAAGTGTTCTCTGTGCTCCAGCTTTCTGGAAGAGATTGTAGAGAACTGGTATCTTTTTTTTTTATTACTTATTTGTTAGAATTCACCAGTGAACCCATGTTGACCTTGTTCTTTCTGTTTTAGAAGATTATTAATTATTGAACCAATTTCTTTAATAGCTATAGGCCTGTTCACTTTATTTCTCCTTGTATTGTTAGGGTCCCCTTGTATTGTTAGGGTCCGTGATCAAAGGAACAAGACGACGCAAAGCGAAAGTCAAGCAAAGCTTTATTTTGCACCAAGCATTTAAAATCAAACTGACTGGTCGGGGAGTCTCTTACGAAGAGGCGACGATGACCAGGACACCGACCCCGCCAATTCCCCTTACCTGCCGACTCCCCTACTGGAAGACTATGCTCCTGGCGGTGCTGCTCCCCGACAGGCCGCTGCTCCCCATCGACAGGCCGCTTCCGGACAATGACACTCGTGAGGCTCCCCACGCTCCTGGCGGGGCCACTTACCTGGAGTGGGACCACTCAGGCAAGGCCCATGACACTCCCAACGACCACAACGGCTATTACTCCAACTACTATTCCCTTGCCTCACAGACTAACCTTTATAGAGGTGGTTGAGCCCGGCCCACACACAGGTGGCCAATGAGATTGCAACACACAGGGAAAACTGCATAGTCATGCTAGGTTGGCAATACAAGTGACCAATCGAATTTCAGTTTACCATAGTAAATATATGCACGCCCCACTGATTGGATGTGTCCATCTGGCCTGGCCCGCCCCCATATCCAGGGCCTGCAAGCAAGTTCCTCCCCGGATGGGCAGGGTCAACCAAGCCCACAAGGAAATGGCTCTCTCTGGCCAACAGTGTGAGTTCTTGTAGTTAAAGTCTTTTAAGGAAATGGTCCATTTTATCTAAGTTACCAAATTTTTGGCGTACAATTATTTCATTATCCTTTGGTTGTCCATAGAATCAGATGAGTTGATCCTTAGCATATATGATATTATTAAACTTGTCTTCTCTCTTTTTCTCTTGGTTAGCCTAGGTAGAGGTTCATTAATTTTATTTATCTTTTCAAAGAACCAGTTTTTGGTTACATTGGTTTTTCTCTATTGATTTCTGGTTTTCAATTTTATTGATTTCTATCCTAATTTTTATTATTTTTTCTTCTTGTTGTTTTATGTTTAAGTTACTCTTTTTTTCTCTAGTTCCCTAAGGTAAAAGTATTAATTATTGATTTTACATTTTTCTTCTTTTCTAGGGTATGTATCCATTGCTACAAATTTCTATAGACTGCTTTTACTGTATTGCATAAACTTTGGTAAGTTGTATTTTCTTTATTTAGTTAAAAGTCTTTTGAAAATTTTCTCAAAAGTTCCTCAATTCATGTTATTTAGAAATATGTCTGATCTCCATACAGTTTGGGATTTATCAGCTTGGGTTTTGTTGTTAATTTCTAATATAATTCTCTTGTTGTCTGAGAACAAACTTTGAACGACTTCTGTTCTTTTAAATCTGCCAAGGTTTGTGGCCCAGAATGTCGTCTTTTTTGGTGAATGTTCCATGCAAGTTTGAGAAAAATGTGTATTATGATGCTGTTGTTGTGTTCTGTAAGTGTCAGTTAGATCCAGAGGGTTGATGGTGCTATTCAGTTCATCTATAGAGAGGGAGTGTTGAAACATCCAACTCTAATGTGAGTGTGTCTTTATCTCCTTTCAGTCCTATCAGTTTTTGCCTCATGTACTTTGATGTTCTAGACTCCTGTTAATATGATGGTAAGATGTGGGAAATGAAAGTATTCTATTATCTTATGATTGAATCTCATCCTTAAATGGGCCTAAGTCCTTGAGCTAGATTCTCAAAAACGTTTCTTAGTTTTTTGTTTTGTTTTATTTTGTTTCTTCCTTGACATAAGACAGGAGAACTAAAGGAAGTTGGGTTGGCTAATTGCCCTTCGCCAGGTCATATAAGGGTCTGATAAAGTCTTTTCCCTGGTGGGACTTTACTAAAGAGAACACTGGGCATATTTCAGAATGGCTGCTTTTTTCCTTCTCTTCCTCCTGTTAGGAACATGACAGGATTTTTTCTTTTTTTCTTTTTCTTTCTTTCTTCCTTTTTTTTTTCATCTACACTTTGAGAACACAGTGGGGTTCCTGGAGGTAAAAACCACAAAATTTGCCCCCTCCCCCACCAATGCCTGGTGCCTCATAAGTTTTTGTCTCTCAAGATAGTTCACACTCATATTTCACCAGTTCATCAAAATGTTCCATATAATTGTGTATTATGCTGTTGTTGGGTAATATGTTCTATAAATGTCAATTAGATCAAGATGAATTCACCACCTAAATGTTCCTGCCATTTTGTGGATCTAGCAGTTTCTGCTCCAGGTGGGTGGAACATGACTGTGTTCAGAAAATATAGTTTCTCCACACTTTGCTGTTACAGTTTGCCCCGTGACCTCAATTTTCTGATGGGTCTAAGGAAAGTCACTGGTTTTCAATTTGTACACTTTTTCTCTTTGAGGATGGGGGAATGAACTCCCAAGCTCTTTAAATTTTGACCTGAAATGCTCTGCCTCTTTGTATTTTTAAAATCCAAGTCAACTATTTTTAAGTGAACTCACCTATGACTCAGCTGGCTTAGCAGGATTATTTTACGTTTTCTGTAGGTACAATGGAGTTGTTCTAATAATAGGGTAAACCTGAGGCCTTGAGTCCCTTAGGAGTGCATGGTAGAATTGTTGCTTTTTTAGGCTGGGCTGGTAAGAAAAATTGTAGAGGAAAATATAGAATAGTGTTTGATAAGTAGGTTCAAGCAGGTACTTCATCAAAGATTTCATGAGATCTGAATAAAATCAGTGCATTTATGAAGGCATAAAAGCAGATTGTTATCTTCCAAGGACTGTGATCTCTCAAAAAATGTATTTTATTTTCCTTGAGGAGACGAAAAATGGTCAAAACTACCCAGTCTCCCCTGCTCCCTCCTGTTCTAAGGACTTTCCCGGGGGGAAATCAACACCTTGGAGTACATGTTAAATGGGCTTCTTTGTCTCTGAGTGAGACAAAGATAAGACAAAGATAAGTGATGTCCTTAATGTCAGCCTCCCATCCCATCCAGCTTCTCCTTGCCCCCCATAATGGGGGATCCCCAGGAATAGTAGCATTTCCCTATGAACTTGCTGGGAAGGAAAATGAACAACCTGAAGAGACATATGAAGAGGAGCTAGACTACATGCGGGAAACTACTCTCTCCTGCCTTTTGCTTTAGATCAGAACCAAGCTGCTGTCTGTGATTCCCAACCCTTGGCAGCTTCTCTTCCAGACTCTGGGTTTACAGATAAACTCACTCCTCCTCATGGAAGAAGAGACTAAAAAAGGTAAGGTATCAGAAAGGAGCAGTCTCTCAGGACTCAAGGGCAGTATCTTCAAAACAAGAACCAGATGGGGGGTGTCAGTTAGTCTCATGACAAAATAACATATTCTGCCCATCATTATGGATCTACTGCACTTCAAAATTTGTTACTTATATTGCTGGAGGAAACAGAAGGGAAGAAAAGAACTGCAAAGTTTCACAAAAGTTAGAATACCCAGGTACTTGATATGTTTTGTGCAATAAAAAAATACAGAGTAACACATTTTCTTGATTTAAGATGTAATCATTCATTTAAAAACAGTTTCCACTGAAAAATATAGAGCTCCTACCACATGAAACACACTACCCATTGTTATAGAATACCTCCTTGCATTAAAAATGTTTGTGTTCAAATTTAAGCACCTTATATTTGTAGACACACAGTATTTTATGGTCTCTACCAAGTTATTTCATTAAGAAATAAAATAAAGCATAATAATGAGAATCTTACCTTCTTTTGATGTAAGTGGAATAGCTTAATAAAACTGACAAATATTTATACAAATGAAATTTTTGCTTAGCCATAGCCTGAACATTGATAATGCATTTAAATGTTCTCTGAAAACAAGTTACAACCTTGCACATGAAAGAGTATCTATACTTCTACAGGTGTACTTACTGAACATTAATTGCTAGTAAGGCAGTAATTAAGTATAAGGGCTACTACAAAAATAAAATTAGTAACATTATCTTGTAATTCAGTCCCAAGCACACACTTGAAAAATTAAGTCTTTAGACAAAGATATATGAAATCTTTATGGTTCATGGGGAAAAGATTAAGGATATTTGTAGATTGTACATGTGTGCCTATGTTGATTTATTACTTCATAAAGCTCCTGACATATATAACAGGAGAATAAATTCTTAAGCGTTTAGATCAGTTTTTAACATACCATCAAATAATTTGGCAAAAATACAGACATCTGTATTGGTGATGAAAAATCAGTGTCAGAAACAAACACAGGAGTAGTAAAAAGACTGTAGCCCAAATATGTTCAAAGATTTGCTATATTCCATAGACAAGCACTGGGATGTTAAAGTGGAAATAATTGGAAATAGTCCTAAATAAAGGCAATATAAAAAAAAAAGTCCATATATTCAGATACAGTCTTTATCTTGCAGAGTTTTCGGAGTGTAGTCTAACAATGTGGACAGGAAAATCAGACTCCACAGCCAGTTTTTCACAACGCCTCCTCTTTTGCTCTCCAGCTCTGTGTTCAGTGAAATGGCGCTCTCCTTTAAACATAGATAGTGAGTTTGCAAGTGTGCTCTTTTTCTGTAGAAGGATAGTAGATGGCTAAGTTCTTTGTGTAGCTAGGAAAGGAAAGACAGGCAGTAATGAGACCCATTTCCTTGGACTTAAATGTGGTTCCCGAAGGCTTCCCCTCTCCTGTCTGTTTCTGGCTGGAGTTACTGTGGCTCAGCACCATAGGCCTCTATGCCTGTTCAACTCCCCTCTCTCCATATGGTGGAACAGGAAACATAAGAAGGAACAATCAAAAGAAAGGGGAATTAGGCTTCTGGAGGGGGGCATTTTGCTCCCCTGTTCTTACCTCACCAGAAGCAGGCCCTGGCTTGAATCAAGAAACTGTCAGTCAATTTATTCACTTATAGATTTGTTTATTTTAGTCCAAATAAAATTGATACCTACTCTGCACAATGCACTGTTTTAAGTACTGGGAGCCACATGTGAAAACACTCTATTCACTAGTCCAAGAACACTTACATCTCATGAGCCCCAATTTAATTTTAGGTCTTAATTTTACCAGTGATAGTAAGAGAGATCCAGAATTTATTATATTGAAATTTTTTTAAGAATAAATCAAAAGGGAGAACAATTCCCTCATTTCTTAAAAAGAAACACCGCTGGCTAAGTATATCTCAGAGGGAGGTAACCAAATTTACCTGAATTTTGTTGGCTAAACCTCATGTGGCACCTGCCTTAAAGTAAAATTAATAAAACCCTTCCTGAAATATAATACACACACACACACGTGTGTGAGTGCACACACGCATCTAATTCCAATAAGCACTGATAAGGTTGATTTTCACTGATATTTTCCTTGAGCAGTGATTTAAATCCCACATCATATAGCAAAACTTTCTAAACATTCTGTTCAAAGATCAGTGCTGAATGTCTTCCATTTAACCTTCAGATCCTACCTGCATCTTTCTCGACTCTGTTCTGTGGCTTAGAAGGTTGAGTTGTGTTGACTCTATCATTGGGCTCCTTGCTCTGTGATCAGTGGTAAATTCTAACAAGAAATAACAGCAGATGGGGTGCCTGGGTGTCTCAGTCAGTTGAGCGTCTGTCTCTTGGTTTGAGCTTAGGTCATGATCTCAGGGTCTTGAGATGGAGCCCCGTGTCAGGCTCTGCACTCAGTGGGAAGTTTGCTTCAGATTCATTCTCTCTCTCTCTCTCTCTCCTTCCCTCCTCATCCCTCCCTCTGCCACTCCCCCTGCTCTCTGTCTCTCAAAATAAATTTTTTTTTTTTTAAATTCCTTAAAAAAAAAAATAAAAAAATAACAGCAGAGTAAGGGACCAAATTTCCTTGGCCCCTAGAACTCCTCCAACCCCCCAGGCTGTGCTGGTTAACTATATGCCATGTCCCAGGACAGAGGACTTTTACTCTTTGTTAGACAGCCCTTTTATCCTGGGGCTTGCTGCTTACAGGTTCTGGTGATCTGTCAGTCCTTGCCTTCAAATCAAGGAGTTATAGTGATGTCTTCTGTTGTTGTTTGTTACTAATTCCGTGCTACCCCTTATGCTTTACCTACAAACTGCATACATCTCAATTAATAATCCCTTTAATAAACTCTCTTCAAATTACTTTAATTTGAATGTGCCATCTGTGCCTCTGCCAGAACTGTTGACCAACACGGTATTCCTAATCCCCCAAGTTCTACTGCCTGAGGTACTTGTCACTTCTCTCTCCCCCTCTCTCTCTCTCAACATCTCTCATTCCTCCCCCTCCACACACACCCACACCCACTGCTCATCTAGAAGCGTCAGCAAAAGAATATCTGATTATTAGATTAAACTATAACTACTGTCTCTCCCTCAAAACCTGTTCTTGGAAGAGTTGACACATTTTTCCACAGTTTCCTGCTGATTAAGAAAACTACAATATTTTCTCATGGCACCTAGGGTCACCCCAACTCATGGTCCACACAGCCACCAACCTACCCCCCAATCATTTCTCTTACTGGATGGAGTATAGAACTTTTTCTGAATATCCCTTTATTCCACTCTCTGGTCCTGCCTGGCTGGGTTCACCAAAGCATTACGAAATACAACGGTGAAAGTGTATCTCCAATGCAGACATATTCAGTAGCATCCAGATTCAAGGAAGAAGAGAGCAGAGTTCTGAGTTAGGTTTCATGTCTTACTTCTGTCTGAAGCTTTAGCATCTCTCTGATGTTTCCAACCCTTATCTATAAGCAGCATCTAGGGAACACCTTTCTTCAGATTTCTGACCCCTGAAAATGTAGACAACTGGTGCACTCTGTCATAAAATGTTTTACACCCTCATGCTAACTTCTTGAGATAACCCAAATAGACAATACAGCATTTCAAACTCTCGAAGTCCAGATAATGCTTCCATTTAGTTGTGAATATGTCCTATCCATGTGTCCATCTCTCCTAGATGTATCTTTTTTATGAATATCAAGGGCTCGATAATATCAAATCAGGCATGTGGTCTCTGGCAGGGGCCTTGGACTGTCTGTGAGGAACCAAGCAGTCCCAAGTCTTGGCCAGAATCTTGCTCCTGAGGAGGTTTCGATGCATAACATTGAATCATTCTCCCAGGACCTCCAGTTTTCCTGATTCCACCAGGCAGCCACTGCCTGAGACTTCTGTTGACTGACAAAGTCAGCCTGGGGTCTAGGAGCAATGTTTAGCCACAATTCCACCTACACTAACCTGCTCTGGCTGATTCCAATTTTTGGAGCTGTGTTGCCTAGCACATTGTTATAAGGCTTTCTGCCAATGCCTCTCAAACCTCTCAAAGTAAACCTCTACTTCCTGTTGATAGGCTCCCACAAACTAAACAGCAGAATCTAGTCTCTCCCAGCTTTTGCTGCATTATCTTTAAACACTGTGCTATAAGCACAGACCCTTATGCACATCCTAGAACAGGATCCTGTAATCCTCTTACATTTCTCCACTTCCAAGATTTGCCATCTGCATGTCTTTGGAATATTTTAACCTTGACTCAGTCATCTGCCCTCCCTGGCACTACCTTGAAAACTTCTCGTTTCCAATAACGAGAGACTGCTATTCATGGTTGCAAAACTAGCTTAATGGTTTTCCCCACAGCAGAATATTTTAACAGAGGATGGCCAGTATCGGTTGCCATTAGATATTAGTTGATTAATAAGTGATTATTAGGAAAACTCCATGCCTTTCCCCTAGAGAAATGTTGGAATATAAGTCTTCAGGACTACATTCAGAGACTCAAATTCTAATCCTGCCTTTTACTAGCTGAGGGCTTGATAATATCAAATTAGGCATGTGGTCTCTGGCAGGGGCCTTGGACTGTCTGTGAGGAACCAAGCAGTCCCAAGTCTTGGCCAGAATCTTGCTCTGGTTTACTGAGCTTTGGTTTACTCTTCAGAAAATGAGAGCACTGGACTTCTACAGGAAAGATAAGCAGCAGTCCTCATGTGTGTTATTTCTGTTTGAATAGCAATGGCCACTCATAGTGCTCTATTGAGAAAGATTCAACAGTCAAATTCAGGCTCTCTGGGAAAGTTCCTGAGAAGTGAAGTATCAGCATCCCTCCCCTGAACTAGATTGTTTCTAAATTCCTCTTCAAAGCAAAAACATGACAGGACTAAAGATTTCTTCAATATCTAGCCAGCAGCCACTGGTCCACTGGTCCATTTGCAGATGGGCCTATTAGCTAATACCCCATTTTGGATATAGATGTCTGGAGGATACAGAGATGCCAGTCAAGGATTCTAGGTAATGCAGTGGGTACTATCTTAGTCAGTGTATAATTCCTTCTGGTGAGGCCTATACCCTTGTCAGTACCTGTAAAGTATAATCCTATCATTTCTCCAAAGGTAAACATGTCACGTGGCAACTATATTACTTGGCATGTTAGAAATGTATGTGCATTTTCTCAATAAACTATTTCAGTCACTGTTTAAAAGTACAAATTATACTTTGATACTTTCAAATATAGGATGGATCTCTGCAAGAGAATTATGTGTAGTTTCTAAGTGCACTTGTTCTTTTCTATTTACAGTAATACACTAACCCCAAAGTGACCACTTCTTAATTTTTATCCTTTTATTTTTTTCTGTCAGTAACATATATGTACAATATGTGAAATATTTTACCCTAGGCTGTAAAGGGGAAGGGTGTAACTAACATTTCCTTTTCAGTCCGAAAATTTACAGGAATGTACTAGCACATCTGTATGGAATTAGCAAAGCTGATTCTATAGATTCATGTGACCCTCCAGTTCTAGTTTCCGTGCTTCTAAGATCAGCTTTTTTTTCCCCTTTAATAAAAATATGACTCGGCTATATTATGGGTAATGTAATTAAACCAAGATAATACAAACTTGTTTAAATATAAACTCCAAACCGTCAAGTTGCTTCACATGTTTGCATTCACTTACAAAATGTGATCTCCTGAGATATCTTTTATTGGCCTAACACCAAAATATGCAAATGGATCATGAAAAATAAAAAGACAGCATTCTGGGATTTCAAAGTTGACAAATTAAGAATTCCTATGCAATAAAATGATTTCATCTTGGGATCTTCTTTTGCTATTTAATTTATGTACTCTATGTGATCCAAGCTTACATTTCACGAAGTGTAAATATATTTAAGACAGATTACACTTGCCTCATTAATCATGCAATCAGACATTCAGTCCTAAACTATTGGTCTTTTTTTATGTGGCTCCATTGGGAAATCACTCATGGTGTTAATATTTTTGACTCCTAAAGAGTTGTTTACTTCTGTTTTTCACTTTTTTAAAAATTAGAGTTCCTGTGTGTTAGAGCAGTTTTTACATTTGTCTACTTAAACCATTGACGAGACTAATACAACTTAAGAAACAGCCACAGAAATCAGTGCATGTTATCAAACGCCTTGAAAAAGAATACTGGATTGTTTTTTTATTTTTAATCCCAAGCCATTGTTCCAAAATGACAGTTGAACTCTCTTTTGTCAAGTGAAAATATGATTACATAACCACACAAACAAGAAGCAACCTGTAAGTCAATGCAAACCAATTGCAGT
The DNA here is from genome assembly GCF_010015895.1 of Lontra canadensis. NCBI lineage: Eukaryota > Metazoa > Chordata > Mammalia > Carnivora > Mustelidae > Lontra > Lontra canadensis. The sequence continues at coordinate 41,345,571 of NW_022630999.1, read as the reverse complement.
TTCATGGAAGAGTTTATGCCTTAATGTTTATGGTAGAAAGAGAATATATATACTAGAGGAGTTAGCCATTAAAGGTAATGTAGAATAGATTTTTTTCAAGTGCATTTTGTTAAAGAAAAAGGAAAATTTATATTCTAGGTAAAGTGACAGATACAGAAATTGGAAGATAATAGTATGACTGTAGAGATCTGTGTTAGTGATTGGTGATAATACCAAGGACTATGAATAGGAAATAGTATGTAGGACTAGAGAGAAATCTCATTTTTTCACAGGAGTAGAAAATCTAGGGGTGCCTAGGAGGCTCAGTTGGTTAAGTATCTGCCTTCACCTCACGTCATGATCTTGGGGTCCTAGGATCAAGCCCCAAATAGCATTGGGGGTCCCTGCTCAGTGGGGAGTCTGCCTCTCTGTCCCTTTCCCTCTGCTTGTGCTCTTTCTCTCTCAAATAAATAAAATATTTAAAAAAAAAGAAGATCTATGGGTGAAGGAATATTGTGTCTGAGCTTGGACTGAGGAAGATGACTTGTTTGATCTGATTTTATGTACAAATGCAACCATATCGCAAAGGATTTAGTCTGGCATGAAGGTTGCTGAGAAGACCAAGTAGAAGGCTTGTTTTGGCTGGAGTGGGGGGTGGGGAGTTTGTTTGAAACAAATTCATAGCATTGGGCAGTTAAAAAAATGGAAAGTCTGCAAAGCAAAATTTTGGCCGGAGAGGGAAGAAAGTAGAAAAGCATTTGAGTGTGACTTTAGGAAAATCACTAATGGTCTGTTTTTATATCATTTCCAAAGTCATAAAAAAAAAATCATTACATGAAATAGGAAGTAATGAGCACTAAAGTTAGAGATACACTTACATTCTTTTCAAACACTAAGAGAATTAAACTTAAAAATTTCTTCAGTAAAACTTAAAAAATATCAAGTTGGTGATAAATTCACTGAAACGGTCTTGATACAAGTACAAGAAAAATTACAGGAAAAGAATTTTACTTGCTTTATATATCATTAAGGGATTTAAAGCTGACTTTTGAGAAATAAGTACTTTAAGAATGAACATCCTTTAACATAGTAGTTTAAATTTCTGTTCATTTGGGCAGGGAACCGTTGTGTATTTGAACAGGAAAATCTTATTTATAAAGGGCTTTCTCATCCAAGAATCTTAAATGTACTATTGCAATTGGCTTCAAAAATTGAGTCCATAAATTGCTTAATATACTTTAAAGATGGGGAATTTGAAACTTCAGGAATCTACTTGCATAAGAAACTTTCATTATTCCAGAGGGATGAAGGGAAGGGAGATAAAAGAAAATGGGAGTGCGTAGAAAAAATTCAAACAAATCTATAATAAATTCAAAATTCAAGAAAAAGATTAAAGATATAAGTCTCTTAGCAACTTCGTATCACTAGCATCTATCTATTTTTATAAGAAAATACTCTTTATCAAATTGACTAAGAAATTTGCTTGATGGACAAAAAAAAGCAAAAACTGTCTTATTCATTTATACTTTTAAAATAGATAATAGAGTTTTTACTGACTATATTTGCATGGTTTCAGGAAAAAGTTAAGTCAATTTCCTAGATATTGTGCCAAAAACTGGGATGGAAAAGGCATAAAAAAATGAGAGTAATATAAAGGTTGGCATAGTATTTTAAAGTTTTTTGTACAATAAAAAGTTTGGTTTCTTTAATTAGATGACTTAGAAAGTGGAAAATACACATTTCCAGGATGAATATTTTAGTAATACAAAAGTTAAAGCTGTAATATATGCCAATATTTTTGAAGATTAATGTATCCCTAAAAATCTTACCCTTGTTTCTATCAGATATAGGAAGAATGTTTCATGTGTTCCATTTAAAAGTTTTAAAAATAAACATCCAAAAGATAGTAGTAACAATGACTGTATTTAGATTGAATGTAATGATGTAAATTCTGATATAAATTCTGGTTGGAAGGATTGTTCCATGTAAGGAAGTCTCTCTCTATATTATTTGTCAAATAGATAAAATGTAGAAGATTGTATCTTTTAGTTCAGTGAACACAGCTTATTTTTAAATACTTTTAAATACTAAAAATAGAAATACAATTTAAAAATAATATCAGTTAAAAATTGTATTTGATGATGAAATAATAGAAGTAACTTTATTCAACTTTTAATTTTGCATCAGCATAATTAAGTAAATAGCAAAAGTGTGGTAACCAGCATACATTGTTCTAGCAATTAGTACCATCTTAATAATATAAGAAAGAAAAATTTAAGTATTTTTTTAGGAATGAGAACACAGTGATTTTTTTTGGCAATATCAACTAAAAGTAACTGTAAAATTTATTCCACAATGTCAGTGTTCTTTAATTAAATAAATAGGATATAAAATTATAAATAATTAAAAATTACTTAATTTAATGAACTCAAATTGATAATATTCATACATACCAAAAAGAAAATATTATTAAAGTTGTTTTCACAATAACAGCAAAATAAAAACTACCTGGCAAAAATCTTGCTAGGAAATATATGTGAAAGATACTATAAAACTTGTATAAGCAATAAAGAATAACATCTGAAGTGGAGACATACCCCCACGTTCCTATACGGGAAGAATAAATTCTATAAAGATGATAACTGTTCCAAAATTATTTACTTGATTAAAGCAATTCCTATAGAAGTCCTTGCAGTTCTTAACTCCATCCAAAATGGACAGCAGACAGAGTGAGTGCAATGGACATTTACTTTTTGGTGTCCCCCGGCATTCATTTCCCCCATATTGTTTTCTTGATTTTACTTCTTCCACAAATGGCCTATATGCTATAAGGGAAGTCACCTCACCTAGGTCATCAGTCATCCATGATTGGCATAAAGCAATCAGCTATGCCCACTTGCTTGTCAGAGAGACTGTCTCAAGAAAATGCATATTTCACAAGAAGCTTCAGAGAAAAACAGTCCTTGCTTTTGTTTGGAAGTTACTTGGGACACTCTCTCTTAACTCCCTATTGGGCAGAGTCCATCCCCTAGATCAGTGCATGACACCAAGTTGCCTTTAAAAACGTTGTTGACTCACTAATTAGAATACTGTACCCCTTCTAGTGAAGACATACAGGAAAAAAAAAAAAAAAAGAGTGACCAAAACCATGACAAATAATAGGGAAACAAAAACTCTTTGTAAACAATGCTGTTAAGCCTCTCTATAACAGACATTTGTCATGCATTAGTGCCCAGTATATTCTGAACTCCTTTAAATTTAAACTGTTTTCTTTTTTTTTTTTTTAAAGATTTTATTTATTTATCTGACAGACAGAGATCACAAGTAGATGGAGAGGCAGATAGAGAGAGAGAGAGGAGGAAGCAGGCTCCCCGCTGAGCAGAGAGCCCGATGCAGGACTTGATCCCAGGACCCTGAGATCATGACCTGAGCCGAAGGCAGCGGCTTAACGCACTGAGCCACCCAGGCGCCCTAAACTGTTTTCTACATTGTGAATCTTGCCTTGCCAATGTAGAAACAAACTACCTTTCTCAATTTCCTTTGTCTCAAGGATAGAGAAGTATGGCTTCACTTTAGCCACTGAGCATACTCAAAGCCGAATTAGATCGCCATAGAACCACATGAGAAAATGGGCAGAGCAGAGGCATCTCTTCAGTGTGTGGCAGCAGAGGTAATGTGATCTGAGCCTGCAGTGGTAAGAGCAGCAGAATGGGGTAGAGGAAGCATGGTTCTGGTGGTGAAAGTAACAATGTCAGTAGCAGGAAAAAAAAAAAAACAAAAAACAGCTATGGAGAAAGATTCTGGGAGTTTTTCAGGAGGGTCAGCTCTTTTCAGTGCTTCCAGTGATTGTGTATGCTTTCTCACATTCTTCAATAAACATCCTATTGATAAAGCAAGCACAGTTAATCTGTTGTCTATAGTTAAGAACCATGACCAACACACAGTCCTACTTCTGTGTTCTCTTATTTTGTAAGCTGCTTTGTATTGGAATGTCTTAGTCACAACTAATTCATTCCAAGGTAGCAAAAGCAACTTCGTGGAGGGGGGAAAAGATTAAGGAAAACTAGAATTAGTGCATGTTCTTAGTGTATGAAAATATCACCTAGAGAGGGAATATAGTCAGAGAAATTCAGTTATCAGGTCTATTTAGAGACCTTGTATGAGAGGAATAGCTTGCCAGGGACTGAAATTAGTAATTGGTGAGGTGGGCAGAAAGGGAAAATGTAGTGTTATAGGAGCAAAAGTAAGGAGCATTTTTCAAGAAGGAGAGAATGATCAATTATTTTTTAAAGATTGGGCTTGGTAAAATGAAATGATTAAAGGAGTATAAGTAAATGAATACAAAATCATATCCACTGGATTTGGCAATTTAGCATTCACTTGGCAACACTGAAAATGACTGGCTTCTGTATGATAGTCAAAGAAACCTTAGTTGGCCTGGATTTAAGAATAAATATGGTGCTGGGGCACCTGGGTGGCTTAGCTTAGTTGGTTAAGCATCTCCCTTTGGCTCAGGTCCAGGGATTGAGTTCCACATTGGGCTTCCTGCTCAGTGGGAAGTCTGCTTGTGCGTCCCCCCGCCAAGCTCCTCTTCTCTTCCCCACCCCCCACCACTTGTGCTGTTTGCTTTCTCTTGCTCTCTCTCTCTCTCTCAAATAAATAAAATCTTTAAAAAACTTTTTTTTAAAGAATTAATAGGGTGCTGCTGATGTGGTTGTACCTTCAGCAGAGCTCCAGCCTACTTGTTCTTTCTGACTCCCCACTCTTCCCTCTCCCTGAGAAACAGGTGGGTCACAAAGCAGCACTGCAGCTGTGACTTCTAAGGATATTGGAAACATGGGCATAGAACCAAATTAAAATCACCCTAGCTAGTGGCCACGAGAAATCCCTGGAAAAGGTATGTGCTGGGCTTGCTTAGAGGTACAAAGAGGTGTTTAGAACTTCAAAGTTAAGAGAACAGTTGGGACACCCACCAAGACTCTGAGATTCAGTACAAAAAAAATTCCTTGTGGTGAAGGTTCTAAGAGTTGAAATTCTTTTTCAGATCAGAATCCACAAGGGACTTATTGCCTTGAACAGTCCTTCCAAGAGGAAGCAGATTACTTCCATCAGTATTGAGTTAGGAGTAGAGGTTGAAGTTGTGATTGCAAATGGTTAAATCAACTATTTTAATCAATTGGCTATCAGATGCTAAATAGATAAGTAAGTAAATAAATAGGGATGAGGAAGCAAAGGCCGGGGTGAAGAATAGAAAAGAAATATCACAGTATCTGGAATGAGACAAGACAAAGGAGAAACAGTATCTGGAATGAGACAAGACAAAGGAGAATTTTTTTTTTTTTTTTAAGATGAGGGATAACTTAATGCTGGTGTACTCAGGCTGAACAGAAGGTAGAGCCAGAAGAATGCAATTTTGCGTAAGACTGGAAGAGACATGTTCCAGAGCCCTAAGTTGAGTTTTGATTGGAAGTGAACACTTCTTCTGGTGTAGCAAGAGTTCAGATGCAGTCAGGTTAGTAGATGTGGTTGTGAGAATGAAGGGGTTCCTGTCTTATTTCTTTTATCATCTCGATGAAGCATAAGTGAGATTATCAACTAATAGAGGAAGAAATGTGATGAAATGCAGAAAGTTAAAAGAATGGAAAATGTGTTAAATATTTGTGTTGAAAGCAAGAGCATGAATTTACAGAGATATAGAACGTATATATCATTGCAAATAGTTCTGTGGGACTGCATTATTTCAGAACAATATTCCCTTCCTTGGAAGCAGATACAAAACGCAGGGTTTAATCAAGATTAATTGTTTGCTAGGTGTGTGGGATAGAGAAACAAAGGAGTTGAGGATATTTACATGGGAATTCCATGGAATGTAAGTTGGCTAAGGAAAGAAGTGAACTAGAAGATCATGACAGAAAAATGTATAAACGGTGGCCAATGATAATTTCAATGATGGTGAAAACTTTTTGCATTGGGGTATTATCATAGTAAGTGAGCTGGGCTAGCACGTGATGATCAGAGAGTAATTAGGAAGACTGAAACAGTAACTTCAAAGAGAATGTAGTTAATCTCAGTAAAGTTTATTAATGCATGACCATGGAGTGCATCAGTAGCAGAGGTAGGATGGAAGGATGATTATAAGGAAATAAAGAAGTTCAGAACTAGGAGGTCAGGGTGTTAACCATGTTACAGACATAAATGTTGTTCTTTGAGGATTATGACATTGGAACAGGAGAGTAAGAGATTGATCTAGGAGTTCAAGACTTCAATAAATTACAGGGAATGATAAGCAACTGCAGACTCAAGGAGAGATGTTTTGGTAGCAGCAATGAGGAGCAAGGACATTTGCTTACACACTGCCCCTGAGGTTCATGAGATGTGGGGAAAAAAAAAAACCTAATGAGTGTTGCAAAGACACTGATGACAATGAGAGCCCCCTCAGGTTTCTGATAAGCTAAAGGAGTTAAAACACTGTAATATTGTTATAAAAGTAGAGTAATGGAACAGGTCCCGTAAAAAAGAATTAGACCCTAATACATACAAGAATATATTATAAAACACCACACATTGTTAGAAAGGGGTACTGTATTTAATAATTAGTGCCAGGGACTTAGCTCACCAAGTATCAGAAAATTTTAAAAAATCAAAACAAATATCAAATTTCTACTTAAGGAAGTACTTTCTAAGTTTTTTAGAAATAGGCTGGAAAAAAATTTATATGAACAGATTTAAAAACTTCTGTAAATAAAAAGACATAAAAGTAAAAGATAATAGACAAGGAGGGAAAATGTTTCCAACAAATACTAAACAAAGAGATTATCATTAAGGCTATACAACTTCTTTGTAGGAAGACGAAGAATAAGAATTTGCTGTGATCTCTCCCTTGACTTGACTGAAAAGGAAAAATAAAAAAGGAATAAACTTCTAACAGTGAAACCAGGAAGAGGCTAACCCATGGAGGAGAGGTTTCAATAAATTTAGATAGAGAACATCCAAAAGGTGTACTATTTTACTACTAGGTGTTTCAGAAAAGAACAGAGAACGGTGGAGGATAGTGAATATCCAAAGAACTGAAGAAAGCCACCGTTGAGACCAAAAACTCTGAAATACTCATCATGATGAATGGAAAAAAAAACAAAAACAAAAACAAAAAAACTCCTATGACATTTTTGAACCTCAAGGAAAAGTAAAAATTTTCACATTTTATAAAAAGAAAGGAAAGTAATTTCTTAAACTTTCAAAGGCATGAGAATCAGACTGGCATTAATTCTCATCATCACACTGGTAGAAAACAATGGAGTAATTAAAAAAAAATTAAATGGGGTAGGGGACAACAGAGAAACTAGATGTGTGGCAAAAAAAGTTACCAAATTACATGTCAGGATTAAAGACATTTTTAGAATATCAGGACATTGTAAAAACGTATTTAATATATGTGTGATTGTTTTCCTTTGGCTATACATTATCCGATCTGTTTTTTTTTTTCTTTTCTTTATATTATTTTATTTTTTTATGGTAGACTCCATGTCCAGCATGGAGCCCAACATGGGGCTTGAACTCAGGACCCCGAGATCAAGACCTAAGCTGAGATCAAGAGTCAGATGGTCAACTGATTGAGCCACCCAGCAGCCTCAAGCTGTTTCTTTTTTAGAAATAGGAGTATTTCCTATTGTGTGCAGTATTGCTTGGACACAGTTCTACACCTTCAACTATGGAAGACACACGGGTAAGTCCACCCCTAGAGGCCATGTGGGCTGTTGCCTAAACTTAGCCACTGGACACTCATATCCAGGACTCTGAATCAGAAGTGTATGGTGTAAAGATGAAGGGGCAATAAAAATCATTAAGGATAGCTGCAACAATATCTAGTGATGACAGAAGGCCTATTCCTGCTAAAAAAAAAAAACAGTGGTTATACTTCCTGTTTGAGTTGCTTGTATCTTGAGCCTCATTCTGTAAGTCTTACCACATTTGTGAGCTATCCAGTTTCCTTGTAATAGATGCACTTATTGCTTAAGACAGCCTCTTTAGCTTTCAAGTAAGATTCCTTCCTACCTTACTCTATGATTATATCAGGTTTCTGGTAACAGATATCAGGAATTGGTAGGGAAGTTTGGCCTAGCTGTAGCTGAAGGCAAATAGCTAATCATTATATTGTTTTGTTGTTGTTGTTGTTATCGACAACCATTTAAGGTCAAGTCCTTGGTGAAACTCATTGCCACTGCAAATTAACAGTATGAAAGACATGAGGAATTCAAAGATTACTAAATGTGGTGGCTTCTTCTGAAGGCCTCAGATGTATTAAGGAAAGAATACCCAGATCAAATCTCTAAGTTTCATTGAAAAGTAAAAGTGAAACCTAAGAAATGTCTATAATTTTGCTAAAATAACCTTTCATCTCTGAGAGCCAAAGAATTATCAAAGCCAATGACCAGACTTCCAATTTGACTGTGAAGATTGTCTATACACAATGTCAGTTAAATTTACCACCTAGTCATGTCTTGATGAAGATGGGTGTTCCAGAAGAACTGAATTCAATCTTTGATTTGAGAGGATGGTTATGGTTGTAATTGCTTGCTGTGCTTAAAAACAAAGCTATAGACTCCCAGTGGTGGTCTTCACTAAACAAAGTTGAAATGCCGGAAATTCCTTGGTATAATATAGAGGAAAGACTTCAGGCTTTGAGATGAAAGCATGCTAAAATGTATTTATTAGTGTGTCCTGTCACACACCCCTGACCACTATGTCCCTGACAAATCTCAGAAAGCATTTCCTTTACCAAAGTTTTATGTCCTGTTAGGGTGAGATCAGTACCACCTAAAGAATGAAGAAATCATAAATATGTGAGTTAATATTCAAAAATCATCTCTGTTTCTATATACTAAGTGTCTCAGAGTCAGAGTTCCACCAGAGGGGGGGAAAAAAGGTAGGATATACGTGAGACTTACTGCAAGGAATTGGCTTATGCAATTGTAGGGGCTGGCTAGTTAAGTACAAAATTCATAAGGGCAAGCTCTCAGGAAGGGTCAGCTGGAAACTCTTGGGCAGAAGATGAAGATATATTCAAGATTTGGAATTACTTCTTCCTCAGGGAAACGTCACTTCACCTCTTCAAGCCTTTCAATTGATTAAATCAGGGCCACCCAGATTATTGAGATTATTATAATCTTTACTTAAGGGAAATTGTTTATAAAGTCTACAAAATACATTCATAGCAACACCTGGATTAGTGTTTGGATGAATAAATAGGTACTACAGCACAACCAAATTGACACATAAAACTGACCATCACATTAAGCAATAAATACTTGGAAAATAAAATTAACAATACAGTGGTATAAAAAAATCATTAAATGCATAGGGTAAATTCAACAAAATATGTTTAAGACCTCTACACAGAAAGTTATCACTAAGAGAAATTAAAGAAGACCTAAATAAATAGACATTCCATGTCCATGGATTGTTAGACTTCGTAAAGACTCAATATTGATGAGATTCCTTTCCTTCCTCTTAAACAAATTTCATATTCAGTACAATTCTAGTCAAAATCCCAGCAGACTTTTCTGTAGAATTTGATAGACTAATTTTAAAATTTAAATGAAATGCAATAGGACTAGAGTAGTCAAAACAGTTTTGAAAGTGAACAGAATTAGAGAACTCTAATCATTTTCAAGACTTATGTTATAGCCATAGTAATCAAGACAGTATGATAGTGGTTTTTTACAAAGGTATCAAAGCCATTCAGTGAGAAAAGGGGAACATTTTCAACAAACAGTGCTAGAACAGACTGTATAAAAACAAAAAGGAACCTAGACTCATTCCTTACATTCTGTACAAAATTAACTTGAAATTCATCATACACCAAATTATAAAAGCAGAAAGCTGGATGAAGAAAGCATAGGAAAATACCTTCATTAGCTTCGTTTAGATAATGATCTCTTAGCTAGTAATCACTCTTCATAAAATCAAATAGATTTATACTTCATCAAAAGAGAACATATTCTCACCTCAGGCTGGAAGAAAATATTTGTAATATCTACATCTGATAAAGCACTTGTACCTGGAATATATGCACAGTTTCTACAACTCAACAGTAAAAAGAAAATAAAATCAAAATCAGCAAAAAATCTGGGCATTTCATGAAGGAAGATATAAAAATGGTCAATAAGCACATGAAAAAGTCTTACCATCAGTCATAAGTTACCTAGAAAATGCAAATTAAAATGACTGATACATATCACAAGTAACTAAAATGGCAAAGATGAATATGGCCAACATCAAATGTTGTTGAGGATATGAAGCAATCAGAACTCATAGATTGCTGGAGCTAGTGTAAAATGGTATAACCCCTTGGAAATTGTTCTAGTGGTTTCTCCTACAGTTAAAAGTACACCTACTCTAAAACCCAAAATTCCAATTTTATTTCTTTACTCAAGAGAAATGAAAGCATATGTACATAAAAAGATGTATACAATAAAAAAAAGTATTCCTATAATGTCCATAGTAATTTTCTTCATAATAGCTCCAAACTGGAAACAACCTAAATGTCTATCGTCACCAGAATGGATAAACAAATTGAAATATAAACAGACAATGGAATATTTTTCAGTAATACAAAGGAAAAAAACACTGAGACATGCTGCAAAATGAAAAAACTTCGAAAATTTTGTGCTGAGTGAAAGAAGCCAGATATAAAAGAGTACCTAATGTACGATTCAATTTACTTGAAGTTCTCCAATAGGCAAACTAATTTACAGTGAAAGAAAGCCATACAGTGATTGCATTTGGTATCGGGGAGTAGGTTGGCATTAACCAGGAAGTTGCATAAGGGAGAAGGAGGCAGGGGCCTTGCTATATTTTAATGAGGGGGTGGCTTAAAGGGGAATGCGCCTTTGTCACAACTCATCAAACTTTATACTGAATATGAATGTATTTACAGTATGTAAATTTTTTCCTCCATTTACAAAGAAAAAGGGAAAAAATGCCTCTGGGGAGTAAGGTTTGGGTTAAACCACAGTGAAGCTGAGCTCAGTTGTTTCTTATCACAATATTTTTGCATGAATTGATTTGTAACCATTTGTTTGTATTACTTTGATTAAAATTTATTTAAAGTACTTGTACAGACTTCCAAGTTAAGGTGGTAAAATAAAAATATCTGAAACTCTTTCCCCACACATAATGATAGAATAACAAATAGGACCAAAACAACAAAAATACCTCAGAATCAGTCAAAGAAAAGGACAGAGCTTCATGGCATACAATTCAAAATGTGTAACCCAAAATGAGAGAGAGAGGGAAGAAGGGAAGGAGGGAGAGAGGAAGAGACAGAAGAGTTTTCCTTGAATCCAGTTGTCTCCTTTCAGTAAAACAAAATTACTAGTCCCCACCAACACACATACACATACACACACACAAACACGCAGACACATGTGAAGTATACAAGAAATGTGAATGAAAAATTTTTTGAAAATTATGCTAAGACCCTCAGATATAAAGAAACATGAACCAACACACAAAAATTGCACCTGCACAAGGAAAAAAGGGAAGATTTAACTTAAGTGTTCCCATGTGGGTAGCAAACTAAAAAAAAATCATCAGCTACCACTGGCTATGAGTCTTGGAAACATTGCCTTTTAGCTGGGTATATTACTTTCCTGAATAAAATGAGTAATCTAGAAATTAGAAAATAGGGAAAAATGGATATTGAGTAGGCTACTTGTAACATATGCCACAGATGACAAATCTTACCTAGGAAAAAACCAAAATTGAAGAAACAGATGAAATTTCTCTAGGAAGGTTTTGTGTTGTGAAAGAACATAAAGAAAATATAAATATAATAAAAGCAGAGAACTGTAAAGAGAAGCTAGTAAGCAACAAAGCCTAATGAAAAGAACAATTACAGACCTAAAAAATAGAGAAGCAAAACAAAACCAAGCAGAAAAAAGTGACTAAATATAGCAACTACATACTTGACCAATAACCAATTATTAAAAAAGAAAGAAGGTTTGAGATAACCATGATGAATGTAGAGGAAAAGAAGATTAAGGTAAGTGGATAGCAGATAATTTGTGTCATTGAAGTAAGAAGCTACATGTGCAGAATAGAAAAGATAGTCAAAGATAGAATAAAAGGAAAATTTCTGGAAAATGGTAAGAACTAAATATGTAGAAAAACATTATATCATGTTCCAGAGGGAAAAAACTCATAAATGATAATATATACTGAAATATGTCTTAGGTAAGTTCATAAAACTTGAAAAGTAATGGAAGTATTGTCTAAGGAGAAAAATCAGGTTGAATGTGAGGTGGAGGTGTGAGGGGCAGGTCTGGCTGGTCCCATACTGATTGATAACCACATTCCATGCCATTAGAAAATGTAGCAATCATTTACAAAGAGCTAAAAAAAGGATTCTAGGACGTCAAAATATCATGCCTTTTGCTGGCCTGAGTAATTATCCAAGTATAAGTCAATAGGTAGACATTCTCAAACAAGAAACAGCTTTAAAAACAAATAAATAATGAAATATATGGTAGTGTATCTTTCTTGAAAAAGAAGTGACATCAAAATATTCTACCCAATAAGTGATAAGAAATCATAGCAAATATGGGGTTAATTTAAATATATAACAATGACTAAACTGTTACAGGATATATAATTATGGAAGGGAAATGTTATTTTTATAAATTATAAGTTGTGAAGATAAAAACAAACTAAAATTTTGGGGAAGAAACTTTAATGTATTCCTTTTCTCACCTTTCTTAGTGATAAATGAATTATCCTGTCAAGGTAAATAAATCAGCAAATGGTAGTCTAAGTAAATTATTTATATGCTATAAAGAGAATCACCAGAACTAAAGGCTACAAGGATAAGTGCCAAATCAGAAAGTGAGCAAGAGAAAAGAGGTAGGAAAAAGTGTAGTGTGCAAATTATCTAATCCTTAATAGGAGACATCAACAAATACTGTCTAAAGCTACTGTATCAAGAAGGTGTGGTTAGATAAAACATATAAATGTATAAATGTATCAATATCTAAAAAGAGGATATAATTCCTCTAAATTATGAGAAGGAAAGCACATACTACATACATTTAATACAAGTAGCAGCAAGAAAATCCATGTACAAGAAGGCAAAAGACAAAGGAGGTACTTAAAGCCAAAAATAAAACATAAAATTGGATGAAAAAATTAAAACCAAATATATTTGTTTTGACACCAAATGTAAAATCAGACACTAATTATCATATTTGATAAAAACATTATATTCAGACATTATCAGATTTGATGAAAACAAAACAACAGTTGATTATACAAGAGGCATCCATGCTCAAATTGTGTGAAAAAGCAAAACATAATAGATGAATAATAACAAAAATAAATCAGAAGTCAAAATGCCGATACAACAAAGACTGAGTGCAAAGCAAATGTTAAAAGAGATACAGGTACATTTTCTAAGTGTGAGGTATGCAGTTTACAATGAGGATAGAGCTGCCATTAATGTGTATATTTATAATGAAATGAAAACACTGCAGGAAAACAAGTAGAAATGGAGAGGGACACATCATTAGTAGATTTTAACTTGCCCTTGTAGACTTTTGACAGATTATACAATACAATGAATAGAGAATTTTAATAATATAATTATTATACTTCAGCAAGCAGAGATGCCACAAACTCAATAACATGAATGAGAATATGCCTTCTTTCCAAGCCCCCTGGAAAATTTACAAAACTCAGTGTCATATAAAGAACACAGATAATTTATGAATATATATGTATACAAATTGACAATAAGCAAACCATAATCCATAAATATACTACGAATAGAATGAGAAATTAATAAGTGTAAATAGAAAAAGTCTAGCCACAGAAAAATTATACAGCTTTCTCTTAAATACTTCAAATTCAAAAAGACATTTATAAAATAAAGAAAATGAGCATATCCTAAATCAAAAAAATTAGGGATTATCCAAAGTTGAGCTCAGATAGCAATCACACTTCTACACATTTAAGCAATTAAAAAGGAATCAAAGCAAATAAATTAAGCATTGGACTAAAATATCTGAACAAGAATTAGAAAATTAAAGCATGTATTTTTCAAGGAAAACAAAAAGATAATGATGAAAGGAGGAATTACTGATTTGAGAAATACAAAATCAGTAAAACTGACAAAACCTAGAGTGTGGATTAAGTTTGTGATTGTTGGGGGAAGGGAGGAAACATGGAGAAAAGACAGATGAGGAAGGCTCTCAGGAACCAGTCTGTACCATTAAAAACAAAACAAAATAAGTTTTCATTACGGAAGCCTTCAAAATACACAAAATTAGAGGAATATAATAACTCCCACATAACCAGAGCCACCCTATCTTGATTGTTGTAGCTTTAGTAATAAATCTTGAAGTTAAGCATCAATCCTCTGACTGTTCTTCAGTATTTGTAGTCTATTCCAAGTCTTTAGCCTCTTCATATAATCTTTAAAATCCATTTGTCGATATCCACAAAATAAATTGCTGGGATTTTAACTAGGATTGGGTTGAGTCTATAGATCACATCAAGAAAAACTAACATCTTAACAATATTGAGTCTTTTTACCCACAAACCAGGAATCTCTCTCCACTTACTTAGATCTTCTTTTGCTTCTTTCTTCAGAGCCCTGAAGTTTTCCTCATATAGATCTTGTACATGTTTTGTTAGATATATACGTAAGTATTTTTTGTCAGTTTTCATTGATACATAGGAAAGCAATTACCTTGTCTAGTTTGACCTTGTATCATACAAACTTACTATAATCACTTAGTAGTTCCAGGAGTTTTTTGTTGATTCTTTGGAATTTTCTAGACAGATGTTATGTCATTTGTGAACAGGGATATTTTTATTTCTTCCTTCCCAATTTGTATAACTTTTATTTCCTTCTCTTAACTTATTCCAGTACATTGTTGAATAAGAATTAATGAGAAGGGACATCTTGCCTTGTTCCCAGTCTTGAGGGGAAAGCATTCAGTTTCTCACCATTAAGTAACATGTTAGCTCTAGGTTCCTTGTATTTCTTCCTTATCAAGTCGAGAACTTTACCTCTATTTCTAGATTGCCAGGAATTTTTATCGTGATTAGGTATTTTTATCAAACACTTTTTCTGAATCTATTGATTAATCAGAAGATTTTTCATCTTTAGCCAATTGATTTGATGAAGTATATTAATTGATTTTTTAAATGTTGAACAAGTATCACATGTCTAAAAACCTCTCCATGAGTTAAAAGTGTATAATTCTTTTTTTTTTTTTTTTTAAGATTTTATTTGACAGTGAGACAGTGAGAGCAGGAACACAAGCAGAGGGAGTGGGAGAGGGAAAGCAGGCTTCCTGCCAAGCAGGGAGCCTGAAGCAGGGCTGGATCCCAGGACCCTCGGATTATGACCTGAACCGAAGGCAGATGCTTAACAACTGAGCCACCCAGGTACCCCTGTATAATTCTTGTTATGCATCATTGGATTCAGTTTACTGCTATTTTGTTGAGGGTTTTTGCATTTGTATTCATGTGATATTGGTTTGTGGTTTTCTTTTCTTGTAATTCCCTTATCTTGTTTTGATGTTAGGGGAATGCTTGACTCATAGAATAAGTTAGGAAGTATTTCTACTGCTTTTATTTCCCAGAAGAGAGTATAGAGAATTGACATCATTTGTTCCTTAAATGTTTGTTAAAATCCCAATGGATTTGTAAATACCATCTGGGCCAGTTACTTTCTCTTTTAGAGTATAATTCATTATTAATTCAATTTCTTTAATAAATACAGATTGATTCAAATGAGCTATTTTTCCTTGTGTGAGTTCTGATAACTGGAGTCTTTCAGGACATTAGTCCATTTCATTTAAATAATCAAATTTGTAGCAGAGTTGTTCATACTATTCCATATGATTCTTTTTTTTTTTTTTTTATAATTTTATTTTTTATAAACATATATATATATATATTTTTTTCCCCCAGGGGTACAGGTCTGTGAATCTCCACGTTTACAAACTTCACAGCACTCACCATAGCACATACCCTACCCAATGTCCATAACCCCCCCCCAACCCCCCTCTGCCCAGCAACCCTCAGTTTGTTTTGTGAGATTAAGAGTCACTTATGGTTTGTCTCCCTCCCAATCCCAACTTGTTTCATTTACTCTTCTCCTACCACATTAACCCCCCATGTTGCATCTCCTCTCCCTCATATCAGGGAGATCACCATATGATTCTTTTAATGTCCATGGGAGAAGTAGTAATAGCTGTCTGTTATCTCTGATACTAGTAACTAGTGTCCTCCCTCTCTTTTTCTTGGTTTGCCTTAAACCAAGGTTTGTTGATTTTACTGATCTTTTGGAAGACCCAACTTTTTACCGTGTTGATTTTCTCTATTCTTTTCCTTTTTTTCAATTTCATTGAGTTCTGCTATAATTTTTATTATTGTCTTCTGTTTACTTTGGATTTAATTTGATTTTCTTTTTCTAGTTCCCTAAATGTAGAAACTTAGATCATCAATGTTAGGTCTTTCTTTTTTCTGATGTATGCTGTATATTCAATGCTGTATATTCCCTCTAAACACTATGTTCACTGCATCCTACAGATTTTGATGACTTACACTTTCATTTTCAGTTAGTACAAATACTCTTTAAGTTTCTCTTGAAATTTTTTTTGACATGCATGTTATTTAGAAATGTGTTAACATCCAAATATTTTGGGATTTTCTAGTTAACCTTTCTGTTACTGGTTTATGGTTTAATTCCATTGTGATCTGAGAATATACTTTGATTTCCATTCTCCTGAATTTTGTTACAGTATGTTTTATGGCCCAGAAAGTGTTCTATTGTAAATATTCTGAGGGAGCTCAAGAAGAATGTATCTTCTGCTGTTTGTAGATAAAGTATTCTATAAATGTCACCTAAATTCAGTTAACTGTTTGATGCTGTTCAGTTCAACTATGTCTTCACTGGTTTTCTGCCTGCTGGATCTGTCAATTGTGGATAGAGAGATGTACACACAGCTTTAACAATGATTAACACTTTGCTATTTCATTTCATGGATTAGCCTCTTTTTTTTCAGTCCCATGTAACAAAATTTCTCAATATGACACTGACAGGAGATAGGGGAATAATGAGTCAAATCATAAAATACAAAAACTCTTGTTTTTCCCAATGATACTATAATTTATTTTAAAATATAGATAAACTGAAATTTTTGAATAAAGTACAGAGAGGTCCTGTTAACTATTCACCTAGTTTTCTCTTGTAATACTTCTTGTGCAGCTATAGTACAATATAAAACCTAGGATATTGACATTGGTATAATATATGTATTTAGTTCTATGCCATTTTATCATGTGTGTGCATTTGGGCAAATACCATTAATCAATTAGAGAACTAGTCCCTCACCACAAAGATCTCCCGGTGCTAGCCCTTTAACTTATCGCAATCAACTTGTATCCATATTTTACCAGTTTAGAAATTTTACCATCTTTTATGCACCATTGTCATGAATATTTTCTTCTGCATACATTGAGGAGCACATGAGACAGTATTATTGACATTTTTGCTTTAACCATCAAGTATAGTTCAGAAAATCAAGAGAAGTTTATTGTATTTATCCATATTTTCCCATATTTCCACTCTTCATTGTTCTTTCCTTCTTTCTCATATTCCAAGATCCCTTCCCCTTCTGTTATCATTTTCTCTCTGTTTAGAAATTGACCTTCCTTTCTTCCTTCCTTCAAGATTTTTCTTCAGCCATTAGTTTAGTGTAGATCCACTGGAGACAAATCTTTCTTTCTTTCCTTATCTGAGAATATC
The DNA here is from genome assembly GCF_010015895.1 of Lontra canadensis. NCBI lineage: Eukaryota > Metazoa > Chordata > Mammalia > Carnivora > Mustelidae > Lontra > Lontra canadensis. Next base: position 41,327,777 of record NW_022630999.1, on the reverse strand, counting down.
TTGATTTCCCCTTCATTCCTGAAGGATATTTTCTCTGGGGATAAAATTTTATATTGATAATTCTTTTTTTTTCCAGCACTTGAGAAATGTGTGACAAGTCCTTCTGGCCTCCATGGTTTCTGATGAGAAATCTGCTGTAATTTGAATCATTTCCTCTTACCAGTAAGGTGTCATTTCTCTTGCTGTTTTCTTCTCATAAGTTAGTGCTGAACCATGATGTGGATTCCTTTGGGATTGTACTGTTTGGGATTCCCTTAGTTTCTTGAATCTGTTTGTCTTTTGCTAAATTTGGCCAATTTTCATCCATTATTTCTTCAAATAGTTGTTTAGCAACTCTACCCTCTTTCTCTGCTTCTGAGATTCTGATGACCAAATATTAGATTTTTTAAAGACTTATTTATTTATCTTACAGAAAGAGAGGGGAGGATGAGGTAGCAGGAGAGGGAGAGAGAGAATCTTAAGCAGGCTCCCCACCCAGCAAGGAGATCAATCCCAGGACCCTGAGATCATGACCTGAATTGAAATCAGGAATCAGATACTTCACTGACTGAGCCAACCAGGTATGCCTAGATTTTTTGTTATAGTCTCACAGGTCCCTGAAACTCTGGTTGTTGGTTTGTTTTTTCATTCCATTTTCTCTTTGTTGGGTAATTTCTATTACTCTATTTGCAAGTTTGTTGATAATTTCCTCTGTCTTCATTTTGCTGATAACTCCATCCATTAATCTTTTTAATTTTGAATATTGTGTTTTCACTTCTAAGACTTCTGTTTAGTTCTCATATCCTCTACTTCTTTGCTGAGGCTTTCTATTATTTTTTCCTTTGTTTCAAGCATATTCACAAGTGCTCACTGAAATAATTTTATCATGGCTGCTTTAGGCACATTGTCAGATAATTCTAACACCTGTGTCATCTCAGGGTTGGTGAATATTAATTTTTTTTTGTTTGTTTGAGATTTTCCTACTTCTTGGCATGATGAATAATTTTATTTTGACTCCTGGACATTTTGGGTGTAATGTTACAAACTTTGGATCATATTAAATCATGTTTTAACAGCCTCATCTGATATGCACAGAAGGTAGGGAAGAGTGGGGGTGGAGTCCAAGTTCTTTCTCTGTTGACACACTTGGGATGTGAGGAGCATTTTGTGATTGCTAGTGAGGGCTGAGAGGACTCACTTCCCACTTGCTGCTGTACCACTCTGGCTGGGAGGGAGACCTGTGCTTTATCCCTACTCCTCATGTGGCTCTTTATGGCTTCTCATGATACCATGGGGATGTGCAATAATAAAATTCCTAACCCTCTACTTGCTGGATGGTCTGATACCAGTGGACAGGGCAGTTCATTACTGTAGGTAGAAGTGGAAATCCAGCATCTCCATTGCATCACAGGAAGTGGTTCATTATCTGAACTTCTTGGACAGTACTGTGGGAGAAGGGGAGGAGCACCTTTTTATAGCCTGGTGAGGATGAAAGTTTAAACTCTCCATTTGGCCTTTGCTGGTACAGGGGTGATCACAATAAAAAATAATGTCTTCAAATATCACCAAATGTCCAATGTAATATTTGGCTAGTTGTACAGCAGTTATTGTCTATAAGTTTTCTATCTTGTTAGTGTATCCTTTTCCTGACCTTTGGCTAGAAAGTGCAGGCTTTTCTCTGAGGCTTTTTTTTTTTTTTTTTTTTTTGGTCTGTGATAGTTGGCATTTCCAGGTTTTAAGCTTATTTGGCACCCAGTCTAGGATATATGAGGCAAAACAAAAACTCAAGGAACTCACTTCCATGTCACTCCTCAGGTCCTGGGGTCCAGCCTGTCTGCTGTCCTCCTTCCATTATTTAGAGTCTCCTTTTTCTGTATACAGTGTTCAGGATATTTAGCTAAGTATACTTAGCAAAAAGAGTAGAGAAGGGACGCCTGGGTGGCTCAGTTGGTTAAGCAGCTGCCTTCAGCTCAGGGCATGATCCTGGCGTCCTGGGATCGAGTCCCACATCAGGCTCCTTGCTCTTCAGGGAGCCTGCTTCTCCCTCTGCCTCTGCCTGCCACTCTGTCTTCATGTACTCACTCTCTCTGACAAATAAATAAATAAAAATCTTTAAAAAAAAAAAAGAGTAGAGAAAATTATATCTACTCCCTATTTTCAGAACTCTGTCTTTATTTTTCCTGTTGTATTGTAAATCAAACCCCAGGCATCATATCATTTCATCCCTAAAGACTTTGGTAAATATAGGAAAATATATTAAAAAATATAATTGTGATATCATTGTCACACCCCTCCCAAATGGAAAAATAAATCTTCATCTAATAATCAGCTTTCAATCCCCCATATTGTCTCAAAAATGTCATTTTAGACCCATGTTAAAATAAAAATTCCAGATAAGGTGCAACCTTTGCATTTGGTTGTTGAACCAGAACAGTTCCCCTCTCTTCTCTACCATGTCATTTATTTAAACAAAATCGGTCCTGTGGTATTTCCCACATTCTACAGCTGGTTGACCATATTCTTGCAGTATCATTTAACATGTCTCACTACTCTCTATAGTCCCTAAAAACTGGAATTTAAATGTAAAATTATGACTACATAATTCAGGTTACATTTTTTGACAAAGATATTTTATAGGTGGTTCTTTGTGCCACCTATTGTGCTATTTGAATAGACACAAAATGTCTGGTTGTCCTGTTTTTCAGAACTTTACAATTAACCAGTAGGTTTTGATAATAACAGCTTAAATCTTTTATTAACCATTTCCCCCTTGATTGTTTACCTAACATAGATAGTTTCCCATATCAATTGATATCTTGGGCCAGATAATACTTTCTTATGGGGAACTATTTTGTGCATGTAGGATATTTAGCAGCATCCTTGATACCCTTGACCCTCCTGCCCCCCCCACACCATTCTGTTGTGACAATAAAAAATGTCTTCAGATATCACCAGATACCCACTGAGGAGAAAACAGACTCCGGGTAAGAATGCCTGACTTAATGGTTTTAGCAGTCATTGGATAACTGTTGCTCAGATCCATCATTTCATTACAGTTTGCAAAGCTGTGATTTTTCTATCATTCCTGTGTTTACAATTGTAATTTTTAAAAAAGAAATTCTTTGTCTTTTCCAGCAAAGACAGAATAGGTGATTATTTTATTTATCAATATTTTTAGAATAATAAGCTGTGCCTAATAACCTCTAAAAGTGACCGATTAATTTTTATTTGGGATATCACTTAGAACTCTTAAATATTTATACATTTCATATATTTCAATCTTTTGTGGTCATTTTTCTTTTTGATGCTCAAATTTTCCCATCCTTGGTCAGTGGCATCTTTTTCATTCAGTTTTCCTTTGACATGATCCCTAAAGTGATAAATTCCTTGCTTTCAAGTACGACAAGATAGTTTAGATTTAACATATCTTATATATATCATGCCCCAAACCTGAAATCAGACTCTTAACCAAGGTCATTCCTTTCACTGGTGTTTAGGAACCATAATCTGGGCACAGAGGGTGTCTATTGTTATTGGGTTGTCCCTATTTCCAGGTCTTTCCAATGTATAGGATCAGGAAATGCATATTTTTAGAAAGATAAATTCTAATTCATTTTGGCATTTTATAATTCAGTTTAAGGTTATGTTTTTATTTTTATGTATCTCCATTCTCTTGTGCTGAAATCTTGATTTCTAATATTTTTCTATCTCTCTCTCTCTCTCATATTACCACTGCTAAATGCAATTTCAGGCTTCATGAATTTGGCTCATTTTATCCTTAGACTATCCTACTAAAGATGTACATTTCAAATATTTTGTTAAAATAACACCTTAAATCATTATTCCCTCTGATTATGCCACCAGTGTGAAAAATAGGTTCATTTGTTTTAGTTTGTTCTAAATTTTTAGGCATTGCTCTTTCTTTTTATTTAAGATATTATTTATTTATTTTGAGAGAGGGAGAGAGAGAAAGCATGGTGGGGGGGGGGTTGCAGAGGAGAGAGAGAATCCCAAGCAGACACCATGCTGAGTGTGGAGCCCTACCTGGCATGGGATGGGGCTCTATCTCATGACCCAAAATTATGACCTGAGTTGAAACCAAGAGTTAGATGCTTAACTGACTGAGCCAACCAGGTGCCCCTAGGTATTGCTCTAAATTTAATTTTGTCTTTAACTGTCTAAAATATATACATGGTTCCAAAGGTGGAACTATAAAACAAGGCATATTTACAAATGATTTTCTTCCATCATTGTCTCTTCTTCAATATCTTCTTCCTTCCCTAAGATAACCAGTTTTATTAGATTTGGTTTATACTTCTATTTTTAAAAATACACCCACAGCCACACACCATCAAGTAGCATACAATAAACAATATTCTACACCTTGTACTATTTTTTTTATATTGGTAAAATATTCGTATGATAAAATGACCATTTTTAGCCATACTTAAGTATACATTTCAGGGGCATTATGTACATTCACAATGTTATATGCAACCATCATCACAGTTGATTTTCAGAACTTTTTTCATCCTTCTGTAGAAATTCTGTACCCATTAAGCAATAATTCCTCTTTCCCTTCTCCCCACCCCCACCCCAGACATTGATAACCTCTGTTCTTTCTATCTCAATGGATTTGTCTATTTCTATCTGTACTTTGCCCCCCAACCCTGAATTGTGTAATCTAGAGATAACTCCATAGGACTATACAGAGATGCCCCATCCCACTTTTATAGCTATATAGTATTTCACTGAATGTATTAAACTACATTCAAACATTTTCTTATTGATGGGACATTTATGTTTCTAGTATTTTGCTATTACAGACAGTGTTGCAGTGAAGAGATGAATGCATTCATTGTTTCATTTCTTTTGCCTGCATATCTTTTAAATACATTTCTAGAAGTTGAATTGTTGAGTCGAAGGATACATGCATATGCAATTTTAGAGCATTTGGATTTTATGTGACAGACAGGAATGAACCCTGAAGCCATATAAGTATTAACAAAAACCCATTTAACAAGGTTGAATGTTTTAAAGAGTATAATTAAAACACAGCCTTCAGCCAGGAGATACTTTATTTAGTTCCTTTAGTTAAAATGGTTTTATTTGTTTGAAGCACAAGTGCTTGACAAATATCTCTATTCCTGTCTTTAATTTCTTCAGATTTATACAAATTGGTGTCTCACCTGCAATTACATGACTCCTACCTTTTTTTTTTTTAGGCCTTATGAGGATGTTGTAAGTCAGACTCTTTGTCTGACTGTACTTGGAAAGTAGAGAAGGGAGTTATGCCAATTCTCAGAGAATTTTGGCTGCCAAATAGCACATCTGGGCAATTCAGGTGGGGAATATAGATACAGATACAGATATAGATACCGATATAGATATAGTAAATTTCCCTAGGCCTGAATAATACAGACATTGCTCTCTTGTACTGTTTCCTAAACTGTGTTTGGATGGTTAGCCTTAATTTTCAGGGATGTTTGATTTTTAATTATGCAGTGCCATGGGTTAAGAGATGACCAAGGCTTTACAGAGACCTCATGAAAGCAGGGCCATAAAGGAAGACCCCAGAGGCGGGTGAACACAGAGGCAGTTCTAGGGTTCAGAGGGCAGGTCGCCAGCCTGGATGCACCAATCGCTAGGGCTTAATCATTAATGAGTCCAAGCCAGGAACCAAGGATATGCCGCAAGACCCATTTACCAGCTCTGCGTTACCCACCGCCGGCCCTCCTCGCCACTTCAGGGGCTCTAACTCCTCTCTGGCTGCAAACGCCGACAGAGCTGTGCCAGGGGTCACTTCGGAGCACACCCCCTGCGCGGACTACCCGGGACCTCGGCGCAGTCTTGCAGCCGAGGCCCCCCGCGGCCGCGTGAGATCCCTCTTGGAGGTGGAGGACGCGTTTCAATCTGGAAACGCCCAACCCCTGTGCGGGTCCCATTGACTGACGCCTATCCCGGGCTGGGGTGGGGGTAGGAGGACGATGGGGAGGGCCGGGCCTCCTTGGATTGAGGTTGCAGCCAAGTCCCGCGCGAGTCTCTATTCCTGCTTGGCTGAGAATCCCCCCACCCCGGGTCTGGGTCTAGGTCCTCTCGGGAGTACCCGCTCTCCTCCTCAACCCTGTGGCCTCTGCCAGGCAAGGGGAAGTTCAGCTGCGGGTCCAGCCCAGCCTAGCGCTTTTAGAGACCCTAGTCCCTGGTCCTCGGCACGGCAAGGGCGGAGGGGGAGGGGAAGGGGCTGCTGCCTCCTTTCCCAAATCCGGTCCCTAACCGCCCCCTCCCCCGTCGTCTACTCGCTTTGTACAGTCAAAACAGAGCTAGCGGCCAATTGAGGGGGACGGGAAGCAAAGCCGACTAACGCCTCGCCCCTCCAGCCGGCCCCCAGGCCCCCGGCCCTCCCTTCCCCTTTCCCACTTCTCTCCTCGCTCTAACCTCGCCCCCATCCCCCGCTCATTTCCTCTCGCACCCGGGCTCGCCAGTCCCTCCTTCCAAGCGCCTCTTCCAGCCCTGGTCTTCCTCTCAGGCTTGCCCCCCCTTCTCCCCAATCTCAGTCCTCTCTCCTCCCTTCACCCTACCCCCTTCCTTCCTCTTCCCCTCCCCCAGCCCCTAGCTCCCCTTGTTCCTCCCCACCCGTTCGCCCCTTAACTCTGTCTCCGCCCACTCTGCGTCGGCCCCTGGGTGGGGGCTGCGCTCCACGTGTGGACGATTGCGCTCCAGCCCCCACTGACAGCCGCCGCCCGCCGGCCCGCCCCACGCTCCGCCGAGCCTCAAAACCCCCGCGCCGCGCCCTCGTCCGCCGCATCTTCCCCGGCGTCCAGCCTCCTGCCCTCCCTTTCACCGGCGGCTCGCCCTGGCCCCGCACACCTCAGCTTGGCTCCTCAGCCGCCGCCGGCGCGTCGCTGCCCCGCGGGACTCCAGGCGAGCCGGGAGGAGACCCTCTTCTTTGGGGGGCGACTTTTGTTTGTTTGTCGGCTTCTTTCTGGTGACTTTTGCAACTTTCTAAGATTTGTTCCCGGAACGCACGGGAATCCGCCGAGGCGCTGCGTGCAGGCCCTTTTTTTTTTTTTTTTCCCCCTTTTGAGGTCCGCTTTCTTTGTAACTTTACGCCGCAGCTGCTCGGGTTACTTTTGTAATTTCCCGCCCCCGCCCGCTGGCGGTCCTGGAGTCGCTAGGGGCCGTGGCCCGGGGGATGCAACGTGGACCGCGCGGGGCTGCCGGCCACACCGCCGCCGCGCCTCGCCGCCCGCTGCGCTAGAGCCCGGGTCCCGCCCGCAGCCAGGGGGCCGGCGCTCGGTCCGGGGCTCCCGCTACTGCAGGGAGCCCAAGCCCCAGGGAGTCTCGGGAGCCGACGGAGGGCTTGTTAGACCCTGACTTTTTCAGGCCGCGCAGATTTTGTCTCCCATCACTCTATTCTCTGCGGACCCTGGTCCGCGCGCTCTCGGCGCCCGCGATGGGGAGACGGCGGCGGCTGTGTCTGCAGCCCTACTTCGTGTGGCTGGGCTGCGTGGCGCTCTGGGCGCAGGGCACGGCTAGCCAGCCCCAACCTCCACCGCCCAAGCCGCCCCGGCCCCAGCCGCCGCCACAGCAGGTCCGACCCGCGGTGGCGGGCTCTGAAGGCGTGTTCGCTGTGCCTGAGTACCGCGAGGAGGGCGCCGCGGCTGCCAGCCGGGTCCGCAGGCGAGGACAGCAGGACGTGCTCCGAGGGTAGGTGGGCAGTAGGCAGCGGGGGATCCTACGCTTGGCAGCTTTCCATCCCACCCCTCCCTGAACCTGGTTCTGGTGGCTAGAGCCGCGGCCCCCTCCACCAGAATCCCGAGGACTCCCAGGAGCGCCTCCCCCTTTTCCTCCGCAGCTCAGCGGGCAAAAAGCCCTCCCTCGGGGGATTGGGTCGAAGGCCCCCAGGTGTGGAAGGCACAGCGCAGGCTGTGCCCGCGGTGCGGGAACAGGTTCTCAATGTCGGGCGGAGGGCGGGCTTGAGTCTACTCCGCGTCGGGGCTGGTGGAGCCTGCCTGCTCGCCACCGTCGGGGGCGCAGCTCTTGAGCCTTTTGTTTGAGAAGGAGTGCGGGGTTTAGGGTTTGCTCTAATCCTCAAACTCGAGCGCTTCACCTTCCAACGCGCCTTCCTTGACACGTCGGGGCCGAAGTAACAGTGGATTAAAGAGGGATGGATTTGGGGACGAGGGCAAGGATTTTTGAAAGAGTCTTTCCTTTGTTCTCTGCATCCGGAGCCCAGAGTAGTAGCAAATTATATGTTTCCATGTTTCTTTTTGCCCTTTAAAAAGGCAGTAAGGGAAGGCAGATGAAAGGCAAGTTTTAGACGTTTCCAGCCCTCCCCCATTCAGCCAATTTAGTTCCATGTCTGTGCCCCAAGTCCCAAGGATTTGAAGTGTAGTTTTGGTTTGTTTGCTGTCCCGAAATCTTTTCGCCCAGCGTTTTTGCTTGGGAAAACCGCTAATGTGTTACCATACACTTCCCTACGTGTGTGTGACCTTGCTTGTCCATCGCAGGCCCAACGTTTGCGGATCCAGGTTCCACTCCTATTGCTGCCCGGGATGGAAGACGCTTCCTGGAGGAAACCAGTGCATTGTCCGTGAGTGCTTGATTGGGGTCCCACCTTGGGCAGCGCGCTTTGCCCCTTGTCAGGGCCGAGCTCTTGGATTCAGATGTCTGGGACACAGTTGCTTCTAGAATCCAGTGGCCACAAAGCAATGATAATTACGACGGGGACCCGTTTGAGTGTTAAGGAGGAAGCAGCCGGTTTACATCGAAGTTTAGACTTAGCTTCTAGACTCTGTTGAAGGGCAATAATGATAAAGGTTTCAAAGATACTTGGAAGTTTTATCTTTCTGAGTCTATTAATACAAACTGAAGGGGGAGTACAGCAATTCCCTAGATAACTCAAAACCACTTTTTCCTAAAGGAGTCCAGATAAGACCACAATGTGATTATGTAAATTATCTGGCTTTTGACTGCATGAGGTTTAGGCCTTTTGAAGATCAAGCTTTCTTAGGCCTTTGTACAAAACCACTTTATTATCTCTGGTTTCATCTCAACAGCCACATAATGTAGATATGAAAGGAACTCTCATAGGACTTAGAGTTGACCCAGGTCAACAAAATTTTTAAAAGAATCTTCCCAAGTGGCTTGACCTTTTTTTTTTTTAAGATATTTAAATTTAGGATTTACAGGCTCTACATCTAATAGTGTACTGTAGATTTCCAAAGTGCGAGGCTTCCAAAGTTCTGCATCTCTGACCTTCAAAGTTTTATTCTTTTATTTAGTTTCCAAATTGTGTACCTAGAGCTCCCAAGTTCTAACTGGAGAAGTCATTAGTTACCAGCCTCATAGTGATGGACTGTGGGATGTCTTATTTCACATGCCTGTGAATTCGTGAGTTGAAGTGTGACTGACCTGCTCCGTGTATTTATCTAGCAGTCACATTTATCTTGTCGGGAGGAGAGCCAGGTATCATAGACAGCACATTCATTTAGAGTCAGTCTTGCCTTTAGATTGACCTTCATGTTCTCCAGGGAAAAAATAATTAATGCAATTGTGAACAGAGAAAAAGGGCAAGCCACGCTAGTCAAGGGATAATAAGGATGTAGTGGCATTTCCAACTGTATATTTATTGGTTTTGTGGGTTTGAGATAGACCCTTCATGTTATTTCACGGCAGTTTTTAAAAAATGAGTGAAGTTTCATGTGTTGTGAAGACTTTTGTTTCTTGTAATTTTTTCTACTGTGAAAATACCACAATTTCCAGTAGGGAAGCACAAATGGGAAACAATGACTGTGTTCTTTAAAGTGATTCATGAGTATTTTAAATAAATCCTCTGATGATAAGCCTTTAGTAAAAAAGAAACAAAGGGTATTACATTCTTTTTTCCCAACGCAGAAATCCTCTATGTGAGGCATATATGGAGGGTATATTTACCCTTTTAGGCCAGTAGGGCATACTTTGCCTGCTTGAAACTTAACATGGTTCCTAGACTCCTACAACAGCTTGTCACTCACCACACACCTGCCATACTAACTGGGATGACTTAGGCACTGCGGAAAGTCTGACTCACTGAATGTAACGAATGTGACTGCCATTATTGAGTTGGAGAGCAGCCGAGAAGAAGGGATCGGTTTATGGTATGTGTTGAAAATCCGTAAAGTCAGATTTTATTGGATTGGTGTGGAATGGGAATTCCAGAGAACAGAGCCTTCCAGAATACTTGAAGTAGAAATACATATATGTGTATGTATCATTGATATGTATATATATATACATACATATATATATGTATGTATGTATGTATATGGCCCTCTGAATGTCTGCTTTAAATACAGTTTTTCAGCAACACTGTGCTCTTTATTTGTTTAGAAGAACAACTTTTCAAGTCTCAGAGCAATGGTGACTATTATAGCCTGCTTTTCTACTACTTGAAATATTTGGGTGCCTATGAAATACATTGGAAGTTACATGCATCATAAATCTCTTTAAAAAAAACTCTTAAAAAACTCAAAATAAATTCTGTAGTTATCTTTGTATCACCAAGAAACATATTTATATATATATATATATATATATCTCACTTATATATATCAAACACTTAGAGTTTATCTGCAAAAACATTAGCACATTAAAAAGATAATTCAAATACCAAGAGTATAAAACAGTGCATAAAATAGAGGAAGAATGTAATAATGCCCTTTTATTCTCTTGTATGGATCTCACATAAATTTTGAATTTTAATATTTTCTGTTCAATTTAGTAGTACAATTCTTTTTGACATTTAAAATGATAATATGTGGAGATAATAACCAAACTGAAAGCATTATCAAGTCAAAATCAAGAATTTTCATTCTAGGACTTCCTGGTGATAATAAGTTATTTATTATACTTACTGAATTTTCACCATTTAGCAAAAGACAAAGCTCTGAGGCAACTTACAAAGAGATAAGTAGAATACAAATCAAATACGAGGACCAAAGACTAATTATTTCATTTATATATCAGCATTTTCTCTTTATAGAAGGATATTAAAAATGATTACCTTCTAGAATTTTAATGTTTGGTGTCGACCAGGCTTCATGAAGAGATGAAGATAATAAAAGACAAATGTATTTCTCAGATTATGGGAAACCTAATGTATTTTGATTTGTGTTCTGTGTTTGTTGTTAGTGTTCTTAGTTGTGGCCTGCAAAGATCATTGAAGTACTTTTGAAATTGCACATATTTGTTTCCAAAAAAATGGAATTGACTTTCTCACTTTTCATTTTTTTTTTTAAATCTTGTTAGAACTTGAAGCAGTGGGAAAGTTTATTAATTTATTTGTGAAATTTTGCTATGAAGTGCATTTTGGTCAGTGGAATAGGAAAGGGTTGGCCTGAAATCACAGCATTTGAACCTAAAAAGAGCTCAGAATACTCCACTATAACCCCTTTGTTTTATTTTACCAAGAAGAAAACAAAACCCAGCGAAGCTGTGTGGTCTTTTTCTAAACTTTCACTGGGTCCATAGCATAGCAAGAGTTCAACCTCAGACCTTTTTCATCCTATGTCCTCTTTACTGTGCTGGGCATCTTCTCCCAGCATCAGAGAAACCCTATCCCCCATGTCCTCTTTCCCTCTCCTTTCATTATTTCTGGGTCTCATGGTTTTCATGAAGGTAGGAGGGACAAGTAGTTAGGTGAGGCATCTCATAGTTTGGGATGAGTGTGAGGAGAAAGGGCCTTCACACTCTGTCTTCTCACTCGCTCACAGACAAAGCTCAGATCTGTGGTAAAGACAGGAGTCTGTTGTCTGAGGATGACCATTCTCCAGCCATGAGACCTTCCTTGGGTTTAGGACGGTAGGGACACTTTGTAGATTACCTATGCCTAGACTAAATGTCAGCCTGTTGGGGGTGAGGGAGCTTTGGAAGAAACAATATTTTAGTGGGCATGTGTCATTGGAAAATTATTGGTGATCCTGGGATCGAGTCCCGCATCGGGCTCTCTGCTAGGCAGGGAGCCTGCTTCCTCCTCGCTCGCTCTCTCTCCCTCTCTGCCTACTTGTGATCTCTCTCTGTCAAATAGATAAAATCTTTTAAAAAAAAAAAGAAAAAGAAAGAAAATTGTGAAATGTCTGTCTAGCTAAAGACACATGCACATTTGCATGAATGTTTATAGTTAGTTTGAGAATGTTCCCAGGTTCTCCTCTTGTCCTCATGGATCCAGGCATGGAACATTAAAGCACATAGGCTTTGTACACAAAAAATTCAGTTGTGGGTATAGAGATGAATTTCTCAGCTCTTAAATGAACTTATTCTAAATATGGGAGAGACTTCCCATTTGAAGGCACTCAACTAATGATTTTGAGGTCCATGGTATGTGCTGTGTCAGTGAGCCTAACATTCTTTGCTGTGATGACCCTCATACCTTGGAGGTCAAAGCTGCAGGAGGCTTTGACTCTCCCTCCATCAAAATGTGGCAGCAGCTTTTCTGACCAGCAGGATATAGGCTAGGTTGTGGTGATAGCATGGGAGAAAAAAGGCTAGAGGAAGGAGAGAGGGATTTATTAAGGAGAACAAAGATTGATGATGGGGCAGGTCAGATACCAGCTGGGAAGGAATGTGCATGGAACCCCTGGGGCTTGGCCAATTGGTTAGGGCCTGGAGTCTCTGCCTCAGTCCATTTTATATTTTCTATGTCTTGTGAAAAGCCCACTTTTCCAGAGTGGGCTATGTTTTCTGAGGTTTTGTAGGACCTCTGGGTTTCCTCAATCCTTCTAGCTTCCTTCGACCCAGACTGTCATCTTGTGGTAAATTCTATGTATAAATGCTCTGCCTTGAGTGGAAAACATGACCTGTACTGATAGAGTTAAAGGACTATGGAACTTGAAATAGTTTCATTTGTTTGCACATTATCATAAGGATATTTGTGAGGCCATCTCATGTCTACGATTGGTGATTTTGTTGCATATCTGAAATCAGACATTACATATCCTGTATTTTTTTATCTTAGTTTTTCCAGGTTTACTGTTGTTGACTGTAGCTTTCTTGTTTTGTTTACTGTGGTTTATTACCTAATTATTCCTTCGCTTTCCTATTGTGCTTTCTACAGCAATTTGTAGAAATAGTTGTGGAGATGGATTTTGTTCCCGTCCTAACATGTGTACTTGTTCCAGTGGCCAAATATCACCAACCTGTGGATCAAAATCAAGTATGTTCTTTAGATGTGATCTTATTTATTGCATTATTCTGAAGCTTGTGAATGAATACCAAATGTCCTTTTTAACAAGGATGTATATGTCGATTATTTTCCTCATTAGCTAGATCTGCTTTAATCCTTGGAGTCAAAAATCTTCAGTGGCTTCATTATTGCCACCAACAACTGAAGGGGAAGAGAATAATGATTTTTTATTAAGCAGAATGGTTTAGTTCTGGTCCAGAAGCTATGTGTCTCTGCAGTAAAAGTGCCTGGATTCAGTGGAAAAGAAATTCTTTGTGAATAACTTAATGAACTATATAACTTACTGGGTTTTTGTTCTGTGCCAGATGCTGTTTTATGTTTTTGACTATAGCATTTTATTTAATCTTCACATGAAAATTATGAGATACTATTACTATCCCATTTTACAGAGAAAGGAGTTTGGCACATGTGAATTAAGTAACTTGCCCAGGGTAACATAGACTTGAATTCATGTATTCTGATGCCTAAACGTATAGGTTCCAACCCTAGGCTCTGTTTATTGCCTTTGCATAATCCTGCAGTCCATGTCCTATTTCATGGATGAACCAAAGGAGAAAGATAAGAGGATTGGGATGATAATAAATACTATATACTGACCAGATGCTCTACATATATTAACTCACTTTGCTTTACACGTATTAACTCTCAGCAGTCCTGTGAGATGACAACAGTGGAGTAGTATTGTGTTATTCATGACCCAAATCAGGGTTGTCAGGTCTTCAAAACTAATCTTTTAGGCTGTTGTTTAAGATGAGATTATAACAAGGTAGGAGCAGATACTATTTATTTAATTGTTCAGTAATTACATAAAAATTTAAATCTGCCTCAAACTAGAGTGATGTTGTTTAATTTTTAGCATTTATCTCTCTAAATTTTCTCAGAAGAGGTAGTAGACAATGTGTCTGACTCAGAAATTGAAGATTCAAGATTTACATGATCAATGTCATTGTCTTCTGATGAAACTTCTGTGTAAAAACTTCTAGTTTCATTTTTTTTGAAAATTATGAGTCATTTTCTCGGCCTTTAGAAGTTCATCTTCGGGGCACCTGGGTGGCTCAGTGGGTTAAAGCCTCTGCCTTTGGCTCCGGTCATGGTCCCAGTGTCCTGGGATCGAGCTCCGTATGGGGCTCTCTGCTCGGCGGGGGAGCCTGCTTCCCCCCCTCTCTGTCTCTGCCTGCCTCTCTGCCTACTTGTGATCTCTATCAAATAAATAAATAAAATCTTTAAAAAAATTAAAAAAAATTAGAGTTCATTTTCACAATTCATCCAGGCTTTCTTGACCACCCAGATTACCAGATTTCCTTCAGTGCTTTCAGCAGCCTTCCTGGTCTGACTGCCTTGAATATATTCTGGCCCTTATTTTCATTAATGTTGTCTTAGTTTACTCATATATGCCTTCAGAGGAAAAAAAAATCGTGGAGAAATTTTATGGGTTCAGCTTCTTAATCCTCTCCCTGGGTAGCTGAACATTGACTGGGCCAACCCTCAGTTTATGGTATATAATTCCATAGGGAATCTGTGAATCTCTATGGCCTAGAGTAGTACTCCCTTTTCATCAGGAATGTTTCTCTCTTTGCCAGTCCTTATCCTACTCCACGCCTTCAGGGCATTTAGCACCATTATTTCCCTTCTTTGTGTAACATTCTTTTCCCTCCACTTACGCAGTATCCGTGGCCACAGTGTTTTCCTGGTTATTATATTTTAGTCTCTAGTCTGCATCCTCTTCATTAGACTTTGGCATTTTCAAGAGTATGGCCTCCCTGGATGACTTTATTTAAATAGATGCCTTCAACTACTACCAGTATGTTGCTAACTCATAGTAATTGTCTTCAGAATAGATCGCTCCAATGAGCCTCCTGTTCACAGGTTCCATTTCCTATTCCACATCTCCACTTGAATGCATAGTAAATGTCTGAAACTTGGTAGCAGGACATTGAATTCATTGTTGCCCACAATCTGTTTCTTCCAGTTTCTCTTGCTTCAGCAAATGCCATTTCTCCTCCACCCAGTGCCCAAGCGACTGTTTCTCTTTACTTTCTTCCTCCTTTTCTCAGTGTCAACTCTTTTAACCAGACCTGGGGGTCCTGTTGGAAAACATATTTTAAGTGCTTCTACTTTCCATTACCACTGATAACCTGTGGTTAAGTTCCCCTCATCTCTTACCTGGGAGGTAAGAGAAGTTCCCCTCATCTCTTAGCCATTGGGAGGTTACTATTGGAGTACCCACCCAATGGCTTCTCTGGCTTCCACCCTTAATCTCTTCAGATCTGTTCTCTGCAGAGCAACTAGAGGAATCCTTTAAAAATACATTGCATCACTTTACTCTCTTAAATCCTTTCAATGACTTCTTTTGCATTTGGGATATAATGCCAACCCTTCCATGGTCTGGGAGACCTTGGATTATCTGGCTGGCCTCTGGATGCCTCTCTAAGACCTTTTCTTCCCAGCCTGACTCTTTATAATCCTGTGACTATAAGTTTTTCAAATAAAGGAAACTCTCCACCATCGGAGGGATTTGCTGGTTCCTCTCCCCATGAGCTTCCTCTCTAGTACTTCTCATGCCTGGCTCATTCTCTTCTTTCAAACTCTTCCTAAGTGTCAGGTGAGAATGGTTTTGTCTCCCTTCTATCTAGATTTCTCCTTGGCTCCTGGCTATTCTCCTTTACAACACAGTTTCCTTTGGAGAATTTGTCACAATCTCTAATGACATTGTAGTGTTTGTTTACTTGTGTTTTGTCTGCCTCTCTGTGGGAATGTTAGCTCCATGAGGGTGAGTACCAAGTCTGTCCTTACAGGAGACACTCAGCCCCCACATCCTGAATGGTTATACAAATCCTCCCACCTCCTAGAAACTGTGCTACCAGTCACCATATAGTGATTTCTTTTAACACTGAGAGTGTAATCTATTTTAAATGCCTAACAAATGCAAATATGCTGTATGTGTGCACTTACACAAATAAGTATATTATGGGTCATAACATTTCTGTAAAATACATTTGTCATTGAATTGGATATTTGGTTTTATAACTCACAGATGCTAAAATTTCAGTGATTGATATTTTTATATATTTTTGTTGTTGTTCATTGCAGTTCAGCAGTGCAATGTCAGGTGCATGAATGGAGGAACTTGTGCGGATGACCATTGCCAGTGCCAGAAGGGATATATCGGAACTTACTGTGGACAACGTAAGAACATTGGAATAGACTTCATTTATTAGAAATTATTTGATTTCTTCTGATAGATGTGAAGTGGGTATTTCATACTAAGTCAAATTGAAGGACCTATAAAGCCAATGATGATAAAAAAAACAAAACAAAACTATGTAGTAAGCCATACCTTACAGCTAATTTCTAATTTTTATCCTAGATTTTCTTTCTCTTTTAAGATTCTTATGTTTTAGAGTGTTGATGTTGAATACCAGTAGTACTTCCTCAGATTTGACCCATATCACAAGTTAATATTTACTTACTTTTATACAAATCTTGCTTCATAAAACATGAATATTTTCCTGAAGACATGGTAAAGATTGTTGTGATTTCACTCTCTTTTGGATATCCAAAATTAACTCTAGGAGAGCCGATCTTAAAAATTGTCATTAGCTCATATATATTTAATTATGTAATGAAATAATTCAGGGCTCTAAAATGATTTTTAAAAAATGATAGTTCGTTGTGAAAGAGGGAGCTTTAATCCAGTTAAGGTCTTCTCTTCATTTATTGGAGCATATTCTGTACTAATTAAGAAATAACTTTTTAACAAAGATGTGGGGATGGTCACTCTTGGATTATGACATATCACTGGAGAACATGGGTGGTTTGTGTTTCGTAGATTGTGGGACTCTTGAATCCCCATATTTTCAGTCATGACATCGAAGAACGTTGAATCATATATAACAACAAAGTCCCTTCTCATTTCATTTGGATTTTATCAGAGACAGGGTCTAGATTCACTGCTAATCTTCAAAGTCTCCCTAAAAATTTCTCTTCAACATTTTTAACATAGGAAGACCAAGTGGTAGGTATGCAAGAATATCTACCTTGTTTTAAGCTAATCATATTTTTGTTGAAATTTTAAAAACATCAAAAATTGTTTTCAGTATGCATAAAGCATAAAATTAACTGTTTTAACCATTTTCATATGCACAGTTGAGTGGCACACCACCATTCTACTTTCTCTATATGACTACTCTAACTATCTCATAAACATGGAATCATACAGTATATGTCCTTTTATGATAAGTTTAGTTAGCATAATGTGTTCATGGCTTATCCTTGTAGAGTATATATTAGAATTTCCTTCCTTTTAAAGCTGAATAATACTCCCATTTTGTGTACATATGGTAATTTTTTTTATCTGTTTGTCCGCAAATGGACCCTTGAGGGGCTGCCACCTTTTGGCTCTTGTCAATATGGATGCACAACCATCCCATTTGGGTTCCTGCTTTCATTTCTTTTGTGTACCATACCCACCCAGAAGGAGAATTGGTGGATCACGTGCTAATTCTGTTTTTAATTTTAAGAGCTGCCTTACCATTCTCCTTAGTGGCTATACCATTTTACACTCCCATCAGCAGTGTACAGGGGTTCTAAGTTCTCCACATTCTTACCAAAGCTTTTCTGTTTTGTGTTTTGGTTTTTATGTGTGTATGTGTGAGTGAGATAGCCATCCTGATAGATATGAAGTGGTATCTTCTTGTGGTCATTGTTCTTAGTAAGATTGCCTTCCTGTTAGGGTAATACAGCTTTCCATTTATAAGTGCTATGAGGTTTTCTTTTTAAATGATGTAAAATAAGTGGTTGACTTAATGTAAAGAAAAATACTTTGTTCAGGTCAGGAGTCAGCCATCTCTTTCTGTAAAGGCCAGGATATAGTTTAGACTTCGTGGTCCCTGTCACAACTCCTTAGCTCTTCTATTACAGTGCAAAAGTGACCATAAACCATATGTAAATGAAAGAACTTGGCTGTGTTTCAGCAGGACTTTATTTTTGGGCACTGAAATTTGAATTTTATATCATTTCCATGTGTCACAAAAATATTATTCTTCTCTTGATTTTCCAACCATAAAAAATGTGAAAAGTGTTCCTAACTCATGGCAATACAAAAACAGGTGGTGGGCCAGATCTGACCTGTGGATCACAGTTTACAGAACCCCTTGTGTAGGTAACTTTCAGGTATGGCTATAGCTGTTGAGGTAATCTGAGACTGACCAGTGTAGGAAGCTGAGCCTTAAGGAATTTGAGAGAATACATTGCACTTAGACCAGTTTTCTTGCAGGAATAGGAGATGCCAATGTAATAACTTCTTTGGGCTAGGGTTGGCCAGGAAAAAGCTGGACAGCAGTGTAACAGAAGTCATAGCAAACTTTCTTTTTTTCATGGATGATTTTTTTTCTATATTTTATTCCAATATATAGGTATTTTCCAAATTTTATACAATGGACTCCAGTTTACAACCACTAAGAAAAAACCTATTGTGAACACAATATTTATAAGGAGGCATATTTTTATACCTTTTTTATACCTAAACAGAAGTGTTAGGATATCTGATTGTATTTCTCTTTTATAGAACTCAGTAGCAATCAAAGAGACACAGTTATCTTTCCTAAAACTCAACCTTTTGTTGTTTAGGGGGAGAAAATTCATAATTACTTTAAAATTACAGGGAGAAGAGCCTTGCCTCAACTGATCTTTCAGAGTATTAGCTCAAATCTATCATGAAACTATCCACTTTCAGCCTGAATTCAGCTCCTGTATCTGTCTGGGGCATTTCTGTGTATGTGTGTATTTTTCTAGAGATTATGCAGAAAGCTGGTGTGTCCCTCCTCTGGTCTTGGCACAGAAATGGAAAGTAAAGGGATGGAAAGTAGTTTCCCTTCTTGGAGGAGATGCTTTTATGTTCGTCTTTCCTGTGCCAAACCATACCACTGCCCCCACACTTTTCAGTCAGGGGAAAGGGGAAAAAAGCCCTGGGTCGTAAGAGCTGCATATTTGAAAATTTGTTCACTGAATATCTCACAAGAAAAAACTCTGATTGCCCAACATTTACTGAGGGTTAATAGAACATATGGTGCAAGCATATTATGTAACCAGCAAAATTATTCACAGCAAGTACAAAGATGCAGGGTATGACACTTGTACACATCATCTCAAAACCAGGTGTAAGGAAGACACTTGCTGAACTGTGCGACACAGAGAGAGCATTATAGCACTGAGAGTAAGGAAGCAGGTGTAACAATTCTCAGCTTGTGAATCCAGAAAAGTCCTGGAAAAACGTTTGCTAAAATGAGGGTTATAAAAGCATTTAAAGTGCTTAGCTACCTTCCCAGAAATGTGGAAAGCGTTCCATAGAAAGTGCTTTTTCATTCAGCTTGTTCACTGAGTTTCTCCTGTAAGCCCCACCTGTGCAAGGTGTTGGGAATGAATCAGTGAGCAAACAAGATGACCTAAAGGTCTCATTTTAGGTCAGTGGGTGAAGTGTTTTAGACAGAGAGAAAAGCAGATTCACAGCACCTATAGTCGGAGCAGACTTTTTCTTCCACCTGTTTTGTAGATACTAAGAAAATCCATGTGCCTGAGGAGAGGAAAGGAGGTAAAGGTGGGAGGTGAGTTTAGAGCTGGTGCTGGATGGCCTTACCCACCAAGGAAAGAAACTGGGACTTTAAGTTTTATGGGGAGCCATTGAGTTAGTTTGAGCAGTGGAGTGGTACGATCTGATTAACATAAAAAACTTTATCACTCTGACTGCTACTGGATTGTAGGAAGGGTGAGGAGAACATGAGAGGTGAGTTATCAGCGCCTGCAGTCATCAGGTGCATGGTGCTGGCATAATGAGCGTGGGGCAAGTGCTTGTCTTGCACTTGTATTCAGAGGTAGAGTCTGTAGAAGGATATGTGTGCTGGTGGAGTGGGTGTGCTGGGGGAGAAAAACAGAAATAAAGTTCCATAATGACAACTGGAGAATTTGGATGGAGCCCCAGAGGGAATGGTTGTGCCATTTTCTGAAATGAGAAGACTGAGCTGGGAGTGGGTTAGGCAGAGCTGCAAATACCGGATGGTGAGATTTTGTTTTGGGCTTGGTAATTTAAACAGTCTGTTAGACCTCCAGTTAGAAAGATGGATGAGCTAAGATCTTCGGAGAGAGCTGACGGAGGTAGGAACTTGGGAGCATATAGGGCCAGGGGAAGATCACTGGGAAGCTGGTGTGGAGAGTACATAGCATGTGGTTTTCACCATTGCTTTTGCTTTATCCCACACCAGGTGTAAGCATTTCTTTCTTCCTGGGTGGTCAGCCGCCTTTCCATGGTGGAAATTTAGGCATATTCACATTTCTTTCCAACTCCGGTTGGAATGTAAATTTCCATTTCTGTTCTGTTTTAAGAAAAACTACTTCATAAAATAACTTTGATCATAACTCTTAAGATGCAAAATTATCTCTTTATTTTTTACTCTACTTTTGTATGCATTGTCCACTTTTGCTGTTGTTGTTCTTCAGTATAACCTTTGGGTGATAAAGAGCAAGTCTTATTTTCATAGAAATACTCTGTAGAATAAAAGAGAAGGAGAATTAAAGTTTGTAGAACACTTTAAATGTGCAGACACTGTGCACTTTGTTTTATACATCATTTTATTCAATCCTCAAGCCCCTTTCAGGTAGGATCTATTAACTCAATTTTCAGCAGGGGAGCAGAGAATCAGAAAGTTGACATGATCAGGATGTGTGGAAACAACAGAACTCATCCCTTCACTGCGACTTTCTCCCTTGCAAAATAGTGGGAAAAGAGGGGGAAGACGTTCATGTATTCCAGGATTTTTGGTTTTTGGTATCTGTGGTGGATCAAATTCTACAGTAGATGATGGGGATGCAAAGGCAAGCAAACTCTCGTTTGAGTTTGAGACCTCACTTTCTAGTTTCTAGTTTGAGACTTCACTCTCAGACAAGAAGTATTAATATAAGCAAATGGCTCTGTCAGTGGGTCTTAGCCTTTTTGTTCATGGGAGCTCTTTATAGATCTATTTTTTTAATTATTGAGGATCCCAAAGGTCTTTTGTTAAAATGGGGGTATGTCTGCTGATACTTATCATATTAAAATTGAGAATTTAAAAAAATATTTATTTAAAATAATAAAATCATGTTGTATGTTTACATAATTTTTTATGAACATTAACTATATTTTCTACAAAAAAAAAGAAGTAATGAGTAGAGAGACATTGTCCTTCTAACATAGACAGATTAGATTAGGTTTAATTTGTACTGGACAGGCTCCTCAGGAGAAACTCAAGGATTAAGTAGTCTTCTTCTCCTACCTGGGAGTTAGAAGTCTGTTTTGGGAAGCCCTGAGAAAATCACTTTCTCCACCTAGTCCAGGGGTGCATCCTGAATGTCAATCATGAATGTTTTTTCCCAATCATGTGTTAAAGGCTAGCATGGGTCTCATGAGGGAGCACATCGGGGAAAGTGATTTCCATTTATATTTTTTACAGCTTGATGATATTTAAAGTACATTTCTCACATCATAATTAATTACATTAGATAAAGGCTACCTCTTTGCAATATGTGTTTTTAGCATTTGAAATGTTTAAGTGCTGTCCATTGTTTCTATGGAGTTCCATGCCACTGAGACTTCTCTGACAGGTTTTTGTTTTCTTCCACATTCCTGTCCACCCCCATCTTTCTCACGGTTCTCATGTCCTTTATTTCCTTTCCTTTATCCTCTGTATTTGTTCATCCTGTTTATTGCCCGGCCCATATTTCAGGACAGAGATGAGTTGCAAGTGCTGTGTAGGCACTAGTGAAGAAACAGAAAGGTGTGGTTCTTCCAAAGATGCACTTGTGCGAATTTACATAGAATCCTTCTTGCCTTTCAGCAAAGCCTGATACAAAGAATTTTAAAGCCACTAGCACAGTGGTGCTTTAAGATAAAGAAGTCTTTTGTTTCAAAGTATGTTTTCATTTTATACTGTTAGCAGAACAGAGGCCACTTGGATGCTTTCTAGATGAGAATAGGTATTCTAGCTCATTATTCGTGGTATGGAGATAGCAACACTTTGGCATTTTTAGATACCTGATTATTTACTGAGCTTCCCTTTTTTGATATGTACCTCATTTAAAGTGTGCACAGTTGTCCTTTGCCCCCTCACTTGGCTTTAATGTTTGAAGCTCTGTTTTTTTGGGCACAATTCATAGAATATAATCCTTTATCTGTGAGGATGGTTTTTATGTTTGACAAGGTGGGTGGATTAATAGACAAGCTCTTAGTACCAGTATTTTTTCTCAGAGAAGGCATGATTCTTGGATTCCAGTGCTGTCAGGGGAGTTTTCAGGAATGGTGATTTTTCAGGGAATTTGTGGAACGGTCTTTATAGAGTGGTTTTCTCTTTGTGGTCCAGGCTGCTGAGGGAGGTGCAGTGGGGAAGAGGAGCTGTTCAGGGTCAGTTCGGGCTCTCTGTCTCTCTGGGGCCCACGGAGCCTGAACTGAATCCTGGTCTCCCTGGTGACAAGTGGAAAGGAGTGAAGGAATGTATGCTGCCTGTGTTCATCTTAAAAATTTGGGATTTGGGGTTAATTTTTTTAACAAAAATATTTATCATATTGACACACTGAGGTTTTTCCTTCTTTCCTTTTATATCCTGTACATACTCTACACATTAGTTATCTCTTGGTGTTTCATTGATGAATTGAAGGTATTCCCCCCGCCACAATGTTCATGTTAGATTTTTCTTTTCTTTTACTCACCCAGTCTTTTTTCTTGCAGGGTGGGGCTTTTTTTCTTCTCTGATTTTTCCTTCTCTTTGTTGCCATATCCTCTTTATTTTTCCATATCGCATCCCTCCCTTTTTTCCTGTCTCTCTGCTGCCTATTGTCTGTCCCCTTTTTCCTACATTTCCCCATATTTTATTTTCTTACCTATGAAGATTGATTATGGGGGTAATAGAAGTAAGATAACAAATTGGTTAGTTACATTCTGACAGTGTGAGCATTTGAGCCAGCCAATCCTTGTGATTCTGTTTAAAAGAAAGAAAAAAAAAACTTTTGCCAGATGTGTGCCTCACAATGTGATTTACATGAATTGTATAGGGTTTTGTCTCAATATACATTACGTGTATTTATTTAAATGTGCATGCAAATTGTAACTTGTGTTTGAGAGAAAAGATCCATTATGGGCTGCCTCTATGCTGTATGGTACAGATGACCTTTGAACAACACAGGGCTTAGGGGTGCCAGTCCTCCACACAGTTTAATATCTGTGTATAACTTTTAAATCCCCATAAACCTAGCTACTAATAGTTTTTTGGAAGCTTTACTGATAACATAAACAGTGGATTAACATATTTTTTAAGTTATACGTGCCATATATTGTATTCTTAAAGTAAACAAGAGAAAAGAAAATGTGATGAAGGAAATCCTAAGAAAGAGAAAATAGACTTACAGCACTGTACCGTGTTTATCGAAAAGAATCTACTTTTGAGTGGACCAGCACAGTTCAAACCTGTGATGTTCAGTGGTCACCTGTACCTGGAGATTGACCATATAATGAGCTTCTTGCTGTGTTTGTGTGCAGCTGTCTGCGAAAATGGGTGTCAGAATGGTGGACGTTGTATTGGACCTAACCGCTGTGCTTGTGTTTATGGATTCACTGGCCCACAGTGCGAAAGAGGTAAGAAAAGAGAAATGAGACCCTCCTTTTGGAGAAGTCTCTTTTTGTTTTAAACCAAAACATTGTATAATTGTAATTATACAATTACAATTTATAAACAAAATTGTATGATTTTTGGTTATCCAAAGAAAATTCTTCTGATGAAATTATATTTTTATTCATCTCTGATGATATCTATAACTTGAACGGTAAGATTATGAGACATAACTAACAACTGGAGAATGTCCGTTTTTTGCCCCAGAGTGAGCTCAGTTCAGGAGGCCTGTGGAAGTTCTGTTGGGCAAGAGAAAAGGAGTGGAGGAATGAATGCTCAGTAGGCATCCAGCATTGTCTACCCATGTAAATGGTCAGTCAAGCCAATATGAAACCAGTTTACCATAATACAAATAGTACTTAAACTCATGATTGGTAGACTGGTGGAAATCTCCAGTGTTGATGTGCTAAATGATCTATTAATGATGTCCTGGAATCAAATGGGTGCCAGTGGCCTATTAAAGATGTTTAATCTGGGGCGCCTGGGTGGCTCAGTGGGTTAAAGCCTCTGCCTTCGGCTCCGGTCATGATCCCAGGGTCCTGGGATCAAGCCCCGCATTGGGCTCTCTCCTCAGCAGGGAGCCTGCTTCCTCCTCTCTCTCTGCCTGCCTCTCTGCCTACCTGTGATCTCTGTCTGTCAAATAAATAAATAAAATCTTTTTTAAAAAAATAAAGATGTTTAATCTTACAAAATGTGAGAAATAACTATTTAACATTAAACCATATGAGTAAAAATAATGTTAAACTAGAAGCAGTATTACATAACACTCATAAGGACATACATCTTCAGTTTATTTTCCCAGGGCTTTTCATAGCATCTAAATTTGTACAGTGCATTCATTCTTTGTTGTGAAACGTGAGAATGTATGAAACTATGCCATTGAAATATTATAGATAAGTAGTAGTGATGGTTTTATATATGTATAGAGGTTTTAAACTGCAAAGAAGCCTTGTATTTAAAAAATTGTACTCATCACCCTGACAAAAACTTCATCTTAGTATTTGGGTTAAATCTTGAGAAGAAATAGAGAAATTGGAATTCTTGTTAAAGTTTGAAAAGAAAAATGTATGAAACCTTTTAACGTAGACTGGTATGTATATATACCTCATGATATTTATATTATTCCTAAGGTAATTGAGATTTCTTGGGACTGAAATACGTTCCGCAAATGACAGAGTTTATGGTTATACTTAGGGCAAATATAAATGCCTTTACCAGATGCTTTTATTTTGGGGAGAAACATTAATTATGAAATGTTAGCATGAAAAGGTAAGTTGTTGCGAATGGAATAACACAGATTGCCTACATAATGTTAAGTTTATTTAAATACTACAGAATGAGAAATATTTCAATTTAAAATTTCAAACATAATTTTAATTGGTGGAGACGATGTTCATTTTTCTGGAAGTCATGTAACCTTCCAGAAAGGTTCTCTCGTCCTGAAGCAGATTTCAAGGTCAATTCCTAATTGGCAAAGGAATTGGGCAGTTTCAAGTCAGAGGTTTCCAGGCATTACATCATCATTCTTCAACAGTTATCCATTCATTAGATTTGTTAGTTCTTACTACATTTATGGGAATCTAATAAAGACATACATATATCTTACATGTACAGTAGCATGTTTTCAGAAGAAATTACAAAATTGATTAGTTAATGAATTGGACTGAAGGATGTTTTTAAAACATGTGTTTGCTTCTTAAAAATCTTTTTAATTATTAACCTTCAGATGAAAGCTCTAAAACTTTTTTTCTTCCAAAGTTAATAATTTTCACTCTTGAGTTGCACATACGAACTTACACGTTTTTAGAAGATATTTTCAGTGGAATATTTTAGAATGTAATAACTAATTCCTGTAAAAAGTAGAGTTGATAATTTTTCTTAAGAAACATTGTCTACTCACATATACAAGGAATAGTTCATTTATGTTGAGTGTAATGAATATGAATAGGCTCACATGCCCTGTTAACATTTAAAGTTCCTATTGTGTTTTTCAGTTACGGAGTTTCAAAATATATGTTCTTTGTTCTCTTAAAAAAAAGATTTTTGTGAAATGAGGGATGTTTTTCCTCCTTAATGTAGGACACATATAGTTTTCCTTGAAATTAGCCTCTGGGGATCAGTTGTATGATAAAACATGGCTGCTCTTCCAGCTATCTAGGCTCCTGGCAGACTGGTTTCCGGACTGGAGACAGAGACTGAGTGGTAAATGAGTGGCTGGCATGAATATGGTATTTAACTTGAGTCTTGGTGCTGGGTTAGCTGAACCCCTTTGGAGTTCTCTTCTCACTCATGCTGATATGTACAATGACCTTTTATACTTAGCATTAAAGAAAGAGTTCTTATGGCCACTGCTGATTATAGAAGGCAGACAACTCTGCTGTGTCCAAGGCACATGTAGAGACTCAGTCTTTTGGCTTCTCTTTCCGAATACATGGCATTTAAAGAAAAAAAAAAAAAAAAAAAGCTAAATAGTGTGCTTAATATATATCTGAGAATACAGAGAAATGGAATTAATATTGTATATCAAGACCTGGTGCTTTTTTCCTCGAACATTTAAAATGTACCTTATTATTTATCAGTAGAAATTTGGTGGAGGTTGGGTGGGCAGGCAAGAAATGTATTTACCTAAGGAATTTCTGGACAAAATGTAGTGATTACTTCATCACAAATACAGCCAGCCAAAAGTCCTTATTTCAGTTTCTTTGACTTAAATGATTGTTGAAATCTTGAATTTTTCTTAAGGCTTATATGAGGACCATCTGTTAAAAATATATCCTAGACTCTTTTAAATTATCCAAAATATATTACTACACACTGTTTTTATCATGTAAACATGACTTTCTTTAAAAGTGCATAAATTTGGTGAAATTTCAAATATCCTTGTATTTAGGGACATTTCCTTAAAAATGTACATTTTTCAGTAAATGGTACCTTGAAAAGGAGCATTGGAGATTAACTTTTTAATCTATTGATATTTTTAAGAAAAATTCCATTTGTTAATCTGAAGCTACTTTATAAAAGGTGAGATCAAAAGTTAAAAGTCTATGAAATATAAACTTCAAAGTCTTTGTGTAAAATGAATCAGGGATGGATTTCTCTTCAGAGTAAGTTTCATAAAATCATCCAGTTGAAGAACCTCATGCATGATCTCATTGTCTAAAAGCCTTTTGGAGGAGTCCCTCAGCCTCTGCTTGAATATCTCCAGTCACAGGGTTCTCACTCACTCATGCCATTGTAAAGCAGGGTTCTGTGGTCAGAATTGTGGTTTTTCAAATGCTGTGTTACGGTTCTGCCTAAGCGAGACCTTTAGGAGGTGGATACCCCATCCTTTATTGTCCACTTCAGTGGGCATGATGATGGTGGCTCTCTGAAAGGAGTCTTACTCTTCAGTTTTGCATATTGGTAACTTGAAGTCGAATTATAAGTTCTTGAGTTATTCTGTGTATTTGTGTTCATCCACCCACATTTCAGGAAGTAAAGTAACTGGGACAGCTATTCAGCCTACTCAAACCATATCTAGATTCTCCAAAAATAAGAGTGGAACAGGCGAACTAGGGTTTTCCTGAATTCTGGGAATTAGGTAGATCAGACCTAAATGTGTTCAGAAATAATTGATGCATGTGTTAATTAACTAATTTCATGGTCTTGGAATTTATTATAAAGTACACATGGTGAGTTTGTTCAGCCTATGAAGTAACAACAAATAAGTGTGACCAGGAATACAGGCGAGCATGGTGAGAGAATAAGTGGGTATATTATGCAGGATTCTATCTACTATGGATTTGATGCTTCGAAGAAATGTATAAGCAGTACTTTTAGAAAAAAATTCCTTCCACTGTAATATTCTTATCTAAAAGAAACACATTTATTATGAAATAATTTCAAAAATATGATAAACAAAAACATGTAATTCATAATTCTTCCAGTCAGAATTAATTATTTTACAAAATTTAGGGGGATATGCTTTGAATACTTTTTTCCCACTCTACTTATATTACTTACGAAGATTGGGATCTTTCCATTCTTACTGGAATCCACCCTTTTGTAACGTGAAATCTGCTTATATCCTGCTCCTCATTTGTGTTATGAAATACATTACATTATAGATTGAAATAGTTTTGCTGCATATTGTAACAATGAGGGCCAGGCATCTACATTCTCTACAATCATGACATATTTGTAAAGTTATTTTCTTGGTGTCCCAGATGAAGGAACTTTGCCCAGGTAAAGCTTATGGTAGCGCTGGGAAGCTTGTAAGGATGAAAAAAGTGTATCAGACAATCTAAGTTAAGACCTTAAACTCAATTACTGTGGTAGCTGCCTGCATGCCATAATTATATTTCTCTATTAATTGACATTTAGGGTCATTTCCAGATTTTCTTTTTGCTTTGTTGCTTATTTGTGTTTTAGCAATGCCGTGATAAGAATCTGTGTAGATAAATCTATAACCTCAATTTTATTCTTAGAAATGCATAGAAATGCAACTGCTGAGTTGTTGAGTATGTGAAAATTTAAAGCTTTTGATATATTCCATTTATTTCCCTCTAAAAAGGCTTTTATGTTTTATTCCTTTGGTGTTATGTGTAGAAAGTCTTTTAGCATTCCCAGATCTTAAAAATATCTATTGTTTTTCCCCTAGCGCTTTGGAGATTTTATTTCTTTTTGCTTTTCTAACCATAAGTTAGAATATATAGGAGGGTAATTTTTATTTTTAAATGAAATAAATATATTTATTAATATTTTCATGTATCTTTTGAGTGTTTATTAAATGTTAGGCTAGGTAGTTGGAGCTCAGGCTGCAAAGACAATGTAAACTGTTAATGAAAAGCAAACTTAACAGCAGTGGCCATCTTCTTAAACATTAAAAAGGAATACAATATGTAAATAATAGGAGTAGGGACAACTTTATGTGAGAGCTCAGGAATACTTCCTGGTTAAGTGAGAATTAGAAATGTCTTCAGGCAGTTAATCTGAATGAAAGCAATATGACTCATTATAATGAGAAAAAAACATTTTAGACTAACTCCTGTATTGTTATTAGAAGATACATCATGATTGACTTTTATGCTAAATAACTTTAAACTCCATACTTAAGTATCAGTTAGGACAATCACTGAGCTGAACTTGTTTTATAGTAATAAAATGTCTGCCTTTCTCTTGCACTCTGTTGATTTAGTGAAAAAGAAATTAAAAGGAACAGAGAGAGACTGTTACCAACCACAGATGTCAAACTCAAGTGCGCCCACACGCACGCGCACACACACATACACATATTTCTGCACTTGTGAGACTGTTAAGAACATTTTATAACCTCACACTCTCTAAGCTAAACTTAACCTTAAATGGGCATCAGAGAAATACCAAAAGATCTGTGGGAACTTTACTTTTTGGCACTAGCTCAGATGACATCCTTATCTTGAATGCCTTTAAGCACACAAGGGAAGGAAAATGAGAGCAAAAAAGCAGACAGTGGGAAGTGGAAGGGAAGGGTGGGAAGAAAGAAAGGAGGGATGAGAGAAAAGGAAGGTGTAATGCTGAGACTAGGAGTGAAGGTGCTTGGTTCTAGAAGGGAAAGGTCTGCATTTGAAAGATAATCATTGATGATTTGATCTGGGAGAAGCCAGAGCTCCCGCTTCTCAGTCTTTGCTTTAAACCTCTGCTGTTGAGATGTGTGCAGTGAGATCAGATGTGTTGGCAGCCTCTTAGACTTCAATGCTTTACCTTTGAAACTCCTTTGAATTAAAGCAGTGAGCATTTTCATTTATTCCAGCTCTAAGTTCCCCCTTATTTACAGATTTCTTTGCTTTTGGTTTATCTACCTAGAGGCAGGGAACGCTGCAAGAGAAAATTTTAAATATTAGGATATTTTATGTGTGTGTAGTTCCATAAATATTTTCCTCTTTTCCTATTTAATAATAGGAAAAGAGGAAATTTTTATTTAATAATTAAATAAAAAGAAATGTTATATAGGATTCAGAGAAAAATAATAAATTGTTCATGTGTACTCTGTACATTTGACCCTTGAACAACATAGGTTTGCACTGTGCAGCTCCCCTTATATGTGGATTTTTTTCAGTAAATGTACTACAGTACATTAACTGAATTTTCCTTATGATTTTTAATAGCACTTTATTTTCTCTTATTAGCTTCATTATAAAAATCTAGTATATAATACACATAAAATACATGTTAATCAACTGTTTATATTACTGGCAAAGCTTCTGGTCAAACAGTAGACTACTAATGGTTAAATTTGGGGAGTCAAAAGTGATATATGGATTTTCAACTGCATGAGGGTCAGTGTCCCTAACTCCTGTGTTGTTCAAGGATCAACTGTATTCCAAAAAATCCCAAACACTATAAATTCCCAAATAGCATCTGTATTCAAGGGTTTTAGATAAAGAACTGTGGACCTGTAAGTGCTTCATGGAATTGTTGGAAAGATTGAAAGCAACAATGTATTCAGCTCCTGATATATAAGAGGCAGAGTGCCTGGCACATGGTTGGTGTCCACTAAGTAATATTTGTTGTGCTGTAAGTACACAGGGTGTAGTCAGAATCAGAACTGAAATCTGCCATGTTTTAAGTACACAGCATGTAGTCAGAATCAGAACTGAATATTAAGACCTATATGACCTTGGAAAAATGATTACCCTCTCTGATCCTTGATCCTGCATATAAAATGCATGTCTTTCATGTGACCCTTATTTTTGTGCCTTAAATGAAACCGTATAATACCTGGCACCCAATAAGTGGTAGCCATTGATTTTAATCTCTTTTAACTGGACTCCCTATTTATAAAAAAAAAAAAAAATATGTTGGATGGCTGTTCAAAATGGAAAATTGAAAAATGGAATTTCTAATGGGGAGTAAAAGGATTTTGTTAATTACTTAAGTCATATCAATAAAGTTTCATGCTATCCTTATTGGGAATACATACCATATTTTAAGGGAGGCTCACCTTCCTGGTATGAGAATTAAATGAGAGATACAGTGCCTAGCCAGGGTGTGGTACAGAGAAAGTACTCAGTGAATGATAAGCTATAATGGTGAAGAATGAAAGCAAGAGATGATAGGATTTCTTGTATGAAAATTGTCTTGATGAAGGAGAAAGATAATTCCCAGATTACTGAGACTGTATCAGATCAAGGTTCATCAGTTGTGAACAATGTTAAGTTTCATTGTTTAACTTCTGTAGGTTTTTCTGTGATAATGCACAACAATAAACTGAAAGATGTATGTATCATTATCATTACTTTGCATGTTATGTGGTTGAACTTTTTAGACCCTACTTAACGTTGTTTTGACGTATTTGTGCTGTAAATACCAGTGTTATGGCCAGTACTTACTATTTAACTGGTCTCTTTGATCTTTGTCTCTGCCTTCACTGTACACAAGGTCTATTTCTGATCTTTTTGCAGTAGAACTGATACATGTATAGGGATTATTTTGCTCAAGATACTTGTAATCAATAGTCTTGCATATGGCTCAATCTAATAGAAGGAGATGGGGAGGGTCTTTAAACAGGTTAGAGAAGTTCCTTTGTGAAACTTTCCTTGCCTACCACACATCCCCTGCCTCAGTTTATTTTTCAGGCAAAAATTAGGCATGCTCTCCTTTTATCTACCTTTATCTATCATTCCTCTAGAATAGCTCTCTTCATCACTGTGTTGTGACTGTTGCTTACCTGGTGAACTTGTTGAGAGCAGAGATTTTTATTTGAAGTTGCCTTCGTGTTCCTTCTTCACACACTGCAATATAGTAAGGCACACCAGTTACATGACTGGATAAGCACTGGTGTTTCCAGTAAAAGAAATAGGTTGAAAAAAAACTATAGACACAGTAGAGACCTTTGAACATTCATGGAGGCTTATTTATCATGGAGACTCTAAGACACACCTAGTGAAACAGAAGCATAGAAGTGAACCTTCATATATGAAGTCTGTAGTGCCAGAGTCAAATAGACGTGAACCTTCATATATGAAGTCTGTAGTGCCAGAGTCAAGAGGCTGCCCTTTATTCAGCCGGCACTGGGAAGAGAGATTATGAAGTACTTCTGTACTTGAAAGTAGTTCTCTGGAAAGGTTACTCTGGAGTGGCAAACAAAAAGGAATGGAGGGTGGAGAAACAGACAGATACACCATTCTGAACTCATTGCTTGTCAGGTGGATCACAGCAATGGATATAATATGTTTTTGTGTTTTTATTGAGACTGGATTTATAGCTGTGTAAAATTAGATTGCTAGTATTAATTTGGAAAGGAAGATGTAATATTGAAGGAAAATGACAGTTGTGGAATATTTACTATGATAAGTGCTTGAGAGGAATTAATACTTGTAACAACCCAAATATACCATTTTTTTAAAACATCCTATTAAGAGATTAAAAACAAAACAAAACAAAACTGGAGCACAAAGAAGTAGAGCATTTTGCTCAAATTTACCCAGACAATAAAAGGAGAAAAAGTGAGGTTTGAACACAAGTGGTATAACCTCAGAACTCATGCACTTAACCACAACATGATTTAAGTGAAACACAGCTGTGTGGAAGTAATATAGTTCCATTCTGTGAAACTGTATTGTTTCATTTGTTCAGTATGAGAATGATAACATGGTGCATGATTCCAACTGAATGAAAGAGCTTGGTATTTTTGTATCTTGTTATATGGCCCAGGAAAATCCTTTTGGTATATAAATTTCAGATTATAATTTTGAATTCATATACCCAGAGATTATTTATATATATGATCTTCTAAAATATTTATTCAAAACTCATAATGCTTAAAAGAAAGTTGAGGCTTATATTTCCATCCAAGATGGACTAGTAGAAATCAGATGAACCCCCTTGCCTGAAAACAACTGAAAAATAGAACAAAAGATAGGAAACAATGGTTTTCAAGATAACTGAACATCAGATAATAAATTACAGTGATGGGGAAAGAAATACTGGGCTAGAATTTCATAGCTTTCTGTTTGAGAATATCTTTCCATTATAGCTACACAGACTCCTTAAATTGAGGAGATGAAGTTGAACTCTGGGGACACTAAGATGGCTAGAGTTCTCAGGACTAGAGTTTTTCTGTAGAGGAGAGAGCTGTATAGATTCAGAGGGCCTCTCAGATTTTCAGTGGGATACTGGTCAACACATGCATGTGAGGAATGTATATGAGACTAGAGGAAAGCATCATCTAAAAGAACTGGAATAGATATTCAGAGCACACACAAGCCCATAAATACAGCTTTTCCCTCAAACTAGGATGGAGACATCCCTACATTATCTCAGGCCAATGCTTAGAGTACCCCGCAAGTTCATTTTTCAGTAACGGAGAATAATTCACTACCAACTAAATGTTGCTCTGGTCCTGGTGAATAAATCGTAAAAGCAACATCCAGGAGGATCAAACATCCAAGAACAAAGTTCAACAATATTTGTAAGAATACAAATACATCAAGCAGCATATTAAAATTCACAATATATGGCATCTAAACAAATAGAATAATTGACACATTTTCTACGAATAAGCAGAGGAGTATGAACATAATGAGAAGAAGTATCAGTTTACCAAAATCAATCCAGAACCTGCATGGATATTAGAATTAGCAGACTAGGTGACTAAAACTGTTATGAGGATATTCCATATGTCTATAAATCTAGAGGAAAGACTCAAAAAGAGATGTGAAATCCAAATTGAATTTCTGAAGATGGAAACTATAATATCACAAGTGGAAAATATATTCTGGATGGGATTAATGGCATGTTAGATGTTGTAGATGTAAAGATAAGTAAAACTGAAGATGTAGCAATGGAAATTGCTCAAAACTGAAGAGAAAGAAGTTTAAAAAATATGGGAGCATATCGGTGAGCTTCCGTGAGCTTGTATACATGTAATTTGGAGTTAGCACAGGAGTGGATGGTAGAAAAAATATATTTGAAGAAATAATAGGCAGACATTTTTGAAGTTTGATGAATTCTATAAAGTTACAGAAATAGGAAGATAATGAAACCCAAACAGAGGAAACATTGAGAAAACGGTCTCAAGGGACAACGTGATCAAATTTCTCCTAAGTATGTAAACACAGAAAATCTTAAAAGCAGCTGGAGGAAAAAGACTCTCTTTTGTACAAAGTTAAACAAATTTTAAGGATCACAAAAAAGTTCTTGTCAAAAACAGTGCAAGTGAAAAGACACTGGTACAGCATACTTAAAATACTGAAATTTTTAAAAAGTTCTAGAATTCTATATCTAGGAAAATGTCTTTGGCAAAATACAGCCTTTTATAAACATAAAAAAGATGAAAGAATTTGTCACCAACAGACCTGCACTTCAAGAAATGTTAAAGGCAAAAAGAAAAAAGAATGTTAAAGGCAATCCCTCAAGCAGAAGAAAAATAATACCAGATATAACTATAAATCCCTACAAAGGAATGAAGAGCATCAGACAGATATCTGGATAGATGATATAAGATTTTTTCCTAGTATTTAAGTCTCTCTGAGAAGCAATTTTGTCTTTAAGCAAAAATAATTTAAATTTTCTGTGGAGTTCTTAGCAGATGTGGTGGTGAAATGAAATGCAACACAAAGGCTGGGAGGTTCTTATACTGCCAAAGAGCATAATGTATGTCACTTGAATACAGGCTTTGATAAATTAAAGATGTGTACTCTGCCATAAAGCAACTTAGAGTTGCTTCAGGAGGACTCAAAAATATAGAATCGTAACTTATAAGTCAACAAAAGGTGATAAAATGGAATAAAAAATACTCAAAGTAGCAAAATAAGATAAAACAAATGGCAATTAGAAAACAATTAGAAAGTGGTAGAGTTAAATGTAACCATATCAGTAATATTTTAAATGTGAATGGTCCAATTAAAGCGCAGAGATTGTTAGGATTAAAAAACCAATATCCAGTTATATGCTACTTATAAGACATGTACTGGTATTAGAAGATACTAATAGATTAAAAGCAAAAGGATTAAAAAAGAAATATCTGGCTGATACCAAAGGAAAGCTGGAGTGGGTTAATTAATATCAAAGAAAGTAGATTTCAGAGCAAAGGGTAGCATCAGGCCTGAAGAAGGTCATT
This sequence comes from Lontra canadensis, assembly GCF_010015895.1. Lineage (NCBI taxonomy): Eukaryota > Metazoa > Chordata > Mammalia > Carnivora > Mustelidae > Lontra > Lontra canadensis. The sequence goes on along the minus strand of NW_022630999.1, from coordinate 41,292,808 downwards.
TCATAATGATAATTTAAAGGGATATAACATTCCTAAATGTTCACATACTTTATAACATCGCTTCAAAATACATCAAGGGAAAACTGATAGAACTTTAAGAAGTAGACAAATCTATAGTTATGGCTGGAGATTTCAGCACCTCTCAATAATTGAGAGAAGTAGATAGTGAAGATCACTATAAATGTACGTGATGAATTTGATGTTTATGGAATACTCTGTTACACGATAGCAGAAAATGTATGTCCTTTTCAAGTGCATGTGGAACATGTAACAAAAGAGATCATTTTCTGAATTATAAACCAAATTAACATAAATTATACACTGTGTGCTCTCACTCTACAGTGGAATTAAATCAGAATTCAATAACAGATCCCTGCAAAATATATTGTGTAATTGTGTAATTCATTTCTAATACCCATGGATCAAAGAAGCAATTAAACAGGATATTGGAAAGCATTTTGACCTGAATAAAAGTGAAAACAGAATATATCAAAATTTGGGGGATGCTACAAAGGAGTAGCTTAGTTAGAGGGAAGCTTACTTACAGTGCTGAGGTCTGTGTTAAAAAGAAGAAAGTTCTCAACTAAGTGAACTCCGCTTCTTCATTAAAAAGTTTAGATCCAGAAGAGCAAGTTAAACCAGAAGTAAGCAGAAGAAACAATAAAAGTCAAAGTGAAAATAAATGAAGTATCAAACAGAGAAAATGAGAAAATAATTGAAATTGAAAGTTCATTGAGAAGATTAAAAAATTGAAAAGCTTGTACTCACAATGATCAGGGAAAAGCAAAGACAGAAATTATCAATATTAGGATGTGAAAGGTATCACTACAGATTTCACTGATACTAAATGGGCAATGAGACGATACAATGAAAAACTGTAAGTCAGTAAAGATAAAGTGGACAGTTACTTGAGAAACACAAATGAGGAAGCTCACTAAAGAAATAAATAAACATGAATATCTATATTGATTCAAGAAGTTGAATCTTTATAAGCCTTCTCATAAAGAAAAATTCTGACCCAGAAGGCTTTAGTGGTGAATTCTACCAAATGTTTCAGAAGGGAATAATGCCAATTGTATGCAGATTTTTCTAGAAAACTGAACAAGAGTTAAAACTTCCCACTCATTCTGTGAGGTTGAGTTACCTTGATACTCAAACTGGAGAAAGACATTTCAGGAAAAAGTAACATGAAACTAATTCTCATGATGTAAGATGTATCAGAATTTCTGCAAAGTGTATCAGCATTACTTTGAAAGGATAATAGAAGCAAGTGGTATTTATCCGAGGTTATTAAAAATTAGTGTAACTCATTAACAATTTTTAAAAATCCTGTGACCATCTAAACAGCTGCAGAAAAAAATGTTGACAAAAATCTATTCCCCCAAACTGTCAACAAACTAGAAAATAATAACTTCCTCAATGTGATAAAGGGGCATTTCCAGAATGCCTATAGCTAACATCCCACTGAATGATGAAAGGCCGAATTCTTTTACCCCATCATCAGGAACAAAGGAAGACTCATTCTTACCACTTCTTTTGAACCTTGCAATCTTTGGTTCTAGCAGGGGCGATAATACAACATACGTGAAAGTCATAGATATTGGAAAGGAAGAAGTAAAACTTTTACTTGCAGATGACTTCACTGTCTGTGTGTAAAGTAAGTTTAGCAAGATTGCAGGACACAAGACCAGTGTATGGAAGTCGGTTGTATTTCTTTATCCGCGATCATCTGATTTAAAAACAGTACCATATACATTACCATAAATATTACGAAGTATTCGGGAGTAATTATGACAAAAAAGGTATAAAGTTTGTATACTGGAATCTATAAAGCATTGTAAAGCAAAATTAATGAAGACCTAAACAAATGGAAAGATATATTGTACCATATACTATGCTACATGGATTGGAAGACTCAATATTGTGGGATGCCTCTTCTCCCCAGATTTATTAGATTCAACACAATTCTGATAAAAATCCCAACAGTTTGGAGAAACTGAGAGACTGATTATAAAATTTACATTAAAATGCCAAGAACCTAGAAAAGCCAAAACACATTCTAAAAAGAACAGGATTGGAAGACTTAAACTGCATGATTTCAAATTTATTATCAAGCTATAATAATCAAGAGAGTTTCACATGAGGATAAACAAATAGAGAACCCCAAAATGTACCCACAAATACATAGATAAAGTTGCAAAACTATTTTTTTTTTAAGATTTTATTTATTTATTTGACAGACAGGGAGAGAGCACGAGAAGGGAGAAGGACAGAGGGAGAAGCAGACTCCTTGCTGAACAGGGAGCCCAATGCAGGACTCGATACCGGGACTCCAGGATCATGACCTGAGCCAAAGGCAATCGCTTAGCCAACTAAGCCACCCAGGCGCCCTGCAAAACTATTTTAATGCAGACTTTTTTTTTTTTTTTTAAGATTTTATTTATTTATTTATTTGACAGACCGAGATCACATGTAGCAGAGAGGCAGGCAGAGAGAGAGAGAGGAGGAAGCAAGCTCCCCGTGGAGCAGAGAGCCTGATGCAGGGCTCGATCCCAGGACCCCGGAATCATGACCCAAGCCGAAGGCAGAGGCTTTAACCCACTGAGCCACCCAGGAGCTCCTTAATGCAGACTTTTTAACAAGTGGTGCTGGGACAAATGGATATCCATATGCTGCAAAAAAATTTAACTTTGATCTGAATCTCTCACTAAATATAAAAATTAAGTCAAAATGAATCATAGACCTAAATGTGAAATCTAGAGCAATAAGACACCTAGAAGGAAACAGAAGATCCTTATGTAGGTTAGGCACAAATCATTAGATGCATAACCCAAAGAATACCACCACACACCCAAAAAAAGAGAAATTGATGAATTGGATTTCATCACAATGAAAAGATGTCTGGTCTTGAAAGACATTGTTAAGATAATAAAACGTCAAACAACAAACTGGTGAAGATATTTGTTAATCATATGTCTGGTAAAGGACTTGGACACAGGATATATAAAAAATCTCAAAACTCAATAATAAGAAAACAAACCACCCAGTTAGAAAAACAGGCAAAGATTTGTGGAGACACTTGCTGCAAGGACCAATGAATGGCATGTAAACTTATAAAAATAAGTTTAATAACATTAGTTATAAAGGAAACAAAAATCACAGGGAGATATTACTGTTACTATGGGGAAGTTTCATACATTCCTGATGAGAATGTAAATGGTACAACTGCTTGGAAACAGTTTCAGTTCTTAAAAATTTAAACATACGCCTATTACATGATTTAGCTTTTCCACTCCCAGTTATTTGCCCAGATAAATGAAAGTATGTGTGCATACAAAGACCTGTAGTAAGAGGCTCATAACAGTTTTATTGTAATAGCCCCCAAGTGGGACACAACCCAAATGTCTATCAACAAGAGATTGGATAAGCAAATTGTTGTATATTTCTAGAATGGGATACTTCTCGTTTATAAAAAGTAATGAATTGATACATGTGAAATTGATGAACCTCAAATTATGCTGAATGAAAGAAGGTACACACAAAGATATATATTGTATGGTTTCGTTTATATATAATTCCAGCTAATTCAAACTGCTGTAACAACTAGCAGATCAGTGATTGCTAAGGGATAGAGAGGTGTGTGAATGGGCAGGATGGAGGAATTACAAAGAAGCAATGGTCAATTTTCGGGGGGTGGTAATAGATGTACATTCATTATTGCAGTGATGATTTTATGAGTTCATATCATATATAAAAACAGGTTGTTCCCTTTAAATATGTGCAATTTATTATATATTATACCTCAGTAAAGCCATTTTAAAAAAATTGAACAGTGAAAGTAATTGTTCAAACCAATTTAGCTTTAGGTTTTGAGATTAATGCCTCTGGCCATGTATGTTTTTATCTGCTTGTAGAAAAAGACATGTCTATTAAAATCCAAATTTATCACCGTTTATAAAACTAGTTGATGCTGCCCACTGATATGCAACAAGAATAAACTCCATACGTAACTTCTTCAAAGAAGTAATTGCTTTGTGGTAGGTGAAGTTTGGGGAATAGAAACTGTATGTCTCTGACAGTATATTGATATTATAATAAATATAACCCGATTAGTTCTTCCCTGAGGAAATACAATAGTGTTTTATGCTTTCTGAATCCTCTGCTGGAGTTAAATTCATACTCAGTAGAGCTAGGGAAGCAGTGAGGAACATTTCCTGAGTCATACTTATACCTTCAGGGAACTTTATTTTGGGACTTTGAGAAAGCAGTTCTCACTAATCACTATCTGCGTAATTGGTGTGGATGTCTCAAGCCAATTGTCAAGGAGCCAGGAAATAAATTATAGGAGTACTCTTTTATTATTCCAGCCGTACCAACCACATCCTCTCAAGGAGTCAAAAACTGAATTTATATTGAACAAAGTGTCATAACACATAGAGTTATTTTCTGCTTGCCTGTTATTGTTCATTGGAGACTTTGTCGTTACAAAGTAAGTGGGAAAATTTTTAAAACATTAACTATTTTATACTCAAGCATTGTACCAGTCTCCTTTCAATATTGTTACTATTTTTCTTTAAACCATAAAACCTGATTAATATACCTAGGCCACCATTTCCTGATTTATTAACATTTTACAATTTTTATTGTCTCTCCAGTATGAGGGGATTATGTGCTGTATCCTTACTATTATTTTTTTTTAAATTTCACCACACCTGTTGGTTGATTGGATTTTGTCAACAGGGTTTTTTCCTAGCAAGTGTTGATGAGTGCTTTCTCACTGGTAGATTGTTGACCTGTTGCCTTATACTTGAACTCCATCACAAATAGGTTGATACTGAGGATTTATACTTTTTCCCTTCATATTTTTATAGATACTCAGTTGTTTTCTGTCACTGAATGTGCTATGAAGAAGTCTGAATCTAGCCTGATTTTTTTTCCTCCTTGCTAAGTTACCTGATGTCTTTTCACAGATACCTGAACAATTTTCACTGTGTAATTATATATATCATTTATTCTATGCAAATGTTAGTGGAAGTGGTATGATCATTTGATGTGGAATCATAGTGTTTTTCATTAATCTTAAGGAAATTTTCTTCTATTATATCTTTGGATAGTTCTGCTGCTTTAATAACTTTACTATTTGAGTGTATTAATTTTTTTGGTTAGACTTATGAGCTATTATTTGCTCTTTAATTGCTTTTATCTTAGTAGTTCTTTTCTAGATGTATCTCTTCTGTTTTGCTCTTTCTCAATAATTTAATGGTTTTATAATTGAGTAAGGTTTTTTTTTTTTTAAAGATTTTATTTATTTGTCAGAAAGAGAGAGAGAAAGCACACATGCAGGCAGAGAGGCAGGCAGAGGTGGAGAGAGAGGCGGAGCGAGAGGCAGGCTCCCCGCTGAGCAAGGAGCCCGATGTGGGACTCGATCCGAGGACCTCAGGATCATGACCTGAGCCGAAGGCAGAGGCTTAACCCACTAAGCCACCCAGGCATCCCGAGTAAGGTGTTTTTATGTTCAGTTTTTTCTTTAGCTGAGAAGTGTTCCCTTTTGATACTTTTGTTTCCACCTACAGGTTTGTTTTTTTTTTTAATTATATAGTTCTTAACAGATTGCTCTGTGCAAAGAACATACGTGATTATCTTCTGTTTCCTTGACTATACTTTTTTCTTGTAAGAGTATTTTTGTTTTTCTGATCTGCTTTGTGTCTTATGAAAATGCTTAATCATAGTATGTTACATAGTTCCTGTCCCATTTCTTTTTGTTTTCTGCTTGCTTAAAATGGGCAGCTCTGTCCAAGACTTCTATTTGTACTAACTTGATGTAGGTGAATTTTCCTTTTCTCCTTTCCAAAACTGGCCTGAACTGCCTTCCTGTCCTAGCTCCTGTTTGAGAGCCGAGGATTTCAAGTGCTTCATGTTCTCAGTCCAGAAAAGGGAAGGAAGACTTCAACTGGGATTTGGACAGCTTTGATTAAAGGGTCTGAGCTCTGCACGTCCTCATGTTCTTCTTTGTGTGGCTTGTTCAGGATCATTCCAACTTCTCATAGCAGTATTCTCTTTTCACAGAGGAGAATCCTGAAATTGAGATTATTGCTCCCATATCAGCTGAAGTCCACCATGCCTGCACCTTTGCTTTCAGAGAATCGTGCTTGGCATTGGATTTCCCCATTTGCCCCATCATTGTCTAGCCATAGTCCCTCCTCCCCATGATGAGTGTAAGAGGCTTTTAGCTCAGCCTCTTGCTGTCTAAGAATCTTTTTTTCTCTTATAGTCCTTGTGTCTCCTCTTCTGTTGAATGCAGGAGATAATTGACCCTGTGTGGTCAGGATCATTCTGTCTTCACTGTCAGTTTTTTCCCCATCTGGTAGAACTCACCACCACTGGTCCTCTTTGCTTTTGGACAAGATGCACTTTTGTGAGGTAGGGACTTTGACTCTCTCAGGTTTTCCCTGATTTCTCTACAAGTTGAGCTCACACTAAGCTCTCTAGGCAAATCAGTGAGACTTTTAGGATTCTGATGAATCATTCTCATTCTGTGTATCATGTGAGGGAAGAGGGGTTATGATCATCTTCTGTTTCATTCTTTGGCTGCCATGTTCAAATCCTATGTGGAAGTGTGTGCCTATATCCTACTTGAGGTACTGAGAGTAATTTTTTATTTTAGTAGCTTTTACTTTTTTTGTTGTTAATATTATCTATGAATAGGGGAGATTCTATGGTATGGCTCCAATCCCCAGTATTTTCTTGGAGGGTGATAGCACATTTAAATGTTTTTGACCTGAAGTCTGTTTCAAGCCACACAGAAAGCCAGGTGTAAGGGCTTCTGATAGAAGGTTATATAATCTGGGATGCTGCAGTTATCATTTATAAGTAATACTGTGCTTTATTTAGGGTACATTACTAAACCAAGAAATACTAGTTCTATGGGTGTCTCATTTCTGTGAATTAAAGACTATGGTTCCCATGACCATACTTAATGTCATGGTTAAATGCATGCAAAATTCTTCCATATGGGCAACACTGAATGTTTGTGAATTCTTCATCTGATTTAGAAATAGCCTACAAGGCACATTCCAGATCTTGAACAAGATCATTTTCATCTTTAAAAAAAAAGGGAAGGGGGGATTATGTTCTGAATATAACAGAGATTTTAATTAGAATTTAAAAGATTAACTGTGCAACTGTGGTCTTGAATCAATTCATACATGATTTTCTGTTTGCAAAATGAGGATATTGGGCTAGATTGATGTTTACCTACTTTTCTTGGTCATAAAAATCTCCTTTTGTTTAAAATAAAAAATACTGCGTTGCCTCTCCTATGGAAACTCAGATTCATTGCTCTGAATTCAAAGATTTTCACCATAGTTGCTTATTTTCACCAGGGGGCTTTTAGAAATCCCCTGCACCCAAGATCCACTTGTAAGAATCTCTGGAGCAGAGGGACCCAGCCCTAGGCATGAACATTTTTTAAAGTCCTCAAAACCATTCCACTGTAACATGTAGTTTGTAAAACACTGGTTTAGCATGTAGTCCTTATAAAATACTCTGGAACATTTACATAGTTACACAACTCTGAGGAATCATTTCTTAAAATAGCTCCAAAATTTTATCCATTCTTTCAGTTGTTAACATTTAGAGCCCGAAATGAAGTCATTCCGTATAAAATTTACTCCTGGATTCTTTGGAACAGATTTATAATGTCTATTAGAGTAGGCTTTGCTTCCCTCTGATGTGCCAAATTTGGATTTGAAAATAGTCTGCTTTGGGGCACCTGGGTGGCTCAGTTGGTTAAGTGTCATGATCTTAGGGTTCTGAGATCCAGCCCTATGTCAGGCTCCCTGCTCAATGGGGAGTCCGCTTCTCCTTCTCCCTCTTCCCCTCCCCCTGTTTATGCACACACATGCTCTCTCTCTGTCTCTCAAATTAATAAACAAAGTCTTTAAAAAAAAAAAAACAGTCAACTTTAAGGTTTTTTTTTGTTTTTTTTGTTTTTTTTTGTTTTTTTCCGTATCCCATACTTTTAAATCCTAGTGAGCTCAGTAAGAATTGCGCATTCCCTGCAGGGGGTAAAACTGAGCCAGAGAAGTTTAGCATGGCTTCAAATCTTGACTTGGTTACTATATGGTTAACTAAGTAATAATCCAGATATTGTCTTAAAATCATATGTAGAAGACTGAAATTTTATTTAGTTTTTTTAAAAAGGCAAATCCCACTTGTTTAAAGCACCCTTATGACATCAGATCTTGCTGAGGTTAAATCCTATAGTCATTGATAGCATTCTAGTTTTGTAGATTACCATGAAATTAAGTAGTGTGGATTACAGTGAGATGTACAAAGAGGGATAACATTACATATTCTTCATATACTTTCCCTATAATACTTTATAATACTTCCTCTTTTTTAGAATAATTCCTAGCATTCCTAAGTATTCATTTCTCACTACACAATTATGTACTTCTTGTCACTTAAGTATTGTTTATTTCTCTGCATCTGAGTGAGAGCCGACGAACTCCATGTCTTTATTGTAATTATTTCAGGAGTAATTTGTGAAGTAGGTAGTATCTGAGAACCTGTTTGATAAACAGACGGTTTGGAGGGCTTGGCTGCTGTCGGAATACGGAGCATCACTTTTCAGGCACAAGGCCCTTCAGGGAAAACAACAACAACAAAAACTAGATCTCAGAACCGAGAGGGATGAAAGAGCAGCTGAGCAGAGAATGCCAAAGGGGATGAGAAAGTGAAGAAGATACTTTCAAGGGTCCCAGTGTTAAGTATTGTATTCGTTAATTAAACCCAGAACTCTGTGGTGAGATATTTAGTCTTTACTGCTAATCAGTTAAGTATGATCAGGGGTATATATGGGATTTTGCAGAAGCCCTGGCCAGAGTCTCCACAGTACCTTCCTGGTCCCTGTAGGACCATGCAGGAACCATTTTGATGCACTTATCTCCAGATTGTTGTGGAGCTCTTCTCCCAAGGGGAGGCACATTTCCATTTAGGTGACTAATGTGCTTTCCCTACCCCGGGCTTCTCCTGCCAGGCTCCTCTTGCCTCCCTCTGATTTCTTACAGTACTCTTCAGAATAGAAAGGATCAGACTTCCCTTTTACTTTTCCTTTCTATCAGGATTCTCTTGAGTCTTATTCTCTTCTTTCAAATGCCAACCCTGTGGCAACTTTGGTGGCAGGTAAGTACTGGAAAGGGAAGGATTGCCCTGAGGATAAGGGGTTCTGAATTGTAGAGTTATTTTACAAAGTATACTCCAACACATGTAAGTAACTTGGTACATTACTTGGTACAAATACCTAAGAAATAGAGTCTATTGTTTAATTACTTGAATTATGAAACAAACTCATACAATCATTGAATTAAAACCTATTTGGAGAATTTGTGTTATTTATTTCAAATATTACAGTACAAAGGATCCTGCAGTTTTATTAGCTCTAACTCTGCCATTAGCTCAATGACATGACTGTGATCTAGAAAACATGCCTCTTTCTTGAGACCCGTTACTGCAAGAAATTTGTAATAATAAATGTAGAATTCTAGATGACTATATTGTGAATCACCCCACTCAGGGACTGTAGTGGCCCTGTGCTGGTACAGAAGGACTGTACATGGTTCAGGCTATCTTCGTGTCTGTTGGGACGGCACTAAAGCAAAACCTTAAATATAGGAATTGCTTAACTAATAAGCATAGTAGTTGCTGATTCAGGGCATTTCTGAGAAGTTTGGAGCAGGACATAGGACTCCCTTCTTTATTTCTCATTCATTTGGGGTTAGATTTATGGTGGTTACCAAACCAGATCTATGAAAGATAGCTCACAATTTATTGTGGTCCAAGGAAATTTGGCCTATAGGTTCTTTCAGGTTTTGGAATTTCTTGGGTGTGCTCATCTACAACACATTCACATGTGTTGCATGTTAAATCTTTTTAAGTCTGGTATTTGGTTTTTTAGGTGTTGACATCCCACTGCCCTAGGAATCTTGCCTATGAGGCTGACAATTAGCATCACTCAATGCGAGGGACCTTTTTTCCCACCTTACTTTACTTTGTTGAGACATTTAGGAAAGGGTAGCCCACCATGTCTTAAAATGATTTTCTTTTCTTTTCTTTTCTTTTCTTTTCTTTTCTTTTCTTTTCTTTTCTTTTCTTTTCTTTTCTTTTTTAAAGCTTTTATTTATTTATTTGACAGAGCACAAGCAGGGGGAGCAACAGACAGAGAGAGAGATAAGCAGGCTCCCTGCTGAGCAGAGGGCCCAGTGCTGCAGGGCTTGATCCCAGGACCCTGAGATCATGACCTGAGCCAAAGGCAGACCCTTCACTGGCTGAGCCACTCAGGGCCCCAAAGTGATTGTTTCATTTGCTCTTTTTCTTCTTTCTTTCATGAAATATTCTTTTTTTAATTATTTATATCTCCTTTAATTTCTTTCAACAATGTTTTATAGTTTTCAGAGTATAAAGTTTATACTACTTTGTTAAATTTGTTCTTAAGTATTTTTTGATGCTATTGCAAATATTATTTCATTTTTAAATTATTTATTGCTAGTGTATAGAAATAAAATTGATTTTTTTTTTTAAAGTATCATTCTTCTATCCTGCAACCTTGCTGGACTTACTAATTTTAACATTTCTTTAGTGGACACTTAAGGGCTTTATATTTTTGTAAGATCGTGTCATGTGCAAATAGTTTTATTTCTTTTCATTATTTCAATATTCAGGTATTTCAGTTATTATGCCTTTTATTTCCTTTCCTTCTTACCTAATTTTGCTGGCCAGAGCCTGCACAAGGTGTTAAATAGAGCTGTTAAGAGTGGATATTCTTGTCTTATTCCTGATCTTAAGGGCAGCCAGTCTTTCACAGTCAGGTGTGGTATAGCTGTGGGTCTTCTGTGGCCTTTATCTATAAAAGGTCACTTTTTGGGGGCACCTGGGTGTGCAGTGTTCAGCATCCTTGGTTTTGCCTCAGGTTGTGATCTCAGGGTCATGAGATTGAGCCCTGTGTGGGGTTCCACACTCAGTGTGGAATCTGCATGATGAGTTTCTCTCTCCCTCTGCCTCTCCTGCTCCTGTTCTCTTTCTTTCTCTCTCTTTCTAAAATAAATAAATAAATCTTGTTTTTTTTTTTTTTTAAGTTACTTTTTCTTATAAAAGATTGAGGAAATTCCCTTCCATTCCTAGTATTTAAAGTGTCTTTATCATGAAAGAGTGTTGGATTTTGTCAAACGCTTTTTCTCTCTCACATGATCATGTTGTTTTTGTAATACACATGATCAGTGTATTACAATGATTGATTTTCATATATTGAACCAACCTTGCATTCCTTGCATAAATTACACTTGGTCATAGTGTGCAATCTTTTTTATATGTTGCTAAACTCAGCTGGTATTTGGTTGATATTCATAAGACTGTTCATCTGCAGTTTTCTTTTTCTTGTAATGTCTCTGGTTTTGATATCAGGGTAATAGTGGTCTCATAGAATAAATTAAGAAATGTTCCCTCCTCTTAGTATTTTTGGAAGAGTTTGTGGAAAATTGATATTAGTACTTATATAAGTATTTGGTGGAATTCACCAAGGAAGCCACTTGGGCTTTTCTTTGTGGGTAGTGTTTTGATTACTTAGTCTACTCCGTTACCTGTTATTGGTCCATTCAGAGTTTCCAATTATTCTAAAGTCACTTTTGGTAGTTTGTGTATTTCAAGGCATTTTTCTATTTCATACATTTCATTTGTTAGCATACTGTTTTTCATGCCCATAGTACTACCGTACAATCTTTTTTTTTTTTTTGTAATATCAGTTATAAATCCCCCTCTCTCATTCTTGATATTCGTAGCTTGAATCTTTTTTTTTCTTGGTCAACCTAGCTGAAGGCTTGCCAATCTTATCTTTCCAAAGAACCAGCTGTTGATTTCATTGATTTTCTCGCTCATTTTTCTCCTTTGTACTACCTTAATGTTTGCTCTAATCTTTATTATTTCCTTTTTTGCTTACTTTGGGCATAATTTATGGTGCTTTTTCCAGTGTCTTATGGCTGTCTGACCTCAGTTGTTTCCTATAAGTAGTTAGCTATTAAATGTATTGGGGTTCCTTTAAATATGAGGAATTATTTTTCTCTTGCTAGTTTCAAGATTTTTCTTTATCTGTAAAATTTTTGATGTGGATCTCTTTGCAGTTATACTACAGAGAGTTTGTTGAACTTCTTGTAGATGTGGATTAATAGGAATTGTCATCAAGTTTGGAAAGTTTTCTGCTATTAATTATTTTGACTTTTTTTCTGGTCTTTTCTTTCCTTTCTGCTGGTACTTCCTTATGCATATATTGGTGCATGTACTGATGTCACACATTTCTCTGAGGCTCTGTTCACTTTTCTTCATTCTTTTTTCCCTCTCTGCTCTTCAAATAGCATAGTTTCTAATGATCTCTCACCAAGTTCACAGATTATTCCTTTTGCCCATTCAAATCTGTTCTTCATCCCCTCTTGGGGATTTTTCAGTTCAATTATTTTACTTTCTAAGTCCATATTTTCTATTTGGTTCTCTTATAATTTCTGTTTTATTGATATTCTCTCTTTGGTGAGACATTATCCTCATACATTGCTTCGGTGCATGGTTTCCTGTAGGTTTTGGAACATATTTACTATGTTATCTTAAAATATTTGGGAAGCCTGGCATTTGAGTTCCCTTACAAGCCATTTCTGTTGCTTGCTTTTTTTTTTCTTGTGTATTGTTGATTATGCTTTCCTCTTTCTTTGCATATCTCATACTTTCTGTTTAAAACTGGCTTTTAAAAGAATATACTGTAGCAACTCTTGATATGTACCCCCATGGGCTTGATGTTATTGTTTACTTCTTTATTTAGTGACTGGACTCCCATAGTGAGATCTGTCGCCTCTCTGGTATGAAGTCTCAATCTTAGGCACATGCAGTCACTGTGAGATGACAGTGGTTTTAGCAGAGCCCCCTTTGACTGCCCTTCATCTTCCTGTTAAGCTGTCAGCTTTTGTTGGCCTCACATCCAACTATTAGGATCCAGTAATTGCCCACTGATTGCTTTTTTTCCAACAGTGTCCTGGAGCATATATTGCTCTACAGTCCAGTCCAATTAAATTTAGGCCTGTTTCCAGGAGTAGTTTTTGAGGCCCATTTTTTAAGTTTTTTTTTTTTTCTGACTCCAGGAGGACTCTTAAACTGTCTCTAACCCGGTACTCTCTGTTAAACTAGCTGGCCTGTGGTTTAGTGTGCTTTCCTCTTAGAGCTACCAGCCAGTTCTTAACTTGCTTACCACTGACATCTCTGTTGTTTTCAACATACATTTAGGTTTGAACTTCCCCACTTTATCTGTTCCAAATAAAGTCATTTCCTTTGGGGAGAGTTTCAGAGTTTTCTGTTCTTGGGCCCTCTCTCTCCCTCTGGACAAAAATTTTGAGCTGCTTCTCTGGGTTGGAGTTGGGAACAGTGGTCTGTCTGAGAGTGACATCCCATTTTATAGGTAGGATGCTATGTAGGCAGGGTAGCCTCTGGTCTTTTCAGCTTGCCTCTCCTGGCATGGTATTTCTGACCTATCAATGTGCTGGGGTGATGGCAATAAAGGCCCCCAATATTCTTGGGCTCCTGCACCCAGGGTAGAGCTTCAACCTTGTGAGTGGGCCTGAGTAAAGAAAGGGGTTCCCCAACCTCTCTGCCACACTGTCTTGGATTTAGCTTCTGCAACATAAAGCTGAGGATAATAATACTGGCAGGCTGTTCCTACTGGGGAGATACTGTAGCTCTTGGCTGTGAACCAAACAGGATAGGGGGCCCCATTTTATTGACCATACTTGCCTGTATTGGAGCTTGCCTCACAGTGAACTGTGGGCTTGAGAGGGAGGAACCAAATGTGGCTCAAATGACATAGACCCTTGATGTTCTTCTTGAGGTGAATAGGTTTTCTTGAATAAGTTGCCTTTGTTTGCTCTATGCCCAGAGGACAATATTCAGAGACTTAAAATATTTGTTTTGAGAAAATACCTCTTAACAGTTATGGTTATGGGACAAAGTTAATAGAGCTCCTCATGCTGCCATTTTCTTCCATGCATTCTTTCTGTGTACAAAAATTCATCCTTTCAGTATTTTATTTTCTGATTTATCAGCTTTCTTCCTTCTGATGAGTCCTTAAAGTGATGATGAGTCCCTTTGTTCACTGAAAGTTGTTACTCCCTCTCTGACTGTTTTCTTGGGCCATTTCTCTCTCAGCTATCTCACTTCATCCCTTTGTTTTACTTTCTACCTCTTCACCTGAAATCTTTGTCTCCACTTTATACTCTGAGTCTCAGGCCATATTTGCTATTATTCACTGAGCAGAGTTGTTTAACTGTCCCGCGGGCGTGTCGGGTATGACCTGTCTTACCCTGAACCCACTGCCATTTCCCAGAACTCTACTTTTGTCTCCATAGTCCCTATGTCAGATAAGGTCATCAGCATTCACCCAGTCATCCAAGCTAAAAATCTCATTGGGAATTGCTGACACTTAGCACTTCATCCCCAGATTTGTTGTGAAGGCCTGTCCATTCCACCTTTGCAATGCCACTTGACTGCACACCCTCCTCTTGCGTCCACTGTCACTGTCTGAGTTCAGGCCCCTTTCTCTTTGCTGGTCCATTTCAGCAGCCATCTCTGTTGAAGTATCATACAGCCTTTGGAGTTGATTTTCTTCTTCATCCTTCCAAGTTAAGACATTTTCTTAAGTACTAACCTAACCAAATATTTTCATTGGCTTCCTATCAGTATTATGGTAAAGTCCCCATTTCTCAACTTGACATGGAAGGCCCTTTATATGTGACTGCTCACCATTAATGTTCTCAACCTTAGACCATAAGTGAGGCTAATACTCGTTAGGGAGTTGTGAAATTGCCATGACATGATGCATGCCAAGTGCTTCCCCAGTGCCTGGAACCTATTGAGTGCTCAGAAGCTCTTAGCTCTTAGTCCTGTCATTATTGCCCTTTTCCTTTCATATTGATTATTTCCCCAACCTCCCCATCCCCAACATGTATCTCACTCCTCCTGCAACAGTGAAGTAACTTTCTCTTCCCAAACACATCGTCCGTTTTCATGCTGTGCCTTTGTATTGTGGTTCTTCTGCCTGGATTTCGAATTGCAGTGCTTCATGTCTAGAATTTGGGGTTGATAACCAGTCCTCGCACTGCATTCTCCCATTGGTCTTACTGTAGACATCTGATGTTTGCCATTTCCGTATTTGTCAGTGTCTGTCCTAATAGACTGTGAGCATGTTAAGGCCAGTGCTCATGTTTTGTCTTTGTATGCCTAGATCCCTAGTAATTAAGATGGTGAAGGCCATGTAGTACTGACATGGGGAATGTCTGTTTAATGTAGACTCACTTTTATTGCTTGCTTTTGTATTCTTTTTCACTCTACTACATTAGAATGGACATTGTAATTTTTTACACTTTAATTTTTATTTCCACAGTAAAGTTTTGTCTAATGTAGCAGTTTTTCATATATACCAGTAGATAAGTATTTCTCTATTTTAATGCAACCATTGCCTTCTTTATTAAATATGTACTGAACTTCGTGGAAACTCTTGCATGTAGCTGTGTGACTAGCTGTTCATGGAGAACAGGTGCAATGTGATTCAGAGGCCTCGTTGAAAGTATTTATTACCTACATGGCTGATTTCCTTCTGACTTTTAGAAACAAGCAGCTATTGGGCATTGAAAAAAACATGATACCTGGGTAAATAAAGGTGTTTCCCTGTTTTAAATGACATTTTAGGTGATAGTGGGTGATAAAACTATACTTAAAGAAACACAAGGAGACTTCTGGGAGAAAGAAAATTGAATGAACACATGTTAACATTATTTTCACTAAATAATTGCAGTTTCTTATTTTTTAAAGATTTTATTTATTTTTTTGACAGAGAGAGAGAGAGAGAGAGAGCCAGAGAGGGAATACAAGCAGGGGGAGTGGGAGAGGAAGAAGCAGGTTCCCGATGTGGGGCTTGATCCCAGGACCCTGGGATCATGACCTGAGCTGAAGGCAGATGCTTAACCACTGAGCCACCCAGGCACCCCATTTCTAACTTTGAAAAAATGAAAGGGAAGGCAAACTCCATGTCCTTTAGACATGAATCTCAATCCCTTTAACTGATGTTAGGAGAGGGAAAAACTTTATTCAAATTATAAATTAATAACTGCTGAAAATTTAGAGGTCAGACATGACTCAAAAAATGATCATGCTATTGACACTAAAGGGTATGATAGAATGGCTCACAGAAGGTTTTTTTTTTTTTTTTAACTCTCATTAGTTCCCTCAGTAGAATTTAAATATTAGAATACCCTTGGTTCAGGAAAAAAAAAATGCCATTATTCAGAGGTGACTTTTTCACCTTTAAAATTGGTGGCAAATACACTTTTTTCATCAAGACTAGGTTTTTATTAGTTTGTTATTGTGGTTGCATTTTTCTCCTCTATGTTCGACATTAGAAAATTACCCTCTTCCGATGTTGGAGTGACTTCGGAAGAAACAACTTAAGTGTTATTAAAGAGTAAGACTATTGTCTTTGAAATCCAGAGCAGCACTGGGCCAGTGCCATTAAGTTCATATCGGTTATATCGGGCTCTGGTAGCATTCATGACATAGCAGCACTGGCAGTCTTCACTTGTTCCAGTTCCTATGTAGACACAGTGTGATTATTCCCTAAGCTCTCTTTCCACCTGATCCTTGCAAGGAAGCATGCCAGCGGTGCTCTTGCCAATAACCTGCTTTTGTTCTCAGTAAATCACAGTATCTCTGGGTCTGTTAATGCCTCATGGGTAGTTTACAGAGTCCTAAGAACATTTAGTTGCACTGCAGAAGATGAATGTTTTCTCAAGAAAGTTATAGTTATGTTTTAGAAAGTAAATAGCTTGCTGTCCTTTTGCAAAGTTATTTAAACTTGTAAAAGACAGTTTTAAACCTATTACAGACAGAATGCATACTTTTGTAATTGCAACTTAAATTTTTTTTCTCCTTGCCTTCTTAACTCAGAATTTGTAACCTGAGTTTATCTCTGTTAACCTCATGTTATCATCGCTCTGAATGTAAGGTGTAATCCTCATCAGTTAAATATTGAAAGCAGCTGCATATGGTGAAGGTTTTGATGAGTTTTGGATCAGATAACAATTATGGAAATAGATTAGCAAAAACTCAGGAGCTCTCTGTACTTGGAAGGAGAAAAAACGCATTGCAAGATTTTTGATCCCTGGTGGTTAAGGAATTAATGCGTAACCTGTTTGCTTTTAATAGAAGCCATTACTCCATAAAGTAGAAAACTTACTATTGTTTACATATTTGTTACTGCTAATATTAAATTGTATACCTGAATATAAATGGATGAGCTTAGAAATGAAGTATATCCTTGAGTACATAAGTCCATGTGATTATAATATGCATTACTGCCTGTACCTAATGTCCCAGTCTGGGCGTTTGCATTGATGTTGCTGCTCTGTAGTAGATCAAGTATTTTCAAGTAGGAAGGAGTAAATTCTTGTTTTTCAGTTTCTATTTGGAAAGGTTATGGAATTTTAAGAAATGGGTAGAGATTTTTATTATTCTCTTGCTTTGATTCTTTTTGAATTTGCTGTGGTTTCCATGATTCACCCCAGGAGTGTTGGTTTTGCCTTAAGCAGAAATGCCAGTGAAAATTCTCATGACTGACACTTCTTTTTCATAAGCCTTTCTCACTATCAAGATGGCTGACATACATTGTATAAAGTTGATTTAAAATTGGTCAGTTTTCCTTTTAATACTTGGCTCTGGGTATGGCTCTGATTTTAATCACCATAATAAAATTATTTACTAATTTTTCTGATGATAAAATTAATGCATGTTTTTGTACAATGCTAAGAAAACACTGACCACTAATAGAAAATTACTGAAGTAATGTTTATGATGTTATGATAAATAGCTATCTTTTACGTAGCACCTAATATGTGGTGAGGTTCTTTCCTTGAATTACTTCACTAAATTGGTGTCAGGTACCTAGTAAATGATGGTCCTGATATTAGAACGCAGATCTATCCAACTCCAAAGTCTATTCTTACCTGCTGTACTCTGCTATTCTATAGTATATTGTTCTCTTTGTTGTGCATAATAATTTACCCCACACACTTCCACGTACTCATACACACACACACACTCACATAGTGCCACCCACTCTCTTTCTACCTTTTATGTACACTGCTATATTGCTTTGAACATAGTACCTAACCTAAGGACCTGTTTCCTCATATATCCATTGAGTACAATAATTGCATCTGCCTCACTCTAAGGAGTGAACAAATTGTAATTCACAAAGCAGTTAGATAAACACCTGATGTGTGTTAAGTACTTTATAATGATTTGTTAATATTTTATCATTATAAAGAATAACTCTTTTCCTTTTAAAAATGATTTTGTTATTTTTCATTTATGATTACATGGTACAGATAATTGTTTTATTAGAAAGCTGGGGTTTTTAACCTCATTATGGTATAAGAGGCATGCATTGCCTAAGTGCATTGAACATTTTTTAAGTAGAATAGAAAGAAAAAAATGTTTTAGATAAAGAATATGAAATAAGAGATGAAAACATGGAAAACAGAAAAAATCAAATCAGAGGAAAACAGAACTAAATAATTACTATAAGAAAAAATACTTCAAATAAAGTGTGATCAGGTGTTTTCCAGGCTCTCTTGGTCCTTTTTTTGTAATGAATGGAAATCTAAGCTACATTGCCGTAGGCATAATTGCCATTGTTGACTTTGATCTAGCATGATTGTATGGAAATATTCATTTTTAATATATTGCCGTGTTTGAAGGAAGATCTTGAAATGTTATTGAGCTGAGCCCTTCAGACACACTGAACTCCACCACAAAATATATGATATGTTGCTGCTCAACAACAATCCATGGTTGATATACAGTCATTGGCAAAACTATGGCAACTGACAAAGATCGTTAGTGCAGCAACCATTTTTGCCTTATACCTTGGCAGTTAAATGGGAAGATTTAGGACTCTGGTGGATGCCAGCCCTAAATTCATTTTTGTAACAGATTCTTGAGTCTGGGTTTATTGAAGCATGAACCTAAGATTTTATCCTGGCAACAAAAGATATGTGGAAAATAAAATAGTCATAAATATGACTAAAACATTTATTAAATTGCTAGTAGGAAAGTAAGGACTTTAGCTTAATATATGTCCTCTTTACAATTTCAATAAAATGTCATCTTTATAACTTTTCTTTTTATATGTGGAGTCAATTTAAGTCTACTCCCTGTTTACGTGAATTGTATGAGAGGTTATATGAATTTCTTGTTTCATGATAAATATGAATGTGGTCTAACTTGAAGCATTTGTGTCCCACATGTAAAATACTTAGTTTGTATGTCACAAGGAGGTTCAGTTTAGAACTTCTATGTGTTTTGTGAGAAATTACTGTGCATTTTAACTCTGTCATCATTGGAATTTCTTGCACAAGCATGTTAACTGTGTGTCACAATTTGTAAATTACATAAGCTATTCTTTTAAATTAAATAAAGTGAAACATTCATTCATTTAACAAATATTTACTAAGAAGATATCTGCTGGTCACTGTGTTAGTACCAGAGAAACCACTATAACCAAGACACTTGAAATCCGTTTTGTATGCTGCTCACAGTCTATTTGAGGAAATTTAAAACAAACAATGCATTTAAAAATGCATATTGTGATAACTGCTCTGAAGGAAATGATGAGGTTTCACAGATAATGGACTAAAGGGATTTCAAATTATTGTCTAAGAAATTCCTCTCCCAAGAGATGCCATTTACTCTCAGACCTTATATTAGTCAAGATGGTGTAGGTTATGCTGCTGTAACAGCCAACCATAAAAATCTCTGTGCTTTGTCTATGTACTTGAACAGAGGTTACTTTTCACTTTACATAATCAAGTATCCAGTGTGAGTTGTCTGGTGGAGTTTTGT
Organism: Lontra canadensis; assembly: GCF_010015895.1. NCBI lineage: Eukaryota > Metazoa > Chordata > Mammalia > Carnivora > Mustelidae > Lontra > Lontra canadensis. The sequence continues at coordinate 41,272,828 of NW_022630999.1, read as the reverse complement.
TTGTCATAGTTACTTAGAGATTCAAAGTGAAGGAGACTCTGTCTCAACACATGCCTCCCTGGTCACCAAAGCAAAGAAGGACGTTATAGTTACTTGCTCACTGGCCTTGAAAGGCTTTTGCCTGGAAATGTCATCTGTTCTCCTATGATTGGCCACAAAAAGTTACAGGACATGGCTATATGTAATTTTAAAGAAGGCAGTCATGTATTACAGTTTTCCATGTGCCTGAAAATAAAAGGACAAATGGCTATTGATGAAGAGCACTAATGACTTCCACAGGCTTGAAGGTTGAGAAGGAACCAGCTGTTTTCGGAGTTGGAGGAATAAAGTTCTTGGTAAAGGAGACTGCATAGGAAAATACCCTGAGATAAGAGAGAGGTGAGTTTGCTTTGCAGACATGAGAGAACAATGGAACTGGGGTGTTGTGAATAATTTTTTTATACAATTAAATATTGGCTAATGAAGTCATTGTTTTGAATTATTATCTGTCTTCCATTAAAATTATTAATGTGTTAATTGTGACCAATATTTTGGAAATATTTCCTAATTATAATTTAATTTTTTAATTCATTGTCAGTGGGGTTATCTTTAGATGGTCAAAGTTCTTCAGGTCGTACTCTATTGAGGTAGCTCTGTGGTTGTCTGGAGTAAGGCATGATATACGAATTTTTGTTTGGAGGACTTTGCTGTAATGTTAGGACTTCTGCATTCAAAAAACAACTGTATTTTATTTCTTCTGTGATTTGACTTGTTGCTGACAGCTCTTGGAAGAGAAAAGTCTAAGGATTACAGTCATAGGGTAGAAGAGTATAGGGCGGATATACACCACATTTTAACCCCCAAGTTATTTTTATATGGGGGCATTAGTGAGAGAGGTCTGATCTCTTGCAGTTAAATAAACTCTGCATAATGACTCTAAATAAATTCCATACTTAAATGTTAGGTTTGATTTAGCCCTAGAAAATAGGATGGAATTCCCCTGATCTCTCAGCTGTTTAAGAATGCTCTGTTCTTAATTTAAGTGATCTTTTTAAGTATAATACTTGGGATAATTTTAAAAGTCTGGAATATAACAATAGACATTTCAAGAAATCTTTCATGTGCCTACTACCAAATGAAAAGTAGGTTTTAAAAATTTGCTTCAGATAACTTCTTGTTCTTTCTCCCTGTCTTTTTAAAAGAAACAGAACTTTACAGATAAAATTTAAACTCCGCATGTTCTTTTCATCCCTCCTTCCCATTCCTTTTTCAAAAGTAACCACTGCCATGAACTTGTAGTACATTTAGTCTGTGTTCCTTAAGTACTTAATACTTTCAGTGTTTTTGTAGATAATATATGCCATTTATGTTTTTAATGAATATAAATGGTTTATATTTTTAATGAACATAAATATTCTATTTTTAATGAAAATAAATATTGCCAATCTCCCTGTATTCTCCAACCTTTCATTCAGCAGTGTTTTTTGTTGTTACATATGGAAGTAGTTACTCATTTTAACTGCTGTGAAATTTACATTGCATAAATATGAAGCAATTTACTTTCCCATTCTTTTATTGATAGACTTTGAGATTCTTTTTCATTTGTCCCACTGAAAAAGTGCTGTGAAGAACTTCCTCTATAATGTCTTCTTGTGCATATGCACAAGAGTTTCTCTTGAATGAACAGGATTTTACATATGCATCTTCACCTTACCAAGTATTTTTAGATTTGCTTTCCAAAACAATGACTTGACCACGAACATAGTCCTCTCTTAACCAGTACTGTCTTACACAATATTATCCAGAACTCCGTGTTGTCAGGATGAGAAGTGGGCTTGCATGGACAGCCGCTTAGCTCAGTTATTTTGGGATATTACCTGAGCTTTTTGTGCTTACTTTCCTTTTGTAAAATGAGGGTAACAGTAGTCATGCCTGATAAAGTTTTCCTGATGACTGAATGACATAAAATACGTAAAGTGCTTAGAACAGTGCTTGCCATATATTTTTTGGCTTGTCTGATGTGTGTCCAATGATATTTCATTGTTTTAATTTTGTTTCTCTGAGGTAACAAAAAATTAGGTTTTGTTTTTGTTTTTTTTTTTTGTTTTTTTTCATAAAAAATGTGAACCATTTTAACTCACTCTGTGAACTGTTTTTTAATATATTTTTTATTTTTCTACAGGTGTCTTGTCTTGTTCATTTGTATTCATTTACATATTCAGGATATTCTTTATGGCGTATGAATGTATATACCTATGTGTATATATTTAAATGTCATAAACAAAAAATTAATGTACATGTATATATACACACATATGTATTTACATATATATGTATATGCATATACATAGATATATTTTTTTTTCTGTCATGTAGCTTTCCCTTAGACTGTTTGCCTTTGAAGTTTGGGTTATGGACATTTTTCTTATACAGAAGATTTTAGTTTTAATTCCTTTTTAGTACTCTTTCCCTTATGATTTCTGCTTAAAAAGTGAGTATCTAATTTTTTAGGTATGTTAAAATATTTAATATTCTTTGCTTAATGCCTAAGTAGCAATAACTTAAAAGAACCTATAATAACAGAGAGAGAACATAAATAAGAATGAATACATTCAAGTATGATTGATGTAACAATATATTAAAAAATAGCTGTAATTCTATGAAAATCTGAAAAACATAGAATGAACTTCTACGTTAAACAAAAAGAAAAAGTTACTTTTTTCTCCCCCTTTATGCATTGGCCATTCTGTATGAGGTTCAGTTTCTGGGGATATGTTAGACAGCCCAGTCGCTCACAGGCTTCTCTTGCATATGTGGTGGAAAATGTTAACTCATAGCAGTCAAGTCAGACATGATAGCAGAATTGAAATCCTGTTAAGTAGCCTCTACTGGCAACCAGATTCGTCTCCTCAATGAGGAGGATTATGTTATTGATGAGAATTACTATATACTTTCAAATTTTTCCCACCTATTATCACTTAAAGTAAAATGTTTTGAGAATCATCGATTTGTACCAAATATTTAAATTTCCTGATGTTTTCCCCCCAGGAAACTCATTTTTCAATGTTTGGAATATTTTCATGAATTAAGATCAACGTATTTTATGTGTCCCATGAATTTACTCGTCTTCAGTTGTTCATTAAAGTTTTAATACAGAATTAATGAAAATTCAGGGGTGCCTGGGTAGCTCAGTCGATTAAGCATCTGACTCTGGCTCAGGTAGTGATCCCAGGGCCCAGGAATCAAGCCCCACATCGGGGGAAACCTGTTTCTCGCTCTGCCTCTGCTTGTGCTCTCTCTCTATCTCTCTGTCAAATGAATAAACAAAATCTTAAAAAAAAAATGTGAAAATTCAGAACTTGGGATGAGCGGACTTGAAGTTTTCCTGCAGCTGCTCTCCCAAATGGAACAGATTGCTTTGGGACTGTCAACTTCGTTCCATTTAGAGAGTCAGCCATTCCCGGAAGTTATCTTTTCTCTTTTCTTTTCTTTTCTTTTCTTTTCTTTTCTTTTCTTTCCTTCCTTCCTTCCTTCCTTCCTTCCTTCTTTCTTTCTTTCTTTTTCTTTTCCTGAGATTTTATTTATTTATTTGAGAGAGAGCAAGAGAGCAGGAGCTGGGGGAGGAGAAGGGGAAGAAGGAGAAACAGACTACCTGCTGAGCAGGGAGCCCCGTGGGGGACTCAGGACTGGATCCAGTAACTTAGAATCATGATCTGAGCCAATGGTAGACACTTAACTGACTGAGCCACCCAGGTGCCCTCATTCAGGCCATTTTTTAAAAGCCTGAATCTCATTTTTACTTAGTATTCATTTTCTCCGTAACTTGCTGGATGTCACCTTTTAAAAAGTGCTTTTTAGGGGCGCCTGGGTGGCTCAGTGGTTAAAGCCTCTGCCTTCGGTTCAGGTCATGATTCCAGGGTCCTCGGATCGAGCCCCACATCGGGCTCTCTGCTCAGCGGGGAGCCTGCTTCCTCCTCTCTCTCTGCCTACTTGTGATTTCCGTCTGTCAAATAAATAAAAAATCTTAAGAAAAAAAAAAACGCTTTTTATTTATAAATGTCAGACCTAAATCCAGTGCAGTCCATCTAGCTTCTTGTTCATATCTTTTAGAAACCTCACAACTGGTCTTAGAACTTGGCAAGTTAGTATGAAGTAGGCAAGGGCAGGTTTTCACATTATTAATGGTTACAGGGGATCTTTACTAAAACAAGCATGAGGACTTTTGTAATGCTTAAGCCTCATTTAAAAATCTTAATTTGTATTTGCAACTGACCTGGGAAAGATGAAAAATTGGGGCTCCAGTGCAAAATATTCTTTTAAAGATTGATTGATTGATTGATTGATTGATTTGAGAGAGAAAGACAACACAGTGAGGAGGGGCAAAGAGGCAGAGTCTCAAGCAGACCACACACTGAGCAAGGAGCCTGACGCGATGGGCTCCATCTCACAACCTTGAGATCCCAACCTGAGACAAAACCAAGAATAAGATGCTTAATCAACTGTGCCATCCAGGCACCCCCAGGATATTTTAATATATTTTAATATTCTAAAATTATAATCAAAACTTAGACACAGGGGCAAAGAATAATAGCTACTTATGAATTTCACTCCCTGCCTACAAGAGCATAAATGGAAAAGTTACATTAGAGCCCTTACATTTTAGCTAACATTTTAAATCTCCATTCACATTTTCACTGTGAATAGGATGCTGCCTGTTACCAGCTGGGGTCTTGGTTGCAGAAACATACCAACCAAACCAAAATCTGACTCACTGAATTAAAAATAGTAACAAAAGAGATGTAATAGAAGGGCATTGGGTAGACCGAGAATCGATAGGTTGTATAGAGAAGCAAATCTGGAGAATAGGTAGGAGCCAGCAGAAGCTGCCAGCACAGAATTCAGCCAAGGTATTGGCTTGTTAGTTCCTAGTTAATCCTTAGTTTCCTCTACTGAGAAAAATTCTAAGTGTGTGTCCACATCACTTCCTCCCCGCAAAACTCACACAATGCAGATTTCTCCTAAATGGGAAATAGAGTTTGGAGGCAAGACAGGCCAAATATATTAACATTTTTGTCCACATGGCTCAAAACATATTTTAACTATGATTTCCATGGACTCTATAAATCCATTCTTTTGGGAGTGCAGGTGTAGAATGAAACAATATTGAACACAAGGACAGCAGTCCTGTGGATTTCAACTGCTCAAACTCATAAGTAATTAAAATAGAACCTTTTGGCTTTATTTTGGTCAGTTGAGTTGACCTCAAAATGTGTGATTAATTAAGGAAATGCTGTGGAATGTCTTTTTTCCTGTCTATAAATTAAGGTAGGCATTCTTTAGTTACCCAGCAACTGGAATAATTTTATTTACTGAGTAGAAATAAGGTAGGCAAAGGTTTATACACCAAAAAAGACAATGGGAAATGTTTGATAAGTTTCTGTAGAAACTCGAGTTTTTTTTTCCAGGAGAAAATGTCAAGTTTGATTTCCTTTACTAATAAGGGACAAAAGATACAAATAGATAATATAAAATAATAAGAAAAATAATATTGTAAATTTTGAAGGCAATCAGAGACACATATTTGACCTTACCAACATCTGGTTGGAAATTTTGAAATTTACTTGAGCATCAGGATATTTTTCTATATCTGGAATGTTAGCAAAGTTTGGAAACATGTGGACACTTAACTGGGGTTTCCTTTGATGTTCATCATTAGGCAGTCAGAGCCTCTTCCTTAAGCTCAGATACTGACAGTCTCGAGGCATTCTGTGCTATCATTCCTCCCCACCAAGGGCCTGCTCTCTGTGGTGTAAGGCGTCGTCTCCTGGCTAGGAGATAGAGGCTGTGGGTACAAATAGATAATCTGAAAATCAGATAATGTCCTGGCTAATCACAAATGGATGACAGTGCTTTTGTTGCCAGAGAAGTATGGCTGGAATAGAGGCTAAGAGTCGTGAATCAAAAGGGGTGCTCTGTTTTACACACCACGTAAATGGATAAATGTTGTGCTTTTATATTTGACCATTGTACTTCCTGGCGAGGTAGAAAGGGAGATTTTTTTTTTTTTCATCGAGTAAAAATGATGTGGGTCTGGTATTTCTCTTTGCAAAATAATTTATTTCTGGCTGCACAGTATTAATTTTCAGGCTGTGAAACCTGGCTTTGATTCCAAACAGAACTTTGAGAAAGAGGGAGCTTGAATAATAGAGAAAATAACTCTGTAAGGAAGTGTATTATTTCTTGGAAGGATCCTGGTATCCATTTAAGTGGTTTCTTCCAGCTTTCGCATCCAAGAAAATTGTATCCATATATAATTATGAGGAACAAAGCCACAGTGAGGTTTATTGCAGGTTTTTCTGCTTTGCTCATCTTTCACCTCACTGTGGCACTATAATGGCCACAATGAAATCAAGCTTAGGAAAGTGTGTTGTAAACTCAAAAGTGCTCAATAATCTTTATTAATATCCACAACAACTCCAAGCAGAAGAACAGCTACCAGGTGCTGAGTGTTTAGTGAAAGCCAGGCACTATGCTAAGCTCGTAAAGTTTTTACCCATGACATGTTCACATCCGCATCATTAGCTACAGGTAAAGTTCTCTTATTTTACTCATTTTACAAATAAGGAAGCGGAGTTAGAAGAACTTAGTCAAGAAGCTAGGCAAGTAGTTTGGGAAGCTGGGTTCTGGTTGTGAATGTAGAACTGCCTGCCTGCAATCCTGTGCTCTAGTCACTATGCTAAGTGCTTCTCTACGTATAGAAAACTAGAACCACAAAATAGGGTAGATTACCTCTGGAGGTTTTCAGGCAGAGGATAAACTACCTTGAAAAGGTCCAGATGATGTGGAGTGAACTTAGACACCTCATCTCAGTATTGTCAGTAGCTTTAAAAATAAATCTTAGTAAGCAAATTGTGTGAATCTTTATCAGATCTTTTAATTTCCTGGTTTGGACTCTTGGGCAAGTTATCTTAGTTTCTTCATCTAAATGGGCATAGTGATAGTACTTATGTTGTGATTTTGTTTTGATGATCAGAAAAGTAAAGCTTGGGCTGCCTGGGTGACTCAGTCATTAAGCGTCTGCCTTTGGCAAGGGTCATTATCCCAGGGTTCTGGGATCAAGCCCCACTTCAGGCTCCCTGCTCAGTGGAAAGCCTGCTTCTCCCTCTCCCACTCCCCCTGCTTGTGTTCCCTTTCTCAATGTCTCTCTCTTTCTCTGTCAAATAAATAAATAAAATCTTTTTTCATAAAGGTAAAAATCTAATATATTCATAGTAGTAATATAATTATACTCTCTCTCTCTCTCTCTCTCTCTCTCTCTCTGTCTCTTTCTCTATATACATGTCACTGTTGCCTCTGTTTTGCATTACTGGCAAATCCTACACAGGAATATGGGACCATGTGCTTCATTTTCTGTCACCATTTATGGGTCATCAGATTTTAGGTCCTAGTAGAATAGATGTGCTCTTTATGTATAGAAGAATAACAGAAGAACTCTGAACTTTGATCATTTAAGTATTCTGAATGCCATTAGTCATCCAGAAAATAGTTTGGCAACTGCTAAGAAAGTTTGAGTGCTACAGTCTCGTCACAAATTTCTAAAGTTCTCTGTGATATTTATGGTGGTAGTGATGTCACCTGGAGGAAAGCCAGTTACACAAAAGATACCATTTTATTAAATCTATTTCAGGCAGCCATGTTTGAGGATACGACAAGGGACTCATCTGCTGATAAAGTTAGATAAGTGTTTGCCAAAGTGTGTTTCATCCCACACTAGTTTTGAGGAATGCTGTTGTATAAAAATACAAGCAAATAAATTTTGAATACTGCCTACTATAGTATCCTCTTGGCAGTTTATAATGCACATAAGTACATTAAAGGCTCCTGAAAGTCCTATATTTTCACACACACAGACACACATACACACATAGATGTGATGCACACACACACATTCTGTCTTTGTTCAACTCTAATATAATTGACCGCAGAATTCCTCTTTGACATAATACTTTAACTATTCCCTGAAACTAGTGTCTCAATTGATCTCATTTTGGGAAATACTGAGTTAGACTAGACTTCTGGATCTCAGCTCAGCAATTTTGTCATGAAAAGTCCTCGACATCCCAGATGCCATCAGTTGTAAGCTGCTAATTACCATTTTGTGTTGGAGTATTGCTAGAGAATAAGTGAGGAGGCCTAAACTATTATATCAGATGGGTTTTTGGCTTGGGGCCAGTTGCAGTAACATTCTGAACTTTCTTCTTTTAATCACATGATCAGATCAAGTTGTCCCAAAATGTTTCCATGTCTAAAAGTTGTTATGGGAAACCGATAAATTTAAATAATACTTTACAGTGCTCAGAATACATTTATATGCATCATCTCTTATGACACTGATACCTTTTGGGAAGTGAGCAGTAAAGCCCAGCACCTACCTACACTGCAGATTATTTGGAAGTTTACTAAACAGTAAAGGTTTCATGTTCTGTAGATACTATCTCTGGCTTCGTGGACACTTAGCATTGTCTGTATCCCACCCCAACACTGCAACCTCTCCCAGTGTTAAGTGATACTTGTTTCGAGTGCCCCCCCCTACTTAAAGAACAGAAGCTAAGCTGCTGTGATTTGAAACAGATTAGGCTGTGATGCCATGGAGTGTCTGATGAAACAGAATTCCCATAGGTGAAAAGTATTTGCACACTAAAATAGTAGAAAGTGTAAATCCAGGCAGACACGCAAGCCATCTGAAGCATGGTAGCTTGCTTTGGAGGCATATAAAAGTGCCATTGAAGCGTTCAATAAGTTTAGCTTCATTTCTTAGCTGAGTAAAAGGGTTATGACCTTAAAAAGAAGAACAAATGTGTGCAGAAATGGGCATTTAATGCAGAGCAAGAACCAATGATCAAACACAGAAACTGCTCCCATACATACACTATTGTCAATACTACTGGGAGGTAGCAGAGTATGGCGGTTAAGGCCATGGTTTTTGGTGTCAGATATGTTTGTCATTTAAATTCTGGCTTTGGGCAATTTTACTTAACTTGTCTATGCCTACTATCATCATCATCTTTAAAGGAAAGCTACTAATGCCAACCAAATGAAATTACTGTGCAGGTAATCTCGTACCTGATGGGGATTATGCACGGTGCAAACCTCTTATAAGGAACTCTTGTCTCAATACCAGGCACTTTCTCATTCCCCATTTCTGCATGGTGTTGGGAGACTGCCACTCAAGTGTGCATCGAGAGAACCTTCTGGGATGGTGGAAATGTTCTCTGTGCTGCCAGTACAGTAGCCACTAACCACATGTGGCTCTGAGGCACTTGCCATGTGGCTAGTGTGATTAGGAACTACATGTTTATTTTATTTTATTTAAATTTAAAACTTTAAATTTAGAAAGCCACATGTGGCTAGTGGCTACTGTTTTGGATAGCACAGCTATAGATTACAACAAACCACATTGGTGTGAAATTTTTTACTGCTAAAATTTCTCTCTCTGAGATACTGAATTTCATGTCGCAGATTGGACATTTGCTGGTTTTGATCCCTTCAATAAAAGAACACACGCTGTTCTTTTTTAGTGAATGTAACCAACCACATTACCTAAAATCCATCTGTGCAAGGAGCTGTGGCATATTTTAGAGTTTCACACTGTGGAAGAGAAAATACTCAGTAGAAACCCCAGGAAATCTATTAAATGTCACTGAAACAACATGGATTCAATATTTGATCACTTTAATAAATGTTCCATGAAAAGTAGAATTTTACATTCTGTGTTTATGTGGTATACAATTATAAATCTTTCCATTAAGGCAAGCTTTTTTATTGTGCTCCTCTTATTTATTTTATGTCTACCTGCTCTGTCAAGTTTGGAAGGATCTCCTTTATACCTTTAAGCTCTCCTCTTATTTCTAGAAGTATTAGCTCTTGGTATTTCACTTTAAGTTTTTAGTATGTAAGCCCATCCTCTTAATGGATTGTTGTTTTTAACCTTACTAATATTCTTTTTTGACTCAGTTAATGGCTTTTGTTGAATTCCACTCTGTTTGATATTGATTATTGATACTTCTACTTCATTCCATTTGCAATTTTCCTGATTTTTCTTTGTTCCACTTGACACGTTCTCATTTCATTTTGTTGGTTTTCTTATACGCAGAATAGAACCAAATTTTGTTTTTTTAGTCAGATCTACAAATTATTTGATTAGAAACTAAGCATAGTTACATTTATTGTGGTTTCAGTATCTATAGTTTACTCACACCATTTTATGTATATGTCATTATGTGGGTTTCCTCTTTAAATCTGTTACTTTTAGTTCTAATCAGTTATTTTTGATGCCACTACTTCCATTACCTTCTTCCTTAATTGATTTAAGAAATGCTGTGTTTTTCATCAAACTAGTGATAACCCTCGTATCTTTCACCATTGTATTGAGGCCTCTATTGTTCTCTTACAATTTTTGTACAGTAACAAAATTAAAGAATATCTGTTCCTCTTACCCTAAAACATTTTACATGTTTACATCTCCCAGTCCCGAGCAAAGTTCTTAGGAATAATCCATTTCCAAGTCCTCATTATAACAAATACCCCCTATACCCTCCCAGTTCTTGACATTATCTCAGGCTGTTATTAAATTCTATCTTATCATATGACTTTTATTTGAAGAGTCCTTTCTCAAAAATTACTAATTATTCACCTGTAGATGTTGTTTCACTGTATTTTAACTCCCCATACCACATAGGATAAAACTAATGCCAAGCTATTTCGTCTTCTTTATAGGTAACCTGTCCTTTTCCTTTTTTTCTTTTTCTTTTTTTCTCTCTCTGGAAATGGAGAGGTAGGTTTTCCTCTTAATCTAAGGTTGAGAAATTCAGAGATTTCATGAGGCTCTTCTTTGGAGTCTGTCTTTTTTCTTTCTTTTTTTCCCCCCTCCATTATTTCTGTCTGTGACACCGTGAGCCATTTTAACCTGGAGGTGAAAACTACTTTTTATCTAAGCTTAGGAATTTTTTTTCTATGGTTTTTTTATTCTCTATTTGGTTTTTTTTTTTTTTTTTTTTAAATTTTGGAATTCACAGTATTCACATTCTGGTTTTAGTCTCTGTCCTTCAGGTTTAATCTTTTATTTATAGTATTATTTTTTAAGAAATTTTACTCTGTTGTAAGCTACTTCTTCCATCTGATCTTCTAAACAACTAATTTAGCTTGAAGCAATGAATATTTGTTTTTCTATTCTTCTGTTGAGTCTGAATATTGAAAAGGTTTACTTTCCTGAACCAAAGACTTTAGTCCTTTTATTTCTGTTGATATATCCATGAAACAAGTTCCCCCAGTACCCATACCAGTCAGGCTTCATGGGATTCTCAGCAATTACAGACTTGCTGGTTGTTTAAGATATGCTCATTTTTATTTTACTGAGCTAGTACAATAGTACTGTGACCTTTTCTGTGAAATGTTGCAATTATATACCTTTGCTCTTGAGCCTCTCCTGGTGCTTATGTATGAGCCTCCAACCAGAGAGCCAGGAATGACCTGCTTCTTGAGTGTAGACCACTACCCATGCAGGACCATCAGTGCCATCAAGATCTGTTGACCACCTGCTCTTCTTTATGCAGCAAGTTACAAAGATAAGGCCTCGCTGTTTGCAAGTCAGATGGACCTATTGACAAATGCTACCATGTCCCCTTAAAAGTCCGTATGATCAATGGTCTTCCTTGCACTTTAGCATTTCTCTAAAACTCCCAAATAATTAAAACCCCAGTAACAAATCACATGGCATTCACTCTTTCCTTGGGAGAAATCCCAGCCTTTCTAGTTAGATGTTATGCTAAAAGTTGTCAGGACAGAATCACAAAACAGGTAGTGTGTCTTATTTCCTGGGATGAGTGTGATTTATTAGGTTTGATTGACTCAGTAATGTGTGCATGGCTGCTTAAATTGCTAAGGAGGAATTGATGTAAGCACAAATTTCAATGAGAAAGCAGCACATTGAATCCATATTACTCTACAAAGGCTGTCAGCAAGTTGTGCCCAAGGTTTTATTCCTTGCCACTATAATTGAGTCTGGTGTCTTCCTTGTGTTTGAATCAGGAGATGAATTAGATCTGTTCCAGCACTGGTTTCCATTGCTTTTGTATCTGACTTTATTGATAATGCGTAAATGTTTTGTGAGCACATCCCACTTTCTCTTGAAATTATTCGCACCTAAAAAACAGTACCATATATTTTTCTTAGACATCTTAAAAATTGGTGCTTTGTTGATTTGACTTGCAAATGATCCATCTTGTGTTAATCATTTATGTCTTTGCCCCCCTTATTACTCATGACAAAATATTTTTGTCTCTTAGAAGAAACTTAAAGTTTCTTCTCTAAAAGTGACAGTTTCCTTCTGCTTAAATAATCATTTTAGTTTTTAATCTTCAGCTTTTTGTTGTTACATGTAAAGTGAGTTAATTGGTTGTGCTCTTGGGAGAGTCTGCTTTCAGTTTACAGGCCATGAATTTGAGGACCACAACTTTGATGACCTTCATCCTTATGAAACATGACATGAAAGATAGCAATTTTGTTTGCCTCATCGGCCAGCACCTAATTCTCTTTCCTGCCTCTTCATTCTTCCAAAGCTCTTTGATGTCAGTGGTAGTCTTATACTTTGAAAGACTAGAGAATGGTGAAAGGGGTCCTTCTTTACTGAGTCCATGTTTTCACTGAGATCTTAAATAATGATACTACCTTAGAAAAAAAAAATGCAGTACAACTGTGATAGTTAAAATAATCATTCAATTATCTGAAGAAGCAAAAGTCTTTACTGTTCTGTCAATGTACACAGAATCTCTCCCTAACTGAACATAGCTAGGAGATTCATCTTTGGGAGAAGCCAAAGCAAAGCAAGATTACGCTTGCAGAATTTGGGGGAGTTGGGAGATCATACCTGGAGGTAGCAGGAGGCACTTGGGGCATTTTGACAAGATTCATTAAAATGGTGTAAAGGGCTTTAGTCTGATATGAAAAGGCAAAGCTGCCGGAAGCCGAGGGTGTAATGATTTGTGTCTTGGGTTTAATGAGCATTGCGTGAATGGTGCAGGGCTGAGGAGGGAGGCGGGTCTTCAAGTTCAGTCTCTGTTTCACTTTTTTCTAGCTCTCTTTCATTCTCCATTTGGAACTTTATCTCTGACTTTTAATTTTTCCTTTGTAAACATTTTTACAAACATACTTTCTTAGCACTTAAGCATAAAGAGATAATTGATAGAATGGGTTTTATAATATGAAGTACCTGCCACAGAGTTAGTTTTCTTTTATTCATTGCCAAAAAACAAGGACAATGAATTCATAATTCAGCAACAGTGAGATACCACATTTCTCCCTGTGAGTGAGTAAAACTTAAACCAGTTGCCCGTACTCAGTTAGAGAAGGTGTGAGGATCAGTTCATCTTCAGAGAGCAGTTCTGAGAATGTTTGAGTATTTTTCGAACTGGACATTTGACCCAGCACTTCTAGTGCTAAGAATTTACCCTATAGAGAGTCCAAGTACGTAGTCAGTCAATGTGCTCAAGAATACCCTTGCAGCTTTGTGTGCACTCTAATCAGTATGACAATGTAAATTTCCATCACAAGGCAAGTGGTCACTGTTGCAAGAGGGTGTTTTTCAGTGCCCTCAGTGGTGACTGTGTGTATGAAAAAGACTCAAAGTTTGTTTTGGTCTTAAAAATTCAGGTTTGCTTTACTTAAATATAACTTTCAAAACCCTGATTATTCCCTGAGCTTTTTAAAAATACATTTTTAATTGCAGTGAAATACGGGTAACATGGAATTAACCACTGTAAATCATTTTTCAGAGTAAAGTTCAGTGGTATTAGTATCTTCACATTGTCATGGAACCATTACCACTGTCTATCCATTGAATTCATTTCATCTTGTGGAACTGAAACTCCATACCTATTAGTCATAAACTCCCTATTTTCCTTTCCCCCTACCCCTTGACAGCTACCATTCTACTTTTTGTTTCAATAAATTTGATTCCTTTAGATGCCTCATGTATGTGAAATCATAAAATATTTTTCCTTTTTTAACTGGCTAATTTCACTCAGAATAATGTACTCAGGGTTCATCTAAGTTGTAGAATTTCCTAGCTTTTTAGATCTGAGTGGTATTCTAGTGTATGTATTCTGTTTTTTTATTCATCTGTCGATGGACACTATGGTTGTATCAACTCTTGACTATTTGAATAATCCTTCATGAACCTTGGATATATAGATATTTCTTCAAGTCCCTGCTTTCAGTTCCTGCTTAAAAGTCCTCGGACTTTTAAATCCAATTTATAGATATCTCTACTCTGTTAATTGAGAAGATTTTAGTAGTCACTTTAAAAGGCCTTTAAATAATATTTGGTTCCAATTTAATATTTAATGAAACACCTCCATATCTTTTAAACTGCCTTTTTATATTAAATGCATGTAATTTTTAAGTACTTCACTGGTGTGACTTAAAAACCTTTGCAGATACTCAAATAACTCTGCTGGAGCTAATTAAAAACTAAATATATAAATAAACTTTTAAATTTATAAGTTCACTTAAATGGTCCAGTTCTGTATATAAGCATAGTCACATTTTAAGTTGGAAAAAACCATCATTCTGTACTATATGTTGGCTACTAGAATTTAAACTAAAAAAATCACTCTAAATAGATCACTTAATTATTTATTTTAAATTGTGGTTACAAAACAGTCTGATAGAATGGGGCAAAAGCTGTTAAATATTACAGGTACATAATTTTTGTACAGATTCTTTAAAGTAACAATATTAATATAATGGCTTTGATTCCTTTAAACATATCTGTACTTCATTCTAAAATTTTCTGAGGTTGACATCGAGGAAGATAATTATTCTCTCAATTAAATTTGAGTTTATTTAATTATGAATATTTGGTCAGCATGAAGTCTGCATCTGCAGACATTCAGGGCAGATTGTATTGAAACTAAGGAAACTGTTGGAAACTAAGGAAACCATCCCATTAAGTTTTGGGGTTGCCTTCTCTGCGTGGTCCAGTTATATCTGTGATCAAAGATTTTTAGCTGGCAAACCAACTCAGTTCTCAATTAAAACCATGATAGGATGTGCTAAAAAAAATGTTATTTATAATTGCTTTTTCAAAAACTCCTTTACTGGGGGCATCTGGTAGCTCAGTTGGTTAAACGTCTGCCTTAGGTTCTGGTCATGATCTCAGGGTCCTGGGATCCAGCTCCCTGCTTGGCAGGGGAGCCTGCTTCTCCTTCTCCCTCTGCTGCTCTGCCTGCTTGTGTCTCTCTCTCCCTGTCAAATAAATAAATTAAATATTAAAAAAAAATCAAAAAACAAAAAACCTCCATCACTACAAGGAGATGGTCCCCTAGCCAGGATCGTTAGTCTGGTTATGTAGTCTATACTTCTTTGTGACCCTCACTTATATCCGCAGCTCCCACACAGTGTGATCACTTCGCTACATGTTGCAATTCTTTGGTTTCTGAGAATGGAAATGCCTTCTTGCCTAACTTCAAGTGCTGTGTGACTTGATAGGTATTTCCACATATTTTCCCGTACTTTCTAGAACCAGGCAAATCTTTGTATATTAACGTGGGATTGGATGAAATTCAGTGGATTCTGGGCATCTTAATGGCATTGCTGGACAAGCAATTATAGTAGAAAAGTCTCTAAGAGGGCCATCCACTGCACAGCTCCAGAGGATGACGTTGACATTACAGCATGTGTGGTTATCCTCCCTCAGTTATGCAGCGTGCTGTCTTCTCCCTTCTACTGTCAGTTAAACGACTGATCCTGCAGTCACACAGGCAGCTGATGTATTGCTGTCCCTGTGGCTCTTTTCCCTTGTCGTGTGAAGCCTCCTGGACACACTTAGTCCCCTGATCTTACTGCTTTCTCCCGCTTCTTACTTTATCAGTCCTCCTTTTTCTCACTTCCTGTTCATCCAGCATAGATTCCATAGTCTGTAATTTAAAATCTGTGTAACAATCCTCTGAACTCCCTTGCCATTCTGATTTTTTTTTTCCACATCTGACAGATAAACTCTAACCCTAATGAATCCAACCTCTGAGTGAGTCTCTCAGCTGCCTCGGGGTGCTGGGAAAAGTCCTCAGGCAGGCAGATAGGTCCCACTACTAGTCCATCCTGGTCCTTTGCCTTTGAGAAGCCCTGAATGTCACCTGGGGATCCACTGGGTTCTCATGTCAGTTCCCTCGCCTGGGCTCTGCAGTGCTATCTCAGCTGCAAATATCTGAGTCCACAGCTGACCCCCACTTCCTATTTCACAAAGAAAATAGGAGGTGTGGGAGAGGACACTGCTCGCTGTCCATCTACTCTATGCCCTTCTTTCTCAGGCTGCAAGAGAAGTGCTTTTCTTCTTTCTTTCTTCACATTCTGGTTTCACTCTCAGGCTGACTCCTCAGGAATCTTATACTAGAGATTATTACTATTTTTGGTACTTATAAGCCTTCCCTTTCAACTGGGTCATTCCCATTGGCTTTCATAAAAGTGTGTCTTCCATCAAACAAAAGCAAACATATAAAATTTTTAAAAATAAGCAAAAAAATAAATGACAAAAACAAGAAATTCCTCTCCTTCAGTCCCACATCCTCTACCAGACCTGTTTCTGTTATTACCTTCTGGAAACCTTCAGAGGTTATCAGTTTGTACAGCAATAATGATCAGTTTGGTTTTCTAGCACTGTTTAGCATCTTAAGAGGACTTGTGAACTTATATCAAAATTTCCAAACATATTCAATTGCATTTATTTAAAGTAGAATGGTAACATAGACTATAATAAAAAAGAAAATATTAGCAAGGATGTGAAGAAATTGGTACCCTCATTCATTGCGGATAGGAATTTAAATGGTGAAGCTACTTTGGAAATACTGTTTGGCAGTTTCTGAAGAGGTTAAACATGAATTCACTATACAACCCAGCAGATGGCCACTAATTGGTTAGCAAATGTGTTGTATCCATACAATGGAATGCTAGACAGCAGTAAAAGGGATTGAAATACTGACCCATACTATAGCATGAATGTTCCTCAAGAACAAGAAGCCAGGCAGAAAAGACCATATGTTGCGTTGTCCAGAAAAGCCAAATTGATAGTGACAGAATAGTGGTTGTCTGAGTCTAGAAGTGGGCACAAGGGATGTTGGGGGGTGATGCAAATGCTCTAAAATTACGTTGTGATAGATGCACAATTCAATAAATTTACATGTACATTTAAAACAGGTATATATATTTTATATTCATGATACCATAATGAAGTTGTTTGGAAAAAAAAACAGCAAGCAGCCAGTTCTTGATGAGTTTTCTGATTGCACCAGCTGTTTAACATGAATAAAAGTGGAACTGTAAATAACAAGTTAAGATGTTATATTGCATCACTATGTTTGTATCCTTTAGGTAAATCCCTTAGTAGTGCAATTGCTGGGTCAAAGGGTAGCTCTATTTTTAACTTTTTGAGGAACCTCCGTACTGTTTTCCAGAGTGGCTGCACCATTCCCACCAGCAGTGTGAGTTCCCCTTCTTCTGCGTCCTTGCCAACATCTGCTGTTTCTTGACTTGTTAATTTTAGTCATTCTGACTTAGCATTTGCAAGGACATGGATGGAACTGAGGGTATTATGCTAAGTGAAATAAATCAGTCAAGAAAAGACAATTATTATATGATTTCACTCATGTGGAATTTAAGAAACAAAACATATGGGGGGAAGGGAGGGAAAAATAAAACAAGACTAAATCAGAGAGGCAGACCAACCATAAGAGACTTAGTGCTAGGAAACAAACTGAGGGTTGCTGAAGGGGAGGTAGGTATGGAATGGGGTAGCTGGATGATGGACATTAAGGAGTGCATGTGATAAAATGAGCACTGGGTGTTATATGCAACTGATGAATCACTAAACTCTATCTCTGAAACTAATAAAAAAATATACTATATTGTACTTCAATATTAGAAAATCAAAATAAAACTATTTGTGTTTCACAGGCTAATTTTGAACATTTTTTGGTCATATAGTAGTGAGGAAAGTATCTGCTTCCAACATTCTGGCTCCAGCATACCCAAGTGATAAGCAGTTCTTTCCTTTTATGTTTTGCTAATACACTGTGAGGATGTCCTTGATTACAAATGGGTAGTGTGGTATACGATAATATTTTTACCCACACTGAAATCTTGATCACAAGAATGCATGGTCAGTAACGTGAAATTCTTTTCGGGCTCTTTGGCCACAATTAAAATGCTAGCCAAGTTTGGGACAGGATGTTTTAATCTGATCAAGATATTTACATCCCCTTTCACCCACTTGTTCATATTTTGCAAGATAGTAGTTCTTGAATAAGTAGGTAATGCTGTAATTTTGCATTTTAAACTAATCAGTTGCCTACCAGAAAGCCAAGGAGACTGATAAAAGAAAAGTGATTCAGCACAGTTTGTAAGGAGGCAAATACTGTGTAGACAAAAGAAATAAGAACTGGTGAACTCTTTTCCCAGGAAGGGAAGTCTGGGGTTGGCTTAGTTAGAGCCTTCAACGTGAAAGGTCACTTCAGAGGACAAACAGCTATTCTCGTCCAGATATTCTCCTTCTCCAAAGAGAGCAGACTGAGAGGACATGATTTTAAGAAGGTGGTGTAGTTAGCTGAAGGAACAAATTTCCTGACAAGGTGGTTTACTTAAGGATGGGATTATGAGGGAGGATTGGAGGCTTCTCTTTGGGCATCCTAAAAGTGTGCAGAATGTGAACATAGCTATGTATGCAAGAATTACAGAAAAATAAGTGTTTTATATTTTTTGTGAAAAACAGATTTTTTCCCACTTGTTCAGAACTTGACTTAATTTATTGTGAGCCTAATATTTATTTAAAACAGCAAAATAATAGTTGTGTGAAAGACAATAGATAGGTTTAAAAATTTTACAATCTGGCAATTTGTGTGTGGGAAGCATGCTTGTTTATAAGGTTGACATGATCTACATGTATACTGCAAAGATTGTCTTTTTCAAAAACGTGATTTGCAGCCAGCACATCTGTTATTCTTATGTAAGGGATTAAAATGAGCTATTTTTGTTGAAGTTCAGCTGCAAAGTGACAGAGTGTTAAACCAGCTTGCTAAAAATGTTACCTATTTTAGGGTGGTTTTTTTTTTTTCCCTGTATGTTAAACTTTGAAAATATTCTTTTGCTCTAAGAGAGAGAGCCTCATTCTTTGTTTTAAAAAAATAAAAGTTTCATGTGGTTTTAAATTTTGTTTTTGTTACATGATCGCATTTAGGTGATATCAAAGTTCTTCTAGCTTAACATTTTGAATGTTAAATCCTATCCAAGTTTGCTTTTTTCCCAGTACTTTTTTCATAAAAATCTTACCAACATTATTGACTCTACTTTCTTTGAATGTGAGATTGTTTTGTTCTTGGAAATCTGAAATGAACTTGTTCTGGCTTTCCTCTTCAAAAGGAATTATGTCATTTGCATGAGGGCTTATCAGGAAATCCTGACTATCATCTTACAGTCCCAAGAGTTAATGAACTGTATTCACACAGTCTCTGTGAAGGGGTTGGCGCAGGGGAGGAGGAGACACTTTTCACATATTTCTGTTGTAATTTTAAAACAAATGTGAGTTGTTTTATTAATCAGTCTTCATGAAACTGACCATTCTCTGATTTCCTGTGTCTGAAAACAGCAACAACAGCATTCAGTTAAAAACTGTTCGGTTAATTCTGTTCTGCTTAAAAGAGTAGACACTGATCATCTAAAAGGTTCACTGCAGTAAATTATAGGAGAAAGATGGGGCGCCTGGGTGGCTCAGTGGGTTAAGCCTCTGCCTTCGGCTCAGGTCATGATCTCGGGGTCCTGGGATCGAGCCCCGCATCGGGCTCTCTGCTCAGCAGGGAGCCTGCTTCCCCCTCTCTCTCTGCCTGCCTCTCTACTTGTGATCTCTCTCTGTCAAATAAATAAATAAAATCTTTAAAAAAAAAATTATAGGAGAAAGAGGGCCAGAGCCAGAATGCCTAACTTTCAAGTTGCCTGGAGTCTAGATCAGTACTTCTTAATCTTGAATGTGTGTATGAATCTCCTGAATATTGTGTTGAAGTGGAGTTCTAGTTCAGTTAGTCTAGGGTGGGGCCTGAGTCTGCCTGCCTAAACACCTCCCCAGTGAGGCATATATTGCTGGTCTGTGGATCACATTTGAGATGCAAAAGTCCCAATAGATCATCCTTAATATCCATAGAAGTCTGCCTATTTAGCATTTGCTGATGTGTTCATCAGTTGGACAATGGTAAAGTCTTTTATAGTACAGAGATTATATAATAATAACTTACCTAGAAAGAATCCATGAGAGTGGGCCTTATTGCCACAGTCTTCCTAGCTGAACTACACGCCAAACTAAACAGACTGACATGGACACAAAAATCAAATTGTTAGGACTTAATGTTTACAGATATACTAGACTGCTCAGATATATTTGTGATACGGAAGGGTATACCATTATTGGTTCTCTTCTGATTTTCCAATCTCGT
The DNA here is from genome assembly GCF_010015895.1 of Lontra canadensis. Lineage (NCBI taxonomy): Eukaryota > Metazoa > Chordata > Mammalia > Carnivora > Mustelidae > Lontra > Lontra canadensis. Next base: position 41,252,321 of record NW_022630999.1, on the reverse strand, counting down.
GTCCATGCAGTCAGGAAAGAAAATCTTGGCTAGGTAAAGAGAGTCCTGCGAGCAGGTCCCAGCAGTGTTCAGGTGACAGATGTCAGTGAGAGGAGACTGCTGGATGTGCGTTGGGTGGGACTTGGTGTCAGAGAGGAGGACACACTTCTCTCCCCCACACTGTGTAGAATGGCAGGCCTAGCATGGCCAGATCTTCCAACTTGCAAGAAAAGCCAGAAGTAGAAATTTCATGTGAAATTTCCCAATTTAAAAATGTTGGCTACTAATTTAAATTCTTTCAGAACATGATTCAGGCCAAGAAAATACATCTGTGTCCCAGACACAGCCCTTGAGCTACCCATTTACAATGTCTGTAGTAAAGTGCGTTGAAGTCTCCTAATGCAGTCCTCATGATTGAAAAATTAGGAATTTTCAAAATGAAACTTTCCATCCTTTTGTCTTTACACACTTGAGTCAGAAGAAATCGCCTCTGTTTTATGTATTTGGAGCTACTGGTGTAAGATGGGTACATGGTCATAAAACCTGTCTTTCTGTCTTCTTTCACATTCCAGATTACAGGACAGGCCCTTGTTTCACTCAGGTCAACAACCAGATGTGCCAAGGGCAGCTGACAGGGATTGTCTGCACTAAGACTCTGTGCTGTGCCACCATTGGACGGGCCTGGGGCCACCCCTGTGAGATGTGTCCTGCCCAGCCTCAGCCCTGTCGACGGGGCTTTATCCCCAACATCCGCACTGGAGCTTGCCAAGGTGAGTTTGCCATCCACCTGTGTGCGCAGACTTACTATGCGTGGGTCTCCTTTCACTGCACTCAGGGGATCTGCCACTGATACCTCTTAACCGTTCAAACTCTTGCCATTGCCAAGAGGGGCCTCATTTTCGAGCCCGACTAGAGATGACCTGGATATTAGCTACTTTATGAATAATCATTTTTCAGGTCTTGACATAAATGGAGAAGAGAGGAGATACTATTGAAAACTGGGGAAATTTTTTAAAAATATGATTAAAATAGCTCTTATAATCAGAGGACAAACCACTCCCAGATCTTCATCCAGGAGGCACTACACTCTCCTTACCACAATCCCTCAAACTATACATGTGAGAATACTCAGGAAAATGTTTTTCTCTTTCTTGTATTCTTATTCAAGACACAGGCTCAGGAAACAGGGAGAAGAGAACTGCCCTGCATTGTTATTAATTGCATCTGTAGAGGCAAAGTGTAAACTCTGCCCTTGGGTGCAGTTATTGAAGAGTTTGTATCCAGTTGGTTACAGACTGGTCTCCAAGCAATCTTTGCAACCACGTCCTGATGTATATTTTATGTATCAGGTCTAGATTTGGGCCTGAGGATGTTACAGTAGAAGACACCAACCCAAGTAGTCCAAAAAAATGGTTGAATTTTTACTGGATTATCATTTTAATTAATTTTAGGCCACCACAATTATTGCCCTTTTTTGGCCACTTCTCTGATATCATATCGTGCTGTACATATCATGTATATTAAACCCATTTTTAGAGTTTGAAATAGGTCAGTCATGAGTTCTGATGATGGTCAGTCATGATCCTCATGGCAGTAGGATCACAGGAAAATGGAAATAGGTCATTCATGAAATAGGTCATTCATGAAATATTCTGAAATAGGTCAGTCATGATCCTCATGGCAGTAGGATCACAGGAAAATGGAAAATGACTTGTATTTTTTTTAAAGATTTTACTTATTTATTTGACAGAGAGAGATCACAAGTAGGCAGAGAGGCAGGCAGAGAGAGAGAGAGGGAAGCAGGCTCCCTGCTGAGCAGAGAGCCCAATGCAGGGCTCGATCCCAGGACCCTGAGATCATGACCTGAGCCGAAGGCAGAGTCTTAACCCACTGAGCCATGCAGGCACCCCAGAAAATGACTTGTATTATTCAGAGAAATGATACTCATATTTGAGAAATGAAGAGTTAGGTTAATTTGTTACCATGAAATCATATACAGAGCTAAATTCCTGAGGTCTTTCAAATTGATGTTAGTGACCAGTACGACAGGCACAGACGTCATCTAACCAACACCTATAAATGGCATATTGCAGAAAGCCAGTCCGTCATCCTAAAACCCAAATGAAAGTTCAAGTTTGGGAAGCCTACATGTAGCTTCAGTTCAATGAACAATGATCATTTAGGTGCTCTGCATAATTTGGTAAACATATCTCTGACAAGTGGCCTCTACAGATTTTGGTTAGTTTTGTAATTTTGTAAAAGTTAAAGTTAAAAACTGGTCTTTTTCAAAACTCTTCCAATAAGAACTATAAGGATACCCAGGGATGAACCTACATGTTAGCTGTGGACTTAGAATGGTTTTGTGTCTTCTCTCTTAGCTTATTATCTGTCACTGGTCAGACCTAATATGGAGACCATGTAAATGTCATTTTCAGTCTGCTGTTTTTGGGGTACCTGGGTAGCTCAGTTCATTAAGCATCTGCCTTCCACTCAGGTCATGCTCTGGGAGTCTGGGATTAAGCCCCACATTGGGCTCCTTGCTCTGTGGGGCCTCTGCTTCTCCCTTTCCTCTCACTGGGCAAATTCTTGTGCTCTCTCTCTCAAGTAAATAAGTAAAATCTTTAAAATAATAACAATCATCATCATCATCATCATCATCATCTGTTGTTTTCTATGGGTGATAAAATTCTCTATCTTTGATACAACTACCAGTCTGATTTTATAGAATTTCTGATAAAGTAATTTTTAAAAGAAGATATACTATGCACTATGTAGTATTCACCATACTTTATATATTTCCTAGATTAGATATAGAATAAATAAATAGTGAAATTTATGAAATTATATAGATTCCTATTAAAGAGAAAATACTGTATAGATCTAGAGGAATGCTGACTGGATTTACTAAGGTAGTACTCCTGTGTATTGTACAGCACGTATCCCTTCCCAATATACTTGCTCATTTGTTGTCTTTATTGCTTTTACTTCCCCTCCAGCAAAAGTGTAAGATTCATTAGGTCATAAATCTCTCTTATTCATTAACGTCTGTGAGGCATCTGGAAGACTGCCTAACATGTGGTAGATACTCAGTAACTATCTTTTGAATTAATAAATGGGATTAAGATTAACATACTTCTAAAAACCACCATTTCGTAAAAATATTGCAGTTGAGAAAAGCTATTACCTTCAGCCAGAACATTCCAGATTACTGACTCTCCTCATCTTCTACATCTGCACTTAGGCTTTTTATTCTTTACCTCTATATTTTGTCAGAGAGGCCTAGTTTTTCTGGATACACTTATTAAATGTAGAATCTGATTTCAAATTTCTCAAATACCCTTCAGGATTTAGTAATGTCTGAAGGCTTATTTATTTGATTTTGTTTATGCAGTGAAGATAAGTTTTCAGTTCCATTAGCCTAAAAATATAATGGATAAATACAGCAACAGGAGCAGAATGAAACTTGCCACATGGTTAAAATATCTGGAAAAGCAAGTTTAAAAAGTTCTGCTTTATTTCAAAATCATGGCAAAGTCAAAAGCCTCTCAATTAAATACTAATCCTCAGTTCAGCTATTTTAAGACTGCATCTTAATGTGATTTCATTTTCCTTTTAAATTCGTAGACTGTTGCCCAAATACTCTGCCAAGTTGATTTGGAAGATACATGGCATGAAAAAAATAACATAAAACATGATACATACGTGTCATACTTTATAAAATATTGTGATCTTTTTTGTCATATAATTGAAAATTTTGTTGAGTTAAAAATAAATTTCAGATACATAGAAGATGACAGCAAATAACTTAATATTAGTTCTAAAATGTGGTTCCTATTAGCCAAGAAAGGACATTTCTGAAGTTCTAAACCTAATGTTATTTTGTAGTTGCTGCAGTTAGTGAATTACCTTATTTCTGGCTTCAGAGGACGTGAAATATGATCTGGTAATAAACAGAATAACTGTTCATATATAGATTTCCATAAAGTTTATATAGACTCCTATTAAAGAGAAAATACTATATAGATCCACTAGATTATTACTAAGTAGATTTACTAGGGTAATACTTCTTGGTTATTTGATAGCACATATCACTTTCTGATATACTTGATTCTGTATTGTCTTTATTGCTTTTACTTTCCTCCAGCTAGACTGTGGGATCCATTAGATCATAAATCTATTTTTATGATGATACTTAAGTTGATACTGAAATGAAATTTAAGATGACACTTAAAACAAATTAAGCTGTGAAAAGAGACCAGTACATATTCTGTATGTAACTGTTGCCATGATGTCTTTCTGGACTGAAGTGAACATTTGTCAGAGAGGTGCACATTCCTGTGGTGCTGGCTGCTTGGTCTTAACAATTCATGGCTCCTTGGGTGCTGCGAGCCATTTCTGTTCTACCTCTTTTGCCCAAGACTAACTCACATTTAGTTCTGTCCTCTTCATTTTATTAATATCCGAAGTTAACTAATACAGGCCATAAAATTTAATCTGTCATAACACAAGTGAATTAAAGGTTTAAAAAGCAGTGTTAACTCCTTTGCGAATAATATATACAAACTTTACGTCACAGACTGCCATATGCATTTCTTGTATTATTTTCTTATAGTTTCTTATCCTCTTTTAATCTGTATAATCTTCATGAATCTCCTCTAATTGAAAGGATATTTTATTTAATATTAAGTCTTGACTTTGAGTCTTTTAGATTTTTCAAACAAATAGGGTCATCTAAAATTTTTAAAAATATATTAAAATTTGCAGTTACTAATTTGTTATTTGAGTTTTAGGAATTAGTCTTTTAAATTATCCCAGCCATTTCTCAAACTGAAAAGATGGCAGATGAAATTTGCTCATTACATTGCATCTTTCTCTTTATCTTAGACAATAGTAATGGACTGATGCTGAGCCTCTGTTCTAGTTCATGCAATTTGAAAAGCACAAAAATCAGACCTACACGGCAGAGTCAGGACCTAGCTAGGACATAGGACCAGGACAGAAGTAAAGAAAGTAAAGAAGTAAAGAAACAGGAAGTGCAGACCCTAAATCAGTCCCTGCCAAACCAATGCTGCTGTGTGTTCTTTTCAAATGATTACAGTGTTCAGCAATATCTAATTCATTTACTCAGGTTGCACATGAAAAATGTAGAGAAGTTTGAACCTTTCCTGAACCCATGCAGGCATGGGTTGTTCCTCAATCATAGGTTAGAAGGAAGATGCCCTCAGGAGAAAGCTATTCCTAGACCTTCTGTATAGCCCAAATGGAAAGGAGATTTGGTTCATTTGATTAGTGTAAATTATTAAAGACACATTTATCTGCACTGTCTACATTGATCTAGTTAACTGCATCATTATAAAGTTTAAATTCCATTCATACTGTGTGAAAACAAGTCATTCCTATACAATCCAGAAAATTTACTTAAAACTTAATTAATTGTAGAAACTTTCTCTCTTTTTTAATAACATGTGGGTGGTATATGTGTGTATTGTGTATTATATCTTAATGAAGAAGATGTTACTTGAATGACACGTTATACACAGTGAAACTTCAATGAGATAAGCACAGGGCTATTCCTATATACTGCTGCACTTAACTTTACAAACAGACCTCTTAATAAAAGAAGATGTGATTTGAGCAACAGTTTAGACATAATGTAGTTTCAGTGAGATAAGTAGTATAGCTCTTCCCATATGCTTCTGCACATGTTTACAAATACTTACATCTTAATGACTAATGATGTTATTTGAAAGACGAATTATAGGTGTGCCTGAGGGGCTCAGTCGGTTAAGCAGCTGCCTTCGGCTTAGGTCATGATTCCAGGGTCCTGGGATCAAGCCCCATTTCAGGCTCCCTACTCAGTGGGGAGTCTGCTTCTCCCTCTGCCGCTCCCCCTGCTTGTGCGCTCACACACTCTCTCTCTCTCTCTCTCTTAAATAAAATCTTTAAAAATAGAAAAGAAAGAAATTATTCATAGTGTAGTTTCATTTAGTTAGGAAAAGCCCATTCCCTACATTTCTCTGTTTTTTAAGTTTTTATTTGAATTCAAGTTATCATCCAGTGTAATGTTAGTTTAAAGTATGATTCAATACTTCCACATGGTACCTAGTACTCATCACAACTCTTTTTTTTAAATCACAACTCTTATATAAAGATAGAATATTCTTCTAACTAAAGAAAACAACACTAAAGAATAGAAAACAAGGTCTTCTAAAATAAAATTCTGCTCCCCCCAGTTGAAAGCAGTGATGAACACTTGGAACTGTTGGGAAGTCGTTGGGACAGGGAGAGTCTTCTGAGTATTGACTCCGAGTATCAGCATTCTGAAAGGCTCCTCCGAGGCTGTGGATGTCCTTTTGGAAAGGCAGAGAATGGCCCTGAGTGAGAGAGGTCTACTGCAGATCCTCAGCGGAAGCTGAAACCACTGGCGAGCATCTTCGAGAGTGTGTATCTGCAAGAGCAGAGTAGAGGGACCCACCCCTACCTGAAAAAGTGGTAGAGAGTTTGGTGAGCAGGTACCAGCAAATACTTTGTATAGAAATTTCTTTCAAACCAACTTGTTTCTCCCTGGGCTCTCCCCACTTTTGCTTCAGCAGGAAATGGCCCCATTTAAAGGTGAGTAATAAAGGAAAAAGGTCTACATGTCACAACTGAAACAAAGAGAAAAATGTTTGGAAGAGGCAAGTGAACATGTTTTAAGGAAGAATTACCCAAATGAACACAAGATTTATACACTTCTTCCTTAGCTTCAGGAAAAGAAAAGCATATGGTCTTGCTTTAAAAATGTGCTCAATGTATGGGGCGCCCGGGTGGCTCAGTGGGTTAAAGCCTCTGCCTTCGGCTCTCAGGGCATGATCCCAGAGTCCTGGGATCGAGCCCCCCATTGGGCTTCTGCTTAGCAGGGAGCCTGCTTCCTCCTCCTCTCTCTCTCTCTCTGCCTGCCTCTCTGCCTACTTGTGATCTCTGTCTGCCGAATAAATAAATAAAATCTTAAAAAAAAAAATGTGCTCAATGTAGAGTTATAAGAATTTAGAAAAAACAACCAGAGATAAAAAGTGGGTTGGCAGTACTCAGAAACTGCAGAAGGATTTGAGACATTACCTAATAAAAGCAAATGATACATGCACACATACAAACATACATAAAACTGAAAAAATATCGATGACAAAAGTTAGGATGAGGAAATCACAAATCATAATGTCAAAGAACAGTAATTAGGCAAAGATTATAAAAAAATCTGATACACAGTGAAATCAGACTAAACAAAGCTGTGGAAAGGAACTGAAGAAGAGTCTTAGAGAAAAAAAATAGAAGGATTTTCTAAAATGGATGAAAGCATCAAAGCTTTCCTTCCTTATTGAAGGCACAAGACTTCAATAAGAATAGAGGATAAATGGCATCCCATGGGAAAAATAAAACAGGACTTTTGCAAAGACTTTTTTTTTTTTTTTAAAGGAAGTGCCACTGAGTCTGAGACTTCTCCAGAACAACTCATATAGACTGGAAAACAGTGTGGCAGTGTTTGCAGACTCCGGAGGTCATGACCTCTGCTGCTTGATTTGACATATTTTTAAATGAAATTATTTTGGTTGCTCTGTAGAATGTCAGTTATAGGGGGATCCAGAGTAGAAGCAAGGACTCCACTTAGAAGGTTTCTTTAGTAGTAAGGTGACATATGATGGAGGGTGAGACCAGAATAAGGGCAGAGGGAAGATATGAGGCATATTCAGGGAAGGAGCACTTGTTACTGATGGAACGAAGTCAGACAAGTAAAAGGGAGATGGTGAATTTATCTCCTGTGAGGTGAGGAAAACTGAGACAGAGAAGCATGCTCTGTTCTTTTTATTCCAAGCACAGAGTTCTACAGGTGGTAACTTACTAATACTTGCTTGTTGAGTTGGCACTTACTTAGCATTTGAATTTTGTGAATGTATGAATAGGTATTCTGGCTGAATGAAACCATGTTGAATAGTTGCCAAAATACCCCATACTTCTCAGATTACAGGTGGAGACAGACCAGTTCTTCAGTTGCTATTTGTAATGGCTGACATTAATTTTCATAGAAATGCAAATAATTTGTGAATATCTGTGGAGTATAGGATGAGAACTTAAATATTAAAAATGGATCTAATTTGGTGTCAGACAAAGTTTAAAAAAAGTGCTATTAAATGTATAGTAATAGGAATCAGTCCTTAGTTCCCTTAGATATAAATTAAATGAACTATCTTTATATGCCTATAGCACTGCACTTATTTTTCCAAATTTTAATGTGAACAAAAAATAATATTCTAACTTACATAATCAGCTTTATCTTTTAGGGCAAGTTTATTTAAAGAAGTTGGAGAATAATGAGTTCATAAACTACAAGTACCATTACCTTGTTACATTACTTATAACCTTAATAGACATAAACTGAAGGGATTGTATAATGTTTAAGTTTCAAATGATTTATCTGAATTCTAAACCTGAAGCTAATTACACTGTTTGTTAACTAATTGGAATTTAAATAAATATTTGAGGGGAAAAAAATAAAGATTTAGCCTTATTCTTAAAATCCTTATATGTGATTTGAAGTTTTTCAGCATTTAGAGAAATAGTTTGTGCTTGAAATGAAGGAATGAACAGAAACACATTTGTATGACAAGGACAGTGGAAAACTCTTCAGACATTAGTAATTGCTTATGCTAGCACTTTGAAAATGAAGAAAGGCTTGCTTTTTTTGTTTGTATAGAGAGCATTTGTGTATGTTTTTAGGTTCAAGTTGATTATTTCTACAAGATTTCTGTAAAATTTTTCTTTTTTCTTTAAATAATTAACTTGATCTACCTAAAAGAAATTAATTCTGTATGGCTGTGTAGTCTAGGATACTTCAAAAATAAAGGTTTTATTTTTCCTTCTAGGAAAATACTTTTTAGGCAATTACAAAATAAGCCCCATAAAGTCGGTTTGCTTTTTCCTTTGAAAAATTACTGAATCTACTAACTATGTAGTCAAAGATTTTATGAATAGTATTAAGGGATTTATAAGCTTGGCCTCATTTTTCAGCTTATATCATGATATTCTTTCTCTGATTTATCTGCCAGGAAAAGAGGTTTCTAGGGATGTTTTATACCACAGTGTAATGAGGGTGGAAATGTAGTACATTTTAAAATATAATGCAGCTTGAAATGTTCTGAATTAAACAGTTCAGTATATAAATTTCTTGTTACATATTTCGTTCTAGCTGGGTTTTGTTTAGATCAGATACCCTTTAATAAGACAATGAAATCTGCTTTAATTTCGGTATAAAATATTTTGGGCTATTGCAATTTCTTATAGATATATAAAGTGAGGCAGAAATAATGAAGATCCAAGCTTTTTTGTAGGCTTAAATTCTCTAATTTACGTACTCTAAGATACAGCAAACTTGTGGACTTACCAAAAAATAATGGGGTAAATCAATATATATTGACTTAGAGATATAGCCACAAAATAATTTTAATGAAAAAAAAGCAAGATGCAAAACAGCACGGACTGTGATTTTATTCTTGTTACATAAACAGGCTGATGTTCTGAATGTGTTTGTGAGTATAAGTGGCAAAGAACAGACTGTGAAGTTACATCAATGGTAACTGTTTAACTTTGTCTTTTTCTGTATCTTGAAGGTTATTACAATGAGCTTATAGTATTTTGTAATTAAAGATAGTAAGTATGTTATCCTGTCAATTTTAATAGATAACATAAATTTTCGTAAGCTTATGCTTTCATGTACCATGTTTCTCATACCACTATACTGAATTACAGAGTATTACCTTTTTACAGAGGGAAATTAAGGAGAATATAAATGGGTATAAAATGATGGGTTCAAAAACTCTAAATCGAAAGTATTCTAGTTGGTTAGCTATATTTTGTTTGTTTTTAAAGATTTTACTTATTTATGTGAGAGAGAGAGAGTGAGACAGAGAGCGCACAAGCAGAGGAAGGGTCAGAGGAAGAGGAAGAAGCAGACTTCCCACTGAACAGCAGCACATTGTGGGGCTTGTTCCCAGGACCTTGGAATCACCATCTGAGCCAACGGCACACGCTTAACCGACTGAGCCACTCAAGTGTCCCAATATATGGTTTTTTTGGTATAGGCTTCTTGTCAAGTTGGGGAAGTTCCTTATATTCCTGGTTTATTGAGATTTTTTAAATCATGACTGAGTGTTGAATTTTGTCACTTGCCTTTTTCACATTATAATATGGTCATGTGCTTTCTCTTTCTTGGTCAACATGTTAATATAACACATTATACTGATTGAATGTTGAAGCAACCTTAAATTCCTGGGATTAACCTCACTTGGTCATGATTGTATTAATTTTTTTATGTATTGCTGAAGTTGCCTTGCAAAAAATTTTTGTGTATCTATTCCAAAAATATATTATTGTGTTTTTTGGTTATTGTTTTTTTGCTTGTAATACATTTGTCTAGCTTTAGGGTCAGGGTAATGCTAACCAAATACAATTGGTAGACTGGTGTCCCCTGTTGTCTTTTTCCGCAGGAATTTTTGTTCAGGGATGCCTGGGTGGCTGAGGCAGTTAAGTTTCTGCCTTAGGTTCAGGTCATGATCTCAGTCTAGTGGGATCAAACCCCATGTCAGGCTATCTGCTCAGCGGGGGGCTGGCTTCTCCCTCTCAGTCTCCCTGTGCCTGCCACTCCTCCTACTTATGCACTCTCTCTCTCTGTGTCAAGTAAATAAATGAAATCTTTTTTTTTTTAAAATAATTTTATGTATCTTACTAATTACTTACTTCTCTTAAGTATTTGAAAGGATTTAGCAGTAAAGCCACCTAGACCTAAAGTTTTCTTCGTGCAAAGATTTTCAAGTATGAATTAAATTAGCTTTAACAGATGTAGGTCTGTTCAGATGATCTGTTCTTGAGTTTTCTAAATCGTTGAATTTAGTGCCATAAAGTTGTTGATATTATTTCCTTTGATCCTTCTAATCTCTGTGGAATTTGTATTGCTGTGTCCACTTTTATTCCTTACTATTCATCATTCATTTCTTCTCTCCTTTTTCTTTATCAGTCTTAACAGATCTAGTTTTACTTGTATTTCCAGAGAGCCGGGTTTTGTAGTGATTAATCATCTCTGTTTGACAGTTGTTCTATTTTATTATTATTATTATTATTATTGTTGTTTTCTTGCTTCTGTCTACTTTAGGTTTAATACGCTCTTCTTAAAATTTCTTTATCTAACAACTTAGATAACCAATTTTAGACATTGTTCTTTTTGTAAAATAAGCATTTTAATGTTACATATTTATCTCTAAGCACCACTCTAGCTGGGTCCTACCAATCTTGATATGTTCTGTTCTCATTTTTCATGTGATTTCTTCTTTGAACCATGGATTATTTCAGAGTATATTATTTAAATTCCAAATGTTGGAGGATATTCCAGGTGTTTATTATTCACTTCTTGTTTAACTCTGTTGTGTTTAGAGAACACACTATGTATGATTTTTAATTTTTTATGTTTAATGACCCTTTTTTATGGCCTCAGAATATAGTCTGTCTTGGTAAAATATCCCATTTGCTCTTGAAAATGGCGTATATCCTGCTAAGGTTGCGTGGGGTGGTCTATAAATGTCAACTAGGATAAGATGGTTGAAAGTGTAGTTTAAGTCTTATATATCCTTGCTGATTTTCAGTCTAATTGGTCTGTCAGTTACTAAGGAATATGGAAATGTCCAACTATAATTGTAGATTTGTCTCTTTCTTTTCTCAGTTCTGTCACTTTTTGTTCTGGGTGCTTAATATTTTAAAATCAGCATATACACATTGTACATTATTGTGTCCTCTTAATGAATCAACCCCTTTGTCATTATGAAATATCCATCTATATCCCTGGTAATGGTTCTTGTTCTGATGACTACTTTGTATAATATTAACTTAGCCTCTTCAGCTTTCTATTGATTTAAGTACATGATACATCTTTTTTTATTATTTATTATTTTTATTAAAATATAGTATTTGCCCCAGGGGTACAGGTTTGTGAATCATCAGGCTTACATACTTCAGAGCACTCACCATACCACATACACTCCCCAATGTCCATAACCCAACCACCCTCTGCACATACCCTCTCCCCCAGCAACCCTCAGTTGATTTTGTAAGATTAAGAGTCTCTTATGGCTTATCTCCCTCCCGATTCCATCTTAAGTACATGATACATCCTTTCATCTTTTTCTTTTTGAGCTATCTCTGTCAAAGTGAGTATCTTTTAAGCAATATACAATTGCATCTTTTAAAAAAATCAGTTGTGGGGGCACCTGGGTGGCTCAGTTGGTTAAACGACTGCCTTCGGCTCCAATCATGATTCCAGGGTCCTGGGATCAAGCCCCACATCAAGCTTCCTGCTCAGCAGGGGTCCTGCTTCTTCCTCTCCTGCTGCTGCTTCCCCTGCCTGTGCTTTCCTGCTCTCTCTATCAAACAAAAAATAAAATCTTTAAAAATAAATAAATAAGAAATTATCGCAATCTCAAGCTTTTTAATGGAATTACTAATACCATTTATAGTTCCTATTATTATATTATATAATATTATTATATTATATATTATATTAATAATATTATATTATTGATTTTTAAATCTGTATCTTACCATTTTTTGTCTTTTTGTCCCATCTATTCTTTATTCCTCTTTGCCTCCCTCTATTAGAGTGAGTATATTTTAGTATTTCATTTTATCTCCCATAATTGGATCACTAGCTCCATCTCTTTAACATTATAAAATGTTAGCTTTATGTAAAAATCACAAATTTAGTGATCGTATTTATATATAACTTACTATAGTCTATATTCAAATAATATTATGCCACTTCACTTACAATGTTATAATGTAATAATTTTACAACAGTATTCTTCTGTCCCCCTTTAATCCTTTAGCTATTGTGGTTATACTATTTACTTCTTTGCATTTTATAATCTTCAAAATACATTACTATTATTTTGCTGTTGCTCTTTTCAACAACCAGTTATCTTCAAGTTTATTTGAAAATAGGTCTTTTAAATTTATCAACATGCTTACTGTTTTCAGTGCTTTCTGGTTTTTGTGTAGACCATAATTTTCTTTTTTTTTTTTTTTAAAGATTTTATTTATTTATTTTACAGACAGAGATCACAAGTAGGCAGAGAAGCAGGCAGAGAGAGAGAGGAGGAAGCAGGCTCCCTGCTGAGCAGAGATCCTGATGCGGGGCTAGATCCCAGAACCCTGGGATCATGACCTGAGCTGAAGGCAGAGGCTTTAACCCACTGAGCCACCCAGGCGCCCCAAGACCATAATTTTCATCTCATAATTTCATCTTACTAAAAGAAGAAAAACTTTTTTTTTTAAGTAGTCTGGAGCCCAGCATAGGGCTTGAAGTCACGAACCTGAGATCAACACCTGAGCTGAGATCACTAGTTGGACGCTTAACCCATTATGCCACTCAAGTGCCCCTTCTGCTAAAGAACTTCTTTTAACGTTTCTTGTAGACCCTTAACTTTTATTTGTCTGAAAATCTTTATTACTGTTGCTTGGATTTCATTTGTCAATATAAAGATTTTTGGTTCCTAAATGGATAAAACTAATAGCTTAAAGGATATGGAAGATAATTGCCATGTTTAAGGTTTTCAATTTAGAAAAAGGGTGTGACACTACTAATTCAAAGCATACATGTACCCCAGTGTTTATAGTAGCATTATCAACAATAGCTAAATTGTGGAAAGAACCTAGATGTCCACTGATTGATGAATGGATAAAGAAGAAGTGGGGTGTGTGTGTGTGTATATATGTGTGTGATGGAATATTACTCAGCCATCAAAAAGAACAAAATATTGCTATTTGCAATGATGTAGATGGAGCTAGAGAATATTATGCTAAGCAAGTCAAATTCTATATCACTCATGTGGAACTTAAGAACTAAAACAAATGAATAAAGGAAAAGAAAAAACAGATGAAGAAACAGACTCTTAACTCTAGAGAACAAATTGATGGTTACTGGAGGGGGAAGGTGGGTGGGGAGATGGGTGAAATAGGGGAGGGGGATTAAGGAGTCTACTTATGATGAGCACCAAGTGATGTACATAAGTTTTGAATTACTTAATTCTACATCTGAAACTAAACTAAATGTTATGTGAACTAAATGGAATTTAATTAAAAACTTGGAAGAAAAAAGAATATGACAAATTCAAGATAACCATGCTTAAGGGATACAGACAACTTTCAGATGGAGAAATTTAAAAGCTAACACACATGGTGGTTAGTAATTAAAGAAGTGAAAACTAGAATTAATATCCCTTTATAATTATTAGACCAAAGAAAATTAGGATCTTGCATATTTATGTCATGTATTAGCAGGGGAAAAAAAAGCCACAAGAATCCTCATGGATAATAAAGGTTTGTGAAATACTTGTAGGTATATGGATTGCTAGTGGGATGAAGGCATTTTGACTCTTGGGCACTGTTTATTCATATTGAATGAATATATATACATATATATGTATATATATATACACACATTCATATACATATTCTGTGATTTAGTAATTCTGTTCTGGGTCTAGAGCAAAGGGATGCAAAGTCTGAGTTTTCATAGTCCATAGTTACTCAACTACATAAAGAGACATGGTAGAGGGGTGCCTGGGTGGCTCAGTGGGTTAAGCCTTTGCCTTTGGTTCAGGTCATGATCTCAGGGTCCTTGGATTGAGCCCCGCATCAGGCCCTCTGCTTAGCAGAAAGCCTGTTTCCCCCTCTCTCTCTGCCTGCCTCTCTGCCTACTTGTGATCTCTCTCTCTCTGTCAAATAAATAAATAAAATCTTAAAAAAAAAGAGAGAGACATGGTAGAGACTTCTACTGTATCATGCCCTGTGGTGGGGAGAAGTTGGTGGGGAGAAGACGGAGGTAGACTGAGTACCCATCACCAGGAGAGTGAACACATCCAGAAGTGTTCTGTAACAAATCAAAGCAAGAGATTGGTTGTCCACATAACAATAGGGATGGATTTTTTTAATAAAAAATAAATTCCAAGAGAAAATAACAAGAACGAAATGAGATCTATAACACATGATTTATATGAATTAAAATATATGTATACAAAGTAGTCCCCAATTCCCCTTACACCGTGCTCTTGAGAACAACTGATCTTTTTCTATATATTACATTAAAGAAATCGGTGTAGATATTCTGGAAGTTAGTGATATTTTTGTTCACAGTGCTTTCTTCTTGCAGACGTTGATGAATGCCAGGCGATTCCTGGGATATGCCAGGGAGGAAACTGTATCAATACAGTGGGCTCTTTTGAATGCAAATGCCCTGCTGGTCACAAGCAGAGTGAAACCACTCAGAAGTGTGAAGGTGAGTGTCTATACTTGGAGGGTCATGACTCTGAATCCAAGAAAGTCATAACTTCATTTAGAATTTGAAGAATTTAATCATAATATAATGTGAGAATGAAGGGATATATGTTAGAGTGGTTTTATATCAGTTTGTGTATTTAATGTTTTTGAGCTGGAAAGAGACAATGAACATTTTACAAAGGGTTTGTTATCTCAGTTTCTCTGTTGTAGTCGGAATGGGAATAATCCAGCCCTTTATATTTTTCCTTAATAGTGTGATTCTGTAGTTCACTTACAAAATTATACCAAAGATTGAAATTCTGAGTGAAGTACAGTGTCCAATGTAAAAAGATGCATTGGAAGTTGGCACTCTGTTCTATATTATTAAATAAGTGTTTTGAATTTTGTATTGAATATTGTTTCTTGGCTGCTTGCCAAATTAAAAAACCAGTATAACTGATTCGGGGAGAATTGGGAAATTACCACAGCAGGTACTCTGCAAAAGAATAGCTTACTCAAATAAAAATATGAAAAACTTAATAATCTTTTGGACTGTGATTATGATACTGAATGTGAATTGAGTATAATTTTGAAGTGTGCACTCCATAAGCATTCTTCATACAGAATAAAATCACTTGTTATAATTATGTGTGACCCAAAGCTTTATCATTGTCACAAAGTTCAAGAAGCTACTAAAGGTGTCTAGCTTTCCTAACATGGATACTTAGAGTAATGTTGATACTATTAACAGTATTGAAATATCTAAATATGTTTATCTTTAGAATGATTACTTAAATCACTTTATTCCAATTAAGATAATTTTCTTAAGATAAATACTATGCCTATTTTCATTATTTTGTGATGTAAGCATTCGTATCTACTCAAAGTTTAGAAAAAAATTATTTCAGAAGTTTGTTTTTGGCACTCTAGCTTACCTGAGATGGAAAAATGTGAATCTGAACTTACATGGGAAATTCAGTAAATCTGAACTTCATTCCATATGCCTGTTATGATTTTATCTGGGAACGTTTTCTGAGTTAAGTAAACTAAAAGTAGCAAATATATTTTATAATTGCTTCCTGTGAAGAAATCATCACAAGTTTATTTAGACCCATTTACCTTCAGTAACTAAAATCGTCTTTTAGTGTACATAATTAAGTCTTCTCTTCTTTCCTTTCCAAAAGTCAGTACTTAGGGGTTATTTTTTGTTGCTTGGTTATAAAAAGTTTTATCCCTTTCTGCAGAAAAAAAAAAACAGTGTGAAAAGGTAAAAATCTAAAGTTTAAATTATAAGAAACAAACAGGAATATGAACTATTTTATTGGACAAGAGGTACAGACATGTACATGGTATGGTTCCCACACCAGAAATTATAATTCCATGAACCTAGGGAACATGTATCATTTTATATTTTCTATTTGGCTTACTGCCTTTCTAATCTACTCTAAAGTAATCTCTGTAATTATATGCAATTCATGTTTTTCAATGTGGAAATGTCTGGGCTATGCTGCTATATCTTTGCTACTTCTCATATTTTCCTCCCTGGTTTGTTTGGGGGTTGGTTGTATATGGCTCAACCTTTTGTCATTATGCTTCACTTTTTACTTCTGAAATAATATCCAGACTAGATCCAAGGTTGGTAGACTTAGGAACAAAGACAGTGTTTGATTGTAGGTGAGAAGGCAGAGCCACTGACTGATGAAAGTGGTTGTGACATTTCCATTAATCATCAAACAATGTATTTCTTCTTAGCTGAAAATAGAATGAGCCTTTTCCACATCACATTTCATCAAAACAACATATAGAGCCAAGGCAGAGTTTGGAGAGAGACAGTGCAACTCTTTCTTCACACTTGTCTGTGTTCTTGAGGAAAGGGGGCTGTTGATGTAATGTAGGCACCACCCAGAGCCTGAATCCAGTCCTCTCCTTCCTTACTTCCTGTCCAGGCCGCCAAATCCACTTAGCCATTGCCCAGAAAGAATTATGTGATTTAATATTTGGGATTGGTGGGGAATAGCAGAATTGGATGAAGTGGTGATTAGAATGTGAAAACTAAAGGTTTTATGAAGCCTTTACTTTGTGTAAGTCATATTTATTTGGATATGTCTTAAAAGTAACTATTATCAATTTTCCTTAAGTAATAGGGTTCTTTTATATAAAAGATCAAGTGGTATTCCCTTACATAAAACTATTTAATGTAATTGGTTGCATAATGTGTGTGGAAAGACTATAAACTATTGCTACACTCAGTGACAGCTTTGAATTATAGTCAGTTTATGTATGGTTTATACAGTGTCAGTGTAAAAATGTTGACATAAATTTAAAGTTAGTATTTGCCCTAAATAAAAATGTAACCATAGCAATTACTTTTGATCAACTGTCAAAGGTAAGATATTTTAGTTTTCTTTGTAGTTTACAATGTGAACATAAAATATAATAGTACTGGAAGATTTACATAAGAATGATGTCCTTTCTGTTCCTCTTATGACACATATTAGATTTCTGTTCATATAGCAATGAAATTTTCTAAAATCTTTTTCTGTCTGAGTTTCTGGGTCTGTTCAGAAATAAGAAAGCCAACCAGTGTTTTGAATCTGAGTCATTTGGGGAAATGGTGGCAGCATTAGCGGCAAAGTGAGATTATTAACTTTAAAAAATTGCATTACTCTTTTTTTGGTGGATATCTGTTGGTTGACCGTCCCATTCCCAACACTTGGGTAAGATCTTGAGGGCGAAAACTCGGTCATGTTTATTGCCATATCCCCAAGCCTAGAACTGTTCCTGCTATATCTGTCGCAAGCTCCTAAAAATGTATGTTGAGTAATTGGGAGTATGGTGGATAACAATTTAATTTCCTTAACTTGGGTTGAACATCCAAAAAGAAGCTAAAATGTGGGGCCATAAGTTAAATTGTTATTTGGAAAGAGGCCATTGTCGCATATTATGGGAATTTTTCCTTTATCTGATTTTTTTTCTTTTCTTAATAATCTTATTTTGCTCTGGTTACCATTAAGAAACAAAGAATATAAATAGTAAGTGCAGTTTGGCATTTTTAGATCTTTGTGTCATTAGTCTTCTTTGCTCATCTGCAAGTAATACTTTTGAGGTCAGGGACCTTCCCTCTCTATTTAAAAGAAAGAACTGTCTTCAGCTTGTTCATTGCGATATCTTCGTAGCTAAAATCTTATCCTGACAGGCTTGTTCTGCTGAAAATTTAAGTTTGGACATACATAGTTTATAAAAAAATGAGAAAAAACGGAGGGGTCGCACTCATCTCTTAAGTTAATGTCTGAAACACATGAAAAGTTTCTATATTGAGACTTCTTTTGTTTTATATCATTGGTTGGGTGGATTTTCCTATGTAAGAATCTGAGCCCAGACCATAAAGGAATACTCATTTGTGTGTGTGTGTGTGTGTGTGTGTGTGTGTGTGTGTGTCTGTCTGTCTAAAGGAAAATCAATTATTTTCCCTCTTCACTCATTTATGGTCTCAGATTAGTTTAAGCCTCTCAGGCCTCCTGAAGTCAAGTCTTATTTCTACTGGGCCAGTCTGGCTCCAAAATCTTTTCCTCATTCTGTTGTGCAGTGGGAAAAATGGTTCTTTGAGGGAGTAAACTATTTCTTCACATCCAAAGAGAAGTTTTCTTCAGTTAGTATATTCAAAGATTTAGTCATCCAAATATCCATTTAATGTAAATGAAGAAAGAAAGTAGCACACATCAATATAATCTAAAATTGTATATTAGAAGGTTGTCCAGCATTTTTTATTTTTATGACAAAATATTATTCTGAATTTCAGTCCACTTGGAGAAAGCACAAGTAGGTGCCAGATGTCCTTGCATGATATCCTTCTTTCAGACTATACCTTCTTTAACATTCTTTGAGGTAGTTTTTCTTTCCTGGCTTAAATGGAAGGCAGGAAAATAGCATCATTATATTGGAAAGTTTCCCTTCAGTGGTTCTTTATAAGTCAAATAGTTATTTGCAATTTATTCTGAAGAGTCTTTAGCTTCGTTCCATTACCACACCATTTAGTTGTTTCAGATTTGTGACAACAAATATATTTATTTATGCTCATGAAACTTGTTGGCTCAGTATCTTTGGTTGCTGTTCCAACTCTGCTTTGATAAACCATGGAAAATAAGCTTCTGTCCCAAACTGAAAAAATGCTTTCTTTTACTCATATTACCAAAAGTATTAACTTTAAAATAAATAATAAATAAACTCATTGACTGTTGTCCAAAAGGAAAAACTACATATTAAAATTGATACTTAAGTAGGGAGACTGTAATTAATGGAAACACATAAAACTTTTTTGGTCATTAGTTTAGAAACCACAGAAGTATCATTTTTAAATCCTTTAAAAATAAATTTATAACATTGTAATTAAAAAATAGATTCTCCCTTAAATAAGAAATCCCAGTCTGCTAAACTCAAACCTACTTTCTGCCCCATAACAAATAAGTTATTCCTTTATTGCAGCACTTTTTACATTGTATTTTACTTATTTTTCCTGTCTGACTGCTGACAGAGTATAGATCACACCAAAGTATGTTAATAAAAACTAATATTTATGGAGCACTTAATATGTTATAGACAACACTTAAACCACCATAAATGGTGGTTCTTATTAAATCATCACACAGTGGTGCAAGGTTGATTGCTATCATTAACTCACTGTACAGATGAGGAAACTGAGGCACAGAGAAGCTCAATAACTTTGTCAAAGTTAGGTGGGTTAGAAACTCCAGAACCGGGATTCTACCCTGCTAGATTTTCTTGAGCTCTCACTCAGCCAGAGCCTCTGAGTGAACACAGGAGGGTGACCTGGCAGCACATACCCCAGCCCACAGATTACATCTCTGAGGGGAAGCTCATGGAGTCAGCAGCAGCAACAGAGTTGTGGTTCTCTCTTTGATTGTTACATTATGTGGCAGTGCCCTGCAATCCAGCAAGGGCAGAATTAGACCCAGTTGAGTTGATCTTGGCACTGGCTTTCAAGTTTGGGTGGGCGGAAATAGCATCGTCTCTCTCCTCCAGTATGATCAAGGCTAAAAAATAAGGAACCGTGAACTGCAGGCCTGTGTCTTCACTTCATTATTCATGAATTCTTCCCTTTGTGTCATCAGGGTTCAGGGGTCTGAGCCTTGAGATTGCAGATGCATGACCTACTGTTCACTGGCTCTAGCCCAGCTCCACCATGTCAGCCCTCTACCAGGACTGACCAGTTTAAGCGCTCAGTTGTCACTGGTTTCCATGGAGCCTTGGGAAGATTAGCTAGCCTACAGGCACTAATTCTTGAAAAACTTAACCTTTCTCTGTAACATATGCTTTACTGCATTTCATGAGTGATATATTAGATATTTAGTTAACGGATTTTTGCTATATTTTCTGTTCATTAAAATGAAAATTGGCTCTGTATCACTATGCTAAAATAACCTATTCACCATGACTTCAGATCTGAAGATTCATCTTAAATGAACCAAAATATAAGTATGAACAAAAGAAACAGAGGGGTTAAAAACAATCATGAGAATTTTTATATCGTCTTTGATCTGAAAAAGGATTATTTTGTTTGTTACCCTACCTAAAGCTATGGAGGTATATAGATCAGTAATTTCAGCTACATAAAATGTAAATTCCGTGGCAGTAAAAAAAAAAACAAAAAAAACAAAAAGAAAACCCTGCTATAAGCAAGAATAAAAAACAATAAACTAAAAAAAAAAATTTGCAACTTTTTAGACAAAGACCAATTTCTCTAATACATCAGTTCTACAGATGAGTAAGAAAATACCCAATAAAAATGTTCAAGGATATGACATGACCATTGACAAGGGAAATACCAGTGACTGTTAAACACACTAAAGCACGTTTACGCTTACTTAGAAGAAGAAAGTACACAATAACACTAGGGATGATAGCATTTCTACCTTTAAACTTTGAGAGGACCAAAGTTCTAATGTAAAACTGTATTAATGAAGGTTTTGGAAAAGAGATACTTTAATAAATTCCTGATAAAAGTATAAAATTGGTACAACCTCTGTAGAGAGCAATTTAAAATTATCTGTCAAAAGTTACAAATATATGTAACATTTAACCCATAAATTTTAATTTGAAATATTTATCCTATCTGTGCTCAATCAAGAAATGATGGTCTAAGATTATCACTCCTGTCTTTTTGTAATAGGAAAATATAGGAAAACACACATGGTACAAAACCTATTGTATTAAGAGTTGGAAACTATTCATCCTTAAAAATATATTGTGAACACTTTATATATTGATATAAAATATGATTAAGACGTACTGTTACATGGCAAAAGTAAGTTGTAAAACATTTTCATTTACATAGAGTGTATTTGTGTGTACATGTGTTTGCGTATGTACGCGTAGAATGTCCATGGAAGGATATCAGAAAGTTTGCACCATTCGGTATTTTGAAGGTGAAAATCTTCTGGGGGAGAAAAGGAAAAGAGACTTCTCATTGAGTACTCTAGCATAAGATTTTGACTTTTAACCATATAAATGTATTATTTGTTCAAAAAGTTAAAAACAGAGGAATGTGAAAAATAGGCACATTTATTTGTTTCTTTCTTTGTAAGCTCTCAATGAATCCCTACAGCAGACCCTGGAAACAGTGCATACAACCTGTTAGACCCTAGTCCTCGGGCATTGCAACCTCTGTACTTGGAACACTCAGCATGTCCATGTTCCATGCTGCCATGCAAACAACATATGCATATTTAATGCTTATCCAGTGTGAAATAAAAATCTGGGGTTTGAGCAGAATTACACTTAATCTTACACTGTTACTTTAGGGGCGCCTAAATGTCAAGACATTAATTTTTTATGGCTCAGTCAATTAAGCATCTGCCTTCTGCTCAGGTCATGATCCCGGGGTCCTGGGATCAAGTCCTGCATCTCTCACTGCCTGCCGCTCCCTCTGCTTATGCGTAGTCTCCCTCTGCCAAACAAACAAATAAATGAATACATACATACATACATACATTCTAAAAAAAACCCACAACTATTACTTTAGTAAATCAGTAAATATTTAGGAGCATTGAATGAAATATATTTGACTTTGCTTTTTAGGAAAATAGTCCCATTGAGATATGATTGATAACTAGAAATACGGGTAAAATAGTATGGGAGAGGTAGGTTAGAGACGATAATTACAGTGAAGCTGATTATAATTTGCTTTTGACTAAAATACAAGTATTATTTAAAAGGATGTATGTGGTAGTCATATTGTGAAGAAAGGAGATTTTGTTCTTAAATCATCTTAAATAAAAATCTGGTAGAGTTCTGGTCATCAAATGCAAATGAGCTGCATGGCCCAGTGAAATTAAGTATCAAAACACAGTCTTCTCCATTGCATTTGGATGGGTTAGGACTTTCAAAATAGAAAACGAACCCATTTGTCTCTACTCTGTGGTGTTTGCATTTGTATAGTTTGGAGATTCTTCTCTGTCTTTGTCTCTCAAAAACACACATATTCACACAGACACACAGATTTCTGTGTGTGTGTGTATTGTCCCTTTCTTAGGTACACAAAATTACATTAATCTTAGTATTTGTTTCATGACATATTTTCACTATTATTTTACTCAAAGCCTGCTTTCATGTAGTGAGATATCTTCAATAACATAATATACACTCATAAAACCACCAAAAAGAAAAGGTGGGACCAAGACAATTAACCACATGTACCCGTGGTGCTGTTCTACCTGCTCCTTCCTACTCCCACAATATAACCATCACTTTGAAGCCAAGATTCCCATTTTCTTTTCTTTTTAAAGTCTTTTATTATACCTGTAGATATTCCATTTATTATTATTACTATTACTTCAGTTTTTTGAGTGCTACAGTTAAAGGCTTACTACTTTATGGAACTTACTCTCTTCACTTAATATGATGCTACAATTCATCTGTATTGTTGTACGTTGTTCTAATTCATTTTTGAGGTGAATAACCCATTCTAACCCATGATGTGGATTTACCTTAGTGTGTTCATCCCCTTTCCCACTGGTGGGTGGTGTTTTCTGGTTCTTCCTATTGTGACTATTGGCCGTCAGGTAGAGCCCAGTGTTTCCTCTCCTTTGCTCATTATGGACAGAGCTGCACCATGGAGTCAGGGTCATTTTGATTTTTCAGAGATATTTATCCTCTTTTTTGATCCACTTATTTCTGAAAGGTGACTTATTTACATTTCTCTTATGACTGATGTGTGTGTAGGTAGCTTGGATCATGGCAGTGGTAGCATCCTGGAGCCTTGTCCTCACTTGCTGTTGCTTGGTGACAAATGAGGAAACAAAGAACCTAATAGACTGCAATCAGAGTGACCTCCACCTCTTCCCAGGCCTATGTGTAAGCCAGCCCACCCTCCCAGATTGGTTGAGTAGCATCTGCTGAGTGATCAGTGGTCTTATCCTGGCCCATAGGGCCAGCTCAATCCTCTCGATTATTCCTGAGCCCTCTTGCTTGTGATTTTGGGCTCATTATACAGATGAAGCAATCATATAGCAGAAGTAAAGACACTGCCAATATTTCTACATCTTTTTTTGTTTGTTTTTGTTTTGCAAATATTATAATTTATTTATATCTCCCCCCAAAGCATGTACTGAACATTACCAACTCTTGAGCACAATATTAACTTGGCTGCAGTTTTCTGTATTCAATCTTATCTTTAAGGCATTATCAATGAAAGGAAGGGAGCCTGTAACAACTAAATACTTCCTTGAGAACAAGATTAATTCTGAGGAGTGCTAACAAACCTATTTCCTCAGCTTACCTGATCCTAGTCCCCAGCCTTCCTCCTCTCAGTTCTCTATGCTTTCATCCCTAGGAACAAAATTAAGGATTTTTTTTTTTTTTTTTAACACAGGGACAATAATGGAAACTTCTTCTTGATTATCTCCTTGTGCTATCTTGGTGTCTAAAACTAAATTGTCTTCAACTCTTCTTTGTAACTCCTACTGCTCAACCAGGTTCTCATAATCTGATTTACAGACACTTTGTACAATGCCACTGATATATATATTTTTTTCTTTTTTTCTTTTTTTTTTTTTTTTTGAGAATCAAAGCTTCTCTCAACTTGTCATGCTTTCCTGTGTATGCTAAGCAAGTGACATCTAGCGAGGTTGGTGTTTCTCTTTTTCCCCTTAAAATAGACAATTACTTGTAGTCAGATGAATGGATAGTAAAAGTTCTTTGCACTAAGGTATATACTTTCCATGATGCTTCCACCTTGGGAGGCGGAGCATTGAGTAGCTTAGAAATTTGGAGCATATCTATGAAGAGTTATAATCTAACATGGAAATCTGCAGCATTTGTGCTTTTATAAACCATTTGGGAAGGACATACTGACCAGGTGCCAGGCTTAGCAGTGAAGTTTCCAGGCTTGACTGTTAGAAAGCCCCTGTGTGTTTTAGATGTGGAAAATAGAACGTCTAAGAAAGTGTGACCAGTAGGGAAGAGTGATAGGTGTCCAGAGAGGCAGCCAAGCAGCAGCCCAGAGCTGACATTTGAGGCAAAATTAGTACATATCACTTCCTAGTATATTTATCAGAAGTTGCCAGCCTAAACTCTTTTAGTTTCTTCCCACAAATGATTTCCACTATTAAAACACTTACATTAAATAACTTGGACACTACCTTGACAGCCTTCCTCAGCTAACAGCAGTGTTTCCTAGGGAGTTCCTGAAGTGACATCACTCCCTGAATTTTAACCTGAACACAGTGATTTACAAGGAAAGTGACCCACTGCGTTTTCTGTGAATGCCTGGAGGAAGAAGAGTTCTTTATTTGAGACACAGTGGGTAACATCGTTTTTAGGAACATAGAGTCTGTGAAAAATCCATATTCCCAAAGAAATTCATTCAACAGAAAGATACTCTTTAGCATGTAACTTGAGGTAGTGAGTCAAAATTAGGAATATTCAGATCACATTTTGTTTTTTTAACAGATTGATGCTTTAAAGTTTTTCTTCC
Source organism: Lontra canadensis (assembly GCF_010015895.1). Lineage (NCBI taxonomy): Eukaryota > Metazoa > Chordata > Mammalia > Carnivora > Mustelidae > Lontra > Lontra canadensis. Next base: position 41,227,018 of record NW_022630999.1, on the reverse strand, counting down.
AATAGCAAGAAGACATTGTGGAAAGAAATGGCAATATATGTTTTAAGTACAATTCAGAAAATAAATAGGCAAAGAGAGGGAGAGAAAGACTCAGTGGCCAAATAGCCCAGGATTTAATACCCAAACGTTAGGGTCTGTGCTCCAGTTACACCAGGAGCAAACTCTGTAATCTCGAGCAACTTAGTGCCTTGGTCTCTACAATAGAGATAATAATGGTCTTTTGTGGGAAAGCTTTTTATCAACATTATATAAGATGAAGCATTTGGCACTTTCAGTCTTTTCTAAAAGAAGGCAGTGGTAACACAAATGAGTTGTAAAAGATTCAGTAAATCATGTGATTTGAGATATTTTAAAAATAATATAAAAGAGTTCTAATATAACATTTCAGTTACAACTTTTATTAGTTTCCTCTAAATAAGCTCTTTTAATTCTTAAAAAAAAATAACCCACTAGAGCATGTAGTTGCCTAGTCTGATGAAAGTATTAGCAGACAATTAAATGGACCCAAATCCATCGTCATGAAGAGGGAACATCCAACTGGATATTTAAGATCATCCATTAATTCCTGACTTGGTGCCAGCCTGTTTTATTTCCCTAGTCTCAGTTCCACCCAAATTACAGAAATGGACATTTGAGACCCAGAGGACTAGATTTATTTAGCATAACACAATAGTCAGGAAATTGCATTTTAGTGGACTCAGGAAAAATTTCCCCAATGGTGGGAACCAATATTATTTCCTCAGTGCCATTGTATATTTAAATCCTTGTTTTAAAAAAATTATGAAAAAAAAAGGCATGGTAAAGTAATTTACATGATTCTTGCAGTTCAATTTCTGCTGAAGATCGCTGGAAAAATTGAAAGCCTCCAAAACACCTTTCTCAGAGACTTAAAATTAGGTGTGTGTTAGTGATTAAAAAAAAAAATCTATTTTACCCTGGATTAAAAGGATCAGATGAACATTTGAACTTTGCCTTTAGGGAAAAAAGCTATAAACTGAAATACACCTCCTTAGTTCTTCATTTTGCTTAACCAATAATTGTTTCATAATGGAAATGGAAAAGTTATAATGCATACCAAAATAAACAAAATGCTGGTTTTATAATATTCTGGATGTGTATCTTTAGCTTCTATTGAAAAAAATAGAAGTGAGAGAGAAAGAAAAGTTAATCTCACAAATTACCATGGCTCAGTGCCTGAAGGAAATTAGTCTACTCTAAAAAAATATCCTGCGTAGTCAAGTAAAAATGTAACAAAACTTGAAACATAATACCTAGATCCAGGACTGCATTTTCTTCCAAGTGTTGTTACTTACTACCTTCTGTAGTATGCCTACCCTGGCATTGAAAAATATGTGAAGAACTGAAGAAAAAGTTTATGGGCTGCTAATTTCTTATAGATGCTTTCATTTAGTAAACATAGAAATAACGCTGTGATCATGCTTGAAGCATCTTTTTTTTCTTAGTCCCAAACTAGGAATCTCTCTCTCTCTTTTTTTTTTAATGCATCCCTCTCACATCTCAGTGTAAAGTGTTTCTCATCTATACTTTGCCTTTGCTAAATTTTAGTACAATTAATTTTAAGGATAGTGTCAATGATTTTGCAGATTGTAGCTGAAGGCCACTGCTGATTCATCAAATGGTCAGGTAGATCTTTTCTCTAAGTACCTGCTATTTACAGAAGACAACTGAATAGTCCTCATTTCAAGAACACAAAAGTAAAAATAAATAAATAAATTTGGTTATAGTATGAGCATTTTTCTTCTAACGTCATCATATGGACAGTAGAGGAATTGCTGTGTTTTCTGTAAGTTCTGGTTTTCCTAGTGGGCTATGGTTTCGTATTTCCCATATTAACATGTCTTTTTCTGTTTGACTATGAAGACTGTCTGAGAAATATTTTTGTCCCAGTCTAGTAGCCACACATATAGGACAAATTCCAAGCTGATCATGGGTTTGTATATTCTAGCATGGCTAAATTCTGGTGAATGGCAAAAGACAATTTGGGAATATTTACCATCTGTATACTGTCATACTAAATTTAGGATGACTTGATTTAACTAGCTATAGCTAGTTATGCTTATCTGAGGCATAAACATGTTTTTTGGCTATAAGATTTCATCTTTCAGGCGCGCCTTGGTGGCTCAGTGGGTTAAAGCCTCTGCCTTCGGCTCAGGTCATGATCCCAGGGTCCTGAGATCGAGCCCTGCACTCAGGCTCTCTGCTCAGCTAGGAGCCTGCTTCCTCCTCTCCCTGCCGGACTCTCTGCCTACTTGTGATCTCTGTCTGTCAAATAAATAAAAATCTTAAGGAAAAAAAAAAAAGATTGTATGTAGTCCTTCATTTTCTAATCCTCTCTTATAGGGAGGGAGTATGCAAGCATTTTTGAGGGTAGTTTCCCAAATGTCATACTGGGCTTTCATTGTTATATTAACCTCATCAAAATGCTGTGAGTTCCAGTTTCACTTTTTTTAAAAAATTCAAATATATTTGATATACAGAGTTAGATTAGTTTCAAGTGCACAACTTGGTGATTCTGCAGTTCTGTACATTACTCAGGGCTCTCCAGGATGAGTGTATATAATAATACAACATTATTACAATATAATTGACTGTATTCCCTATGCTGTACTTTTCATCTCCTTGACTTATTTATTTACTTATACTTCTTAATCCCTTTGAGCTATTTTGCCCATCCCCTGACTCACCTCCCTTCTGGCAACCATCAGTTTATTCTCTGTATTTAAGAGTCTGTTTTTTGTCTAGTGGTTTTGTTTTTGAGATTCCATATAAAAGTGAAATCGTGTGGTATCTGCCTTTATCTTATCTTATCTTATCTTATCTTATTATAAGATCTTATATCTTATCTTACTTCTTTATAGTTGAATAGTAGTCCATTGTGTGTATGTACCACTCTTCTTCATCCATTCCTCTGTTGATGAACATTTGGGTTGTTTCTGTATCTTGACTATTGTAAATAGTGCTGCAATAAGCATGTTTATTTTTGAATGAGTAAGAGTAAATACCCAGTAATGGAATTACTGGATCATGTGATATTTCTATTATCAATATTTGGGAAATCGCCATATTGTATTCCACAGTGGATGTACCAATTTTCAGTCCCACCAACAGTGCACAAGTGTTTCCTTTCTCTACATCCTTATGAATACTTGTTTTTTTCTTATCTTTTTCATACTAATCATTCTGACTGGTGTGAGATGATTTCTCATTGTCATTTTGATATACATTTCTCTGATGATTAGTGACATTGAGCACCTTTTTATGCAACTGTTAGCCAACTATAGGTACTCTTTGGAAAAATGTCTATTCAGGACCTCTGACTACTTTTTAATCAGATTGTTTTTTGGTGTTGAGTTATGTAAGTCCTTTATATATTTTTGATATTAACCCCTATTAAATATATCATCTGTAGCTATCTTATCCCATTCACTGGCTTGTCATTTCCTTTGTGGATGGTTTCCTTTGCTTTTTATTTTGGCATAATCCCAATAGTTTATTTTTGTTTTGGTTTCCCTTGTCTGAGGAGACATTACCATAAATATGTTGCTAAGAATGATATCCAAGAAATTTCTGCCTGTGTTTTTACAAATATTATGGTTTCAGGTCTTGTATTTATGTCTTTAATCCATTTTGACTTTATTTTTATGTATGGTGTAAGAAAACGGACTGGTTTCATTTTGCATGTAGCTGTCCAGTTTCCCAACAGTATTTATTGAAAAGACTTTTTCCCCAGTATATTCTTGCTTCCTTTGTCATAAATTAATTTGACCAGATAGGTGTGGTTTTATTTCTGTGTTTTTTTAGGTGTAGGTTTATTTATTTATTCTGTTTCATTGACTGTATGTTTTTGTACTGGTATCACACTGTTGCATTACTCTAGCTTTCTAGTATATCATAAAATCTGGGATGGTGATACCTCCAGCTCTTCTCTTCTTTCTCAAGATTGCTTTGGCCATTTGTAGTCTTACTAAGTGGTTGCATATAAATTCTAAGAATATTTGTTGAAGATCTGTGAAAATACTATTGATATTTAGAGATTGCCTTGAGTCTTTAGAATGCTTTGGGTAGTATGGACATTTTAATGATACGAATTCTTCCCAACCATGAGCATCATATATCTTTCCATTAATTTGTGTCATCTTGAGTTTCTTGATCAGTGACTTAGAGTTTTCAGAGTATAAGTCTTTCACCTTCTTGGTTAAATTTATTCCTACATATTTTATTCTTTTTTGGTGCAGCTGTAAATGGGATTGCTTTCTAAATTTCTATGTCCACTACTTCATTATTAGGATATAGAAATGAAACAGATTGCTATGTATTAATTTGATATCTTATAATTTTACTGAATTCATTGATCAATTCTAATAGTCTTGGTTTTTAAAACCTGAAGATGTTCTATGCATAGTGTCATGTAATCTGAAAATAGTGGCAGTTTTACTTCTCCTTTACTAATTTGGACGCTTCTTTTTTTGTTGTCTGATAGCTGCAGGTAGGTCTTCCAGTACTATGTTGTGTAAAACTGGTGAGAGTGAGCATCCTTAGCTTGTTCTTAATCTTAGAGGAAGAAGTTTCCAGTTTTTCACCATTGACTATGATACTAGCTGTGGGGTTTTGTTTTGTTTAATTATTTTTATTAACATATAATGTATTATTTGCCCTAGGGGTACAGGTCTGTGAATCATCAGGCTTACACATTTCATAGCACTCACCATAGCACATACCCTCCCCAATGTCCATAAACCAGCCACTCCATGCCTACCCCCACTGCAGGTTTGTTTTATGTGTGTCCTTTATTATGCTGAGATTTGTTCCCTCTAAACCCACTTTCTTGAGAGTTTTTATTATGAATGGATGTTACATTTTGTCAAAAATTTTTTATATCTGTTGAGATGATCATTTGGTTTTTATCCTTTCTTTTGTTAATGTGATGTATCACATTGATTGATTTTCAAATATTGAACCATCCTTGCATCTCTGGAGTAAATCCCACTTGATCATGGTAAATGATTTTTTTGATGTATTGTTGAATTTGGTTTACTCATTTTTTGTTGTGGGTTTTTGAATCTGTGTTCATCATAGATACTGTCCTGTGGTTTTCTTTGTAGTGTCTTTGTCTGACTTTGATATCAGGGTAATGCTGGTCTCGCAGAATGAATTTGGAAGTTTTCCTTCCTTTTCAATGTTTTTGAATAGTTTGAAGAAAATAAGTATTACCTCTTCTTAAATATTGGTAGAATTCACCTGTGAGGCCATCTGATCCTGATCTTTAATTTGTTGGGAGTTTTTTTATTACTGATTCAATTTTATTTCTAGTAATCAGTCTGTTCAGATTTTCTATTTCTTCCTGTTTCAGTTTTGGGAGGTAGTATGGTTCTAGGAATTTATCCATTTCTTCAGGGTTATCCAATTTGTTGAGATACAATTCTCTTAACTCTATTGCATAATTCATATATAAAACATTCTCCTGTAATCCTTTGTTTTTCTGTGGTGTCAGTTGTTACTTGTCCTCCTTCATTTCTGATTTTATTTGAGTCCTCTCTCTCTCTCTCTCCCCCTTTTATTAGTAAGTGTGGCTGAAGGTTTATCAATTTTGTTTATACTTTCAAAGAACCAGCTCTTGGTTTCATTGATTCTTTTCTGTTTTTTTAAGTCTCTATTTCATTTATTTTTGCTTTAATCTTTATAATCCCTTCTTTCTACTAGCTTTGGGCTTTATTCTTTTTCTAACCCTTTTAGGTTAGGTTAGGTTGTTTATTTGAGATTTTTCTGGTTTCTTGAAGTAGGCCCATATTATTATATACTTCCCCCTTAGAACTGCTTTTGCTTTGTCCCAAAGATTTTGTGTTTTCATTTTTCCAGTTTTATTTTTCTAAATTAAGGCTCACTCCTCAAGACACTAGTGGAGGTACTCTAAATGCAGAACCCTTTCAGATCAGGGGCTGACAAACTTACTCTCTAAAGAGCCAGATAATCAATATTTTTGGACATGAAAGTCACTCTGTTGCAAATACCAGCATAGCCACCATGGTGCAAAAACAGCCATAGATAATAAATACAGAAACAAATGAGTGTGGCTGTGTTCTAGTGAAACTTTACCTAAAAAAACAGGCAATGGGTATAGTTTGGCAAGCCCTATTGTTCATTACCACTGTTCTTGCCTCTATTTCAAACAGTCTCTCCCCTACTAATTTTGCATCTACTTTCCTAGTGACTGGCTAGATGACAGATCATGGACAAACAAGTTTTATTTTAATAGTTATAACGTATTAAAAAGTTTTAAGAAAAAAACATAACTGATGTGGCAACACTGTGTGTTTATGGGTGTTATTCCTGGAAATATTAACTGATTAGAACAAAGTTAATATTACATTTTTTATGAAGATTTTATCCTTTTAAAGTAGTGATAGATTCATAACAAAATTGAGAGGAGGGTGCAGAGACTTCTCATATAATCCCTGACTCAATACATGCATACCTTCTCCATTTATCAACATCCCCCATCAGAGTGGTACATTTGTTACAAGTGATGAACATAAATTTACACACTGTTATTACCCAAAGTCCATAACTTACGTTAGGGTTCACTTCTGGTGTTGTTTATTGTTTGGGTTTGCACTAATGTATAATGACATGTATACCTCATTATAGGGTCATACAGAGTATTTTTGCTAGTCTAAAAATCCTGTCATGTTAACTTTTTAAAATGAGTACATATGTAGAAATGCATTAAGTAAAAGGTGATCACCATTCAAGGAGATAGCTATAGGTATGGAAATGTGTCTCCTTAATGACTAGCATTTGGGAAATGACTTTGGAAGATTTATTATTATTTCCATCAGAGCTATTTGACTTCCAAAAATAAAGGTACTCCAGACAGAAACTCTGGATTGCCATTGTGTTTGTCAGAAAAATCCAAAGGAAAAGGAAAAGCCCACAATGATCAAAATAATTATAGCTCTATTATCTTTCTATGTAGGTCTACCTTTTTTCAGTTAATAACTTCTCTTCTTCTATCCTTCTTTATAGTGCTGCTCTTTTTCTCATCCTGTCTACTATCAGCTAGACTGCAGTTAGAAACCTGATAGTTCCTGAAATTAGAAGGAAGAAAATTTTCTGAACATCATTAACATCATTCGAGGTTGTTCTACTCTGATGCCTTTACAAAGCTCTATACTATGTGCAACAGGAATCAGTGCAGCACTTTGAGAAACGGGATATGCATGCTGTTCTAGTCCATATCTTACTTTGAAAATATAATTTTTCAAAGAAAAAAATAGGGGCACATTCTTTCTAAAATTACTGCTGTATGCTTGACAGAAGTAGGTTCTTTTCTAATATGAAGGCATATAAGAAAGCACTCTCAATGATATTTGGAAAAAACATAAGAGGTTACTTTCTTGTTCTGTTGAGTTATAAGCACAACAGATTTGAGGCCCTTTAAGGTATTTTGTAATAGAAAACATTTGAAGTTTGCTAAAAAAAAATCTCATCCACTACTTTAGTAAAACCATATTGTGAATATTTTGTTGTAGGCTTAGAAAATTAATTCAACTTAGCAAACTCATAGAATACAGCTATTCAAAATTAGATTATCATAATTTTTTCCTCCCACATGGAATATTTTGCCTTAATTTACCATAATAGAAAAAATATTTTTCATCATTAAGTAATAAAAAAACAGGAAGTATAGTATTCTGGCATTTAGTTGAAATTTGATTTTACATTTTAAAATATTTTCTGTATGTTTATTTTCTTTGTAGCTTCAAGATGGAATATTTTTGGTCTTTATTCATAAAATATAATGTTGCATCTTAAATAAATCCTTTTTTGTGCTAGTATATATAGTCTATTTGTAGTGGCTAGTTGATTGAATATTAATATTTTTGCCTGGAGTCAAGAAAGTGTGTGGATCTCATGAATACAATGCATTCTAGACTCTTCTCTTTAAGAAGGTAATTAAAATTTCATTGTGTTGTTCTTTTAAGAGTGTTCATATACAGTATGTAAATGCTGCCTATATCATTTGTATAACTTGTGAGTGATAGGAGTGAGCTAAGGGAAAGAAGGGGGAGAAGAGGAAGGAGAGATTTTTCTGCCTTCAGTGACTCACCAGTCACCTCCAGGCTGTGTAAAAAGAGAAGATCCTGGGGCACCTGGATGGCTCAGTAGGTTAAAGCCTCTGCCTTCAGCTCAGGTCATGGTCTCAGGGTCCTGGGATCAAGCCCTGCATTGGGCTCTGCTCGGCAAAGAGCCTGCTTCCTCCTCTATCTTTGCCTGCCTCTCTGCCTACTTGTGATCTTTGTCTGTCAAATAAATAAAATCTTAAAAAAAAAAAAAAAGTGACGATCCTTAAAAAGGTTGAAGAGAACAGTAGTAAGGATCTTTTTTGAAAAGTGTTGTCTGTGAACTGGAGTTTTGGGGGGACGAATATCAGTGGAGCCTGACTCATCTCTGAAAAGTCTCAGTTCTGTACTTCCTGAATTTGAAAGGCAAAAGATACATTTTCCTATTTTCCCCGCAAGGACCTCATAGAAAGGAAATGAGTTATGTGGGCTTGGGATGGTGTCTGCCTATGAGGACTCCTATAAAGTGGTTGACCCTAGTGGGGATAAACTGCCAGAAATCTGGGGCTGATGGGAGTTGCAGATGGTCAGAAAGAAGAGGAAGAGGTGGTATCCCAGAATAGATGGCAAAAGTTGGGAGACCCTTAGCCCTAGGAGATTTGCCCAAGATACCAGTAAAATCCTTGCGCTTTGTAAGTGCCATGCCCAGAGGGCAGCGATGCCAGAGTTGATTCAGAACAGTATTTATTGAGTTCCTGGCACACTTCTGTACTCTGAGAATAGAGTAGTGAACATACAGATAAAAATTCTTTCTCTCATGCAGCTTACTTTAGAAATAAGGGACAGACAATAGACAAGTAAAATCTACACTGTCAGTTGTGATAAAACCACCAGAAAAACAAAGCAGGATGAGAATCTATAAAAGGCTAATGAGGGTAGGAAGGAGGTGAGGGAACAAACTGTGGCCATGGGGGAAGAATTCCTGACAGGAATCAGCCAAGGCAACAGCACTGGAACAGGGGGATCCCTCGGGTGCACAGTGGACAGACAGAAGCCAGTGTGGCTGGTGCAGGATGGCAAGAAGGAGACTAACTAGTTGAGGAGAGGACTGACAGATTCTGACCTTCATTTTGAAGATTTGCCCTGGCTTCTGGGTGGTAAAAAGATAATAAGGGAACAAATGTGGAAGCTGGGGACCATCAGGAGGTGACTGCCATAGTCTGAGACATGGTGGTAGACAGGACCAGTGGCTTACTGATAAAAGTGATGAGAAGTGGTTGGATTCCAGGTGGATTTTACAGGTTGAGCCAGCAGAATTTATTGACAGATGACTTATGACTTGTGGAATAAGAGAAGAAAAGAATCAAGTAATTCTGAGGTTTTTGGAACTGTAAGGATGAAGCTACTGTTAACTGAGATGGAGTATGTTCTATGGGTAGAACATAGTTGGGGTAGGGGAAAGTTATCAGGAGCTCTGCTTTAAAATGATTAATTTGAGATACCTGCTAGACATCTGGTAGATGTTTGTAGTTACATGTACCAGTCAGGTTCGGGTCAAGGACAAGGCTGACATTATAAATTTGGGAGCCTTCAAAGGCATGGGAGTACATGAGAACATAAAGCGAGCATTTTGATGGAGAAGTCCAAGGCCTGAGTCCTCATATATTTGAACATTTAGCGGTCCAGGAGATGAGAAAGAACCATAGAGAAGACTGAGAAGGAAAAGTCTATTAGAACACACTTCTGCCAACTGAGTAAGATCGTTGTTAAAAGTAATTGCCCTCTCTCCTCCCTCCCTGCAACCTTGAAAATGCTTGTTACTAGTTAGGAGTTAGAAGGGAGAAAGCAAAAGACAACCATGTTCCCTCCATCCCTGAAGGCTTATAAGCCGAGGGCAGGCTGAAGCTGGGGAGGGGAAGAAGATTCAATTGCATGAGGGATTACAGCTGTGTGATTGTTGGATTTAAGTGGACATTCTGTTCATCCAGAAAAGTCGAGAAAACCTGTAGGAACTTAGTGAGATTTCCTAGGGTCAAGAAAGAATGGGTAAAAACAAACTGCAAAATAGCAGTGGGAGATACAAAGTTGCTTTATGCTTGCACCTTAGTGGTTTCAAATACTCATGGCTATATATTCTATCAGTTTACATGAAACTGTTAGAAATATTTTATAATTTATTGTTGACTTTGCATAAATCATCAAACAGGTCCTCTGAGTAAGATGAGGAAAAGGCAATTGAAACATAAAGGTCTTTCACAGTCTCAGGAAAAAACCCCTGAGGTATTCTGGTGTCTTTGAGAATTGCTCAGGTAACTTCTCTGGATAAGCAACAATTCTGTCCTGTACCATAAAGCAGTCATTTAAGGGTGTAATGTGAATGTATCTGTGTTCCATTAGCCCAGATATGGTGGGAACCCAGTGAGGTCTGGTCACAGTCCTGGTGAGCCTATCCAGTCAGGCATTTTGAACTTGCTATTTCATGCAGGGAGTGCTAGTGGGTGTCTGGTTAATTTTATGCGACTCCCCCACCCCGTGAGCAGATCACAGTGTGTACTTTCTAGGCTGACTCACACATCCACACCTACATGCCCATTTTGTGCACATACACAAATATGTCTGTATAGTTCAGTGTGTTTGCAGTTACTTACTGAATGTAAACTGAATGTATATGGATATAACCTCCCAGTTGAATAAGGAATTCAACAAAATCCAAGAAAATATAACTGTACCAATTTGAAGATTAACTTTCTTTATAAGAATTGCATATAGTGTGCGTCTTAGTAATGTGCATACCACTCTTGTTGAGTGTCTTTTTTTTTAAGATTTTATTTATTTGAGAGTAAGAGTATGAGAGGGGCAAGAGGTAGAGGGAGAGGGACAAGCTGACTCTCCACTGGGCAGGGAGTCTAATCCAAGGCTCAATTCCAGGACCCCAAGATCATAACCTGAGTGGAAGTCAGATGCTTAACTAACTGAGCCACCCAGGTGCCCTGGGTGTATTTCTTTTTATGGTAATGATGGAATTCATTGCAAGCCACCACCCAAAAATACCACTTTGGCATATTGGTTATTTAGAATTGAAATTACTTAAGAAACAGCAATGTGAGAGGGACACTCTGACCCTCTTTTATTTTTTATTTTTTATTTTTTTCAATTTGATAGAGATCACAAGTAGTCAGAGAGGCAGGCAGGAGAGAGAGGAGGAAGCAGGTTCCCTACTAAGCAGAGAGCCCGATGCGGGGCTCGATCCCAGGACCCTGGCAGGATCATGACCTGAGCCGAAGGCAGAGGCTTTAACCCACTGAGCCACTCAGGCGCCCCCTCTGACCCTCTTTTATACCTTTGAAAGCAGGAAATAAATGCCCCTTTAACCTGGAGGGTAGAAGGCATCCTATCTCCAGACAGAAAATTTAGGGCCAAGAAGCTGTATAAACAAACTTTGTTACTTCTTCATTAATTTGCTACTCCAAGCCCCAATCCTGTTGTCAAATCTTCACAAATAATGTTCCTTTGTTTCAAAGGTACAAAAAGCTGCCTGCTTTGATCACTTCTTTGAGTCTCATATTTCTATGGATTCCCTTACATAAGAAATTAGTTTTTCTCCTATTAATCTCTCTTATGTTAATTATTAGTCCACAAAGAATGTAGAATGGACTAAGGGAAAAGTGTTTGTCCCCTGCAGTAATAAGTATGAAGAGCACAGAGATAAATGAGTATTTATATGATAATCCTGTAATGGAATGTAGGACGGATTTCTTTTTTCTCTTAATGCCATTTATTCAGAAGATATAAAATAAATGACTGGATACATGATTAGAGTATTGATAAAGATTTCTTAAATTAATGTTCTCACTGCATTAAGCCAAAATACCTTTTGAAATCCTGAGGTTTTATGATTATATCTCAACATAATGATGTTTAACAAGAAAAAAAAATGGGAACAGAAAATATTCTTGCATTTTTGCCAAGTCTAAATGGTTATAGTAAATTTAACTTTGGAATTTCCTGACTTTTGTGTTGTTGAAATTGTAGGTTTTACCCAACATTAAGAGAGCCTTTCATTTTAATTTTCCTATATTTAAAATTTTTAAGGTAGTTAGGGAAGGCAAAAAGGATGGAAAGAAAGTAAAGCTTCTGGAGGACATAGTTTTAACAGCTCACCACTCAGTTGTTAAAATTCTGTCCTACAAAAACTTAGCATCCTCATTTTAAGACCAAATTGTTTTCAGAACTTGTAAACAATTTGGTCTTACTCATCTTAGGATAGAAAGGGGTAACAAAATGTTTCAAACCTGAGCAAATTGAAAAAAAGAGAGAGAAAAAGGAGAGAAAAAGCCACTGCTGATAAATAACTATGATTCCCAAGAAATATCTGGGGATGCAAATCAAAAATTTAAGCTCATATTGTTTGACTATATTATCAGTAACTTTTACATCTTTTGAATAGAAATAGCTTTCCAACTGTTTTAATGTTATAAAGCACTGTAAGGGAACTGCCTCTTGCTATTACTTCATGCCTGAGTTACTCCAAATTAGTGTTTAGAAAGATGCAGTATTTATTTCAGGCCAAAAGGGAACCATTCATTACATGGCTGCAGAAGTAGCCTTAAAAAAAAAAAAAAAAAAAAAGCCATTATTCCCCCTAAACAAACGAAAAACCTCCTAAGTGAGAAGTCCCTTTAGTGCCCATTAATGTTATCACACAGACTATTATAAATGTACTTCCTTAGATCAATAACAAGAAAGAGGGTCCAGGAAGGTATATGTAATCATACTGCAGTAAACCTATGAGATAACATGAAACCATTGACTGCGTTTCATAGATGATGTCTCTGTACATACATCTCTGATAGAAGTGGATCATGGGGTTTTCCATCATCCTAAAAAAGAAGCTCCCTTTCCATCTTTGTCTTGAGCTCCCGCCCTCTCTTTTCCTTCTTCTTCACATCAAACCTCGGAATTACCTACAGTTTTGCTCTTCTTTCTGTATTCTGCCTTGTTCTAGAACCCTCTGTCATCTGTGCAGTATCCTCTCTAGTCAAATGAAACTAATTTCATCAAGATTACCAGGTGGGCTTTTCCCATTCCTTATCTTCCTGACATTCATGCAGAAAAAAAGTCATCTACGTGCAGTTGCACCCCTCCAAATAGAGTCCCTGTGCCTGTCTCCTCTGTTCCCTACCTTTGTGTGCCACTGCCTAGTCAGTCTGTCCCCCTCCCCCAGTCACCTCAGCATGCACAGACCCCTATCAGGTCTGTAGCTCCCCACATCCATCCCACATGTCCCTTACTAGCACTTTCCATATACCTCCTCACAATCCTAAATCTAGGGGGCTACTCTTGATTCCTCCCTCTCCTGACATGACTTTTTAAAAAAGGTTTTATTTATTTGTTTGTTTGTTTTTTTGAGAGAGAACGCACCCAAGTGGGGGAGGGACACAGAGAGAGAATCTCAAGCTGACTCCCTGTGGAGTGCAGAGCCTGACACAGGACTCTATCTCAAGACCCTGAGATCATGACCTGAGCTGAAACCAAGAGTCAGCCACTTAACTGTCTGAGCCACCCAGGTGCCGCCCCTGACACAATTGTTTTACCACCAAGACATTTGGATGGATTGTGCTTCCTAAATATATTTTGAATTTATCTGCTCTCCTGTGCCTTCATTCCCATCGTCTCTTTTATGATGGGGGACGATGAGAGATGATTACTGAGCATTCTTTGGGATCTCCCTGCCTCTTAATTGTCCCACTACGGTCCTTTCTTCGTGTTGTGGGCACAGTGATCTTTCCAGAACATGTTTGGCCATGTCACTCCTCTGTTTGAATTCTCTGATTTCTTGATAAAGTTCCTGCATGACCGTCCTCTCCTTACCCCTCCAGCTTCAGTTCTTTCTACACACTCTGTGATTCAGACTCATTAACATTCACTTAGCTCCTCAACTCATGTTCCTTCTTGCCTCATCTTTGTGTGTGCTCTCCCCTCTGCCTAGGAAACAGTATTCCATGTTCATCTTCGTAGCCTGGTGTGGGCCTTTTTATCTGACGTGTTTTAGTGTGACCATGTCTGGTGAAAGTCTTTCCTGACCCGTTTCTCTTCTCTGTGTCCCTGTCACCCTGCACTGCTCATGCTTTAGTGTTTACCGCACCACACTGTCATGCAGTATCATTCTGATCTCTTGGACACCACCATCAGCTGAGGAAGGAGTCCAGCAAACCTCTCGCTTCAGCTCTACTTACTGCTTTGCAATTCTATTTGTGGTCCAAGGAAACATTTATCTTGTGTTTTGGAACCAACTGGGTCTTCTGTTTCCTCTTTTCGTATGTCATCTGTCATGGTTATGTGTTTGTAGTAAAAGGGGAATACCACAGTCTTTTTTTAAAAAAAAAAAAGATTTTATTCATTTATTTTATAGAGAACACAAGCAGGGGGTATGGCAGAGGGAGGGGGAGAAGCAGGCTCTCCACTGAGTGAGAGCCAGACATGTGGCTAGATCCCAGGACCCTGGGATCATGACCAGAGCTGAAGGCAGATGCCTAACTGACTGAGCCACCCAGGCACCCCAGAGAACATCTTGACTAGAAGTCACAATCTGCATGTTTAGTAAGCTGTCCAGGTGATTTTTCTGTGTGTGCACGTTAGAGTTTTGTAACATCTGTACTCTATTTTACCTAGAGAATTGAAGCTATTTGATGTGAACTTATTCAGCCTCATTTCTCTTACTACATCCTCATTTTCCATTTTCCCTGCCTTTGATGAAATGTCTTCATATCTTTCCAGAGAAAAATGTTCCAGCTCTGTACCTTATTCTGTCACCTTTCTAGACTCCTAACTCTTGTCATTAATTAGCCCAGTTTCTAGCTTGTATCTCTTTTTCCTGATTCTCTCTTACCTACAATCAAGGTCATCCTAAACCGCATTACACAAAACCTCTTCCTCTCTTTAGTCTCCTGTCAGTATTGTTCCTTTCTGACTTTCTTCACTGTAAAGTTTCCTAAAATCTCAGTCTATACCAGTGATCTCAACTTCTACTCCACCAATTATTTCTTACCCTTTTGTAAAATTGCCTTTGTTTTCATGAATCCCTCATAGCATTTACTATTATTGGTTACCCTATTTCTTCTTAAATAACATTCCTTGAGGTCTTAGTTTCCTACCACTGCTGTAACATACTATCAAAAGCTTCGTGACTTAAACCACATATTTATTATTTTATATTTTTGGAACTCAGGAGTCCAAAATGAAGGTGTGGGCAGGACTGAAATGAAGGTATGGACAGGACTGCATATTCCTTCTAGAGTGTCTGGGGGAGAATTCATTTTCTTTACATTTCCAGCTTCTAGAAACTCCCTTCATTCCTGGCTTGTAGCCCCCTCCCATCTTCAGCTAACAATGCAGCATCTTTGCATCTCTCTTTGAACTGGCACTTTTGCCTTATCTTCCACCTGCAAGGACTCTTTATTATATTGGACTAGATAATTCAGGATTATCTCCCCATTTCAATTTGAGGGATTAGCAGTCCCAAATCCCTTTTGTCATATGAACTCAAATAGTCACAGGTTCCTAGGATAGGACTTGGACATCATTGGTGAGCCATTATTTTGTCTGTCACATTTACTCTTCTAAAATTTAAATCAGGAGTGCCTGGGTCGGTGCAGTCATTTGAGAGTCTGACTATTGGTTTCGGCTCAGGTCATGATCTCAGGGTCCTGAGATCAAGCCCCAAATTGGGCAGTGCACTCAGCATGGAGTCTGCTTGATGATTCTCTCCTTCTACCCCTGCCCCCATGCTCGACAAATGTTCCCTTCTCTCTCTCCAATTAAATACATACATACATATATACATCTTTTAAAAAATTAAATTGCTTTTCAAAATAAAATAAAATTTAAATCCCTTTTCAGTAATCCTGGTGACTTCTCTTTTCTTTTTTTATCTTTACTTGCTTCTCTTCTTTCAAATGACTATATCCCCTTAGAAACTATCATTAGCATCTTCTCTTATGTTCTCTTCTCTTTATAGTCTCAGTTTTACTGATTTTATTCACATTGATGGTTTCAACTGTCTTTATCCATAGCTGCCAGTCCCTTTATAAAGATCTTCCCTGGATTTTCAGCTATTTTCTAGGTACTGTTAGCTCAAAAATGTTAATGATGAAAGCATCTCTATTCTCAAAAATGTCTTTCCTTTATTTTACTAATTTTGCTAATATTAGTTCAGTAATGAAATCTTACCATCCCTTTCTCTTATTCTTGCTTTTACTCTCAGGATGTTTCTTCCATTTATTGTTTCCTTTCCTAACTCCCCCTCATTAACTGGAGCTTGGACTATGTTATTACCTCTACTCTTCCTGCCCTGTTCTTACCTTAGCCCTGTTCTTCTTCATCAACATTGTCAGATAAATTTACCAAAGATAAAATTACTTTTTATTAAGTTTTTAATTTTAATTCCAATATTGTTAGCATACAGTATTATATTACCTTCAGGCATACAATATATTATTCAGCAATTCTATACATTATTCAGTGCTCATCATAAGTGTACTCTTTAATTCCCATCAAAAGTAAAATTCTTACTCTGTCCCTGCTTTGTGATAAATGGCTCCTCATTGCCACAAAATAAGGATAGATTCCTGAGAACGGCATTCTGATTTTCCAGTTGTATCTTCTTCTACTCCCTTATAAATACTCTCAGCTCATGGGAAACTGTTCATTCCTCATCCATACCTTTTAATTGGTCACCTCTGTACTTTGGCTCATAGTGTTTCCTCTGTCTGAAAGAACTTCTACCATCTTCTCTCCGTACTGAAGTTTTGCCCCATGTTTTAGCATTCTTTATTAATGCTGTGTCCTCCTGGAGCTTTTCCTTGTTCTCATAATTGAATTGAGATAGTACATTGTTAGTCTTCTCTGGTGGGACCCATCATATTGTGCCTTGTTTTACATTTATTTAATAGATTATACTACTGTACTAGATTATACTCTTTACTACTTTAATAGATAATAAATTCATAGAGGTCCAGGCTCCTGGTATTTCTTATCCCCTTTCCCTACCCCTATTCCATTTTCAAAAGCTCTAATCCAGGTGGGAACAATAGAGAGGACTGCTTTTTCTTCTATACCCAGCTTCCACTGGTAGGTGGGAGGTATATTCCAGGTTGTACCACTAGTGATTGTTCAAGGGCACTGACTCTAGTTTGCTCAAAGAGCAGAGGTTCCATTCATGGAAGGGTGTACTGAGGATACAGGAACTGCCCTCTCCTTCCCCTTGTACCTGCTGGTAGAGCAGAGGCATCATTCCAGGTATAGTGAGTCCTTGCCTGAGTGTCCCTGTAGTGCCCAGGGAAAAGGCAGATCATGAGGACAAAGAGAACCTTAGCTCTGCCTGAAGGGACAGCTTTATTTGGAACAGAGAATGGAGACCTCCATACCTAAGGGCACTATCATACACGGTAGAAGTTCTGGTCGGAGACAATTAAGAGGAGACTAGTAACCCAATGATTCAAGCAGAACAGTAGCATAGCCAGAAATTTAATGGAGTGAATCAGGGAAAGAGTCCAGAAGAGCCCTCAGAGGATCCCAGTCAGCTCTGAGGTTTGAGAAAGCTGTGGTATGTACTAGGCTGTACCCACTCATGAGCAGAGGGTCAGACTTGAAAGCATTCCTTAAT
The DNA here is from genome assembly GCF_010015895.1 of Lontra canadensis. NCBI lineage: Eukaryota > Metazoa > Chordata > Mammalia > Carnivora > Mustelidae > Lontra > Lontra canadensis. The sequence goes on along the minus strand of NW_022630999.1, from coordinate 41,209,273 downwards.
CACCACACAGACCCATCAACGCAGGGCAGAGGCCTCACTGACACAAAACACTTGAACATAACCTCTGACTAAATGCTGAATAATTTAAGCTACCCTGACCAAGGAGGGACTCCTACGCAGCCAGGCTTAAAAACCATAGCACAGATGTCCCTGCCCCTGTGAAATTCCAGGCATGCCCAAAGCTCTACCTGCTTGAGTGAGATCAGAGAGGAGACTTCCAGACTACTGTTCCTTGACAGTACGTGGGGAAAAAAAAACCCATACTCTGAACTGTGATAGCATCCTCTATGCCACATGTACATCCAGCAGTAAAGGGTCAACCGCTAATTGGCTAAGAGGCCCTAAGTACAACATTTGACCAATCAGTACCTTGCACCTTCTACAGAAGATATACTTCGTGGGTTTTATTATTATTATTATTATTATATTCAGTTAGCCACTGTATAGTGCATCGTTAATTTTTGGTGGACTGTTCAGTGATTCAGTAGTTAAGTATAACCCCTAGTGCTCATCACAGCGCCTGCCCTCAGTGTCCATCACCCTGTTACCCCATCCCCCATTCTCCTCCTCTCTGAAACCCTCAGTTTGTTTCCTGGAGTCCATAGTTCTCTCATGGTTTATCTCCTGTCTGATTTCTCCCCCTTTGGATTTCCCTTCCTTCCCCTATGGTCCTCCGAGCTATTGCTTAAGTTCCACATATGAATGAAACCATATGATAATTGTCTTTCTCTGCTTAACTTACTTCACTTAGCATAATCCCTTCCAGTTCCATCCATGTTGATGAAATAGTGGGTATTTATCCTTTGATGGCTAAATAATATTCCGTTGTATATATGGACAACTTATTTATCCATTCATCTGTTGAAGGGCATCTTGGCTCCTTCCACACTTTGGCTGTTGTGGACATTGCTGCTGTGAACATTGAAGGTGCATGTTACCCTTCTTTTCACTAACTCTATCTTTGGGGTAGATACCTAGTAGTGCATTTTCTGGCTCATAGGGTAGCTCTGTTCTTAACACCTTAAGGAACCTCCATATTGTTTTCCAGAGTGGCTGTACCAGCTTGCATTCCCACCAGCAGGGTAATAGGGTTCCCTTTTCTCCACATCCTCACCAACATTTGGTGTTTCCTGTTTTGTTAATTTTTGCCATTCTATTTCCTGTTTTGTTAATTTTTGCCATTCTAATTGGTGTAAGGTGGTATCTCATTGTGGTTTCGATTTCTATTTCTCTGATGGCTAGTGATGTTGAGCATTTTTTCATGTGTCTGTTAGCCATTTGTATGTCTTCTTTGGAGAAGTGTCCATTCATGTCTGCAACCTGTTTTTTGACTGAGTTATTTGTTGTTTGAGTGTTGAGAAGTTCTTTATAGAGCTTGAATATCAGCCCTTTATCTGTAATGTCATTTGCAAATATCTTCTCCCATTCCATGGACTGCCTCTAGAAGACATACTTTAAAATAAAAAAAATATATAGATAGGTTGAAGATTAAAAGATGAGAACAAGATACATTATGCAAAGCACAGACAGAATGTTTAGCATAGTTTAGAATGGCTTAACTATTATCAGACAAAATAGATTTTAAATAAAAAATGTTACTGGTGGTAAAGAGGAACATTTCTAATGATAAAAAAATTATGCCATCAGAGTTATAATGGTTATAAAAATACATATTCTCTGAGGACAGTATCATTCTGATACTGGGAATGCAAGGTGGTGATTCAGCCTCTGAAAAATCAAATAATATAATACACCATCCAAATAATTGAGTTAAAGATAAAAGCCATACAGTCATTTCAGTAGATGCAAAAAGTACATTAGAAAAATCTGACACCCTTTCATGATAAAAATGATCAACAAATTAGGAATAGAAAGAAACATCCTTAACCTGATAATAGCTAACATCATACTTCATAATAAAAACTATAGTTAACATCATACTTTCTGACAAAATAATGAATACTTCTTGCTAACAGAGCAGTTAGGTAGGAAAAGAAATTAGGGAGTATCCAGATTGGAAAAGAGGAAGTAAAATTATCTATGTGCAGATGGCATGCCTTTGGTGAAGAAGATGTCAACTGAGGTGAATAAGGTATCCACTGAAGTGGAGAAGGTATCCTCCAAAAAATTATTAGATCCAACAAAGGAGTGCAGCCACGTTGATGTTATGCAATATCAATATATAAAAGTCAATTGCATTTCAAAAAGAACAAAGTGCTAGGAATACATTTAACAAATGAAACAGAAGACATTTACATTTAAAACTGCAAAACCTTTTTGAAAGAAATTAAAGAAGTTCTAAATAAAAGGGAAAACATCCCATGTTTATAAATGGGAGTACTTAATATTGTTAAGATGATAGTATTTCCTAAATTGATCTGTAGGTGCAACACAATCCCTGTTGCAATTCTGATTTGTTTTTTGTTTGTTTTGCAGAAATTGGCAGTCTAAAGTTCATATTAGAAATTCATATGCAAATTATATATATAGGACATATATAAAGGACGTATATAAGGGATGTAGGACATGTATAAAGAACTCCTTAAACTCAATTACTAATGGGCAAATAACTCAATTAAAAGCTGGACAAAGCAATTAAATAGATATTTCTCCAAAGAATAAATGTAAAAAAAACAGTAAGTACATGAAAATGTGCTAAACATCTTTAGTCATTAGGGAAATGCAAACCAGAACTACAGTGTGATACCAATTCACATTATTACAAAATAAAAGATAATAATGGATCTTGGCAAGGATATGGAGAAACTGGAATCTTCATACATTGCTAGTGGGAATTTAAAATTCTACAGGTACTTTGGAAGACAATTTGGCAGTTCCTCAATAAATTAAACATAGAGTTACCTTATGACTGAGCAATTTCCCTTCTAGGTTTATCCACAAGTGAGATGTAAATATATGTCCACATAAAACTAGTACCCAAGTCTTCATAGCAGCTTTATCCGTAATAGCCAAAAAAAAAAAAAAAAAAAAAAAGGAAACAACTTGAATATCCATTAACTGATGAATGAGTAGATAAAATGTGATATATCCATACACTGGAATATTATTCAGCACTTAAAAGGAATGAACTACTGGTATATGCCACAACATTGATAAACCTTGAAAACATTATAGTAAGTGAAAAAAGCCAGTCCTGAAACAGCGTATATTTTACGATTCCATTTATATGAGAGATCCAGAACAGGCAAACCTATAAAGACAGATTAGTTGGTATTAGTTGTAGATCTCTTAGTTATATGTAAGTTAGTTACTCCCTAGAGCTTAAAGGGAGGTAGGAAGGGTGACTACTGACAGGATGGAATACTTTGGAGGGGATGAAATATTCTAAAATGAAGTTGCAGCAATGGTTGCACAACTCTGTGAATGTACTAAAAACCATTGAATTTTGCACTGTAAGTGGATGAATGTACTACCACATAATATTTCAGTAAAGCTGCTTTTGAATATACAATAGAATTCTGAGTACAGTTGATACACACCATTCAAAATCTGAAAGTAGGAAAGCAAATGTTACTTTTTCATTATAGCTTGTATTTTACCATTTCTGTAATGCCTGTTGTCCTTATAAAAGCTTGAAATAGATACAGTTTATTCTGTTTAAAATTTAGTCATAAATTTAAATAGCATATTAATTAATAGAAGTCCAGGGTAAAATGGAAATATCTATTTTCCTATACCAAAAAAGTTATACAGAATAGACCACACACATACAGTTCCTTGACACTGAGGGGAAGAAAATATGAAGACTTTTTTAAAAGCAGACTTTCTTGTTTAATTTGTTCCAAGTTCTCTGTAACGTAATTGTTACATGGACTGCTTTATAGTATACATCCATATTGGAACTGACAGAATCTCTAGGGCCATGTTCTTAGAATTCAGTGATATCTGAGATCACACTTAGCACTACTTACCAAATTATTCATTATATTCTGCTTAGAGTAAGATTTACAGTAAATGTTGTAAATGTTGGTTGACAAATATGAGGTTCTGTGGTTTGGCAGTCAAATCTGTCAGATGGTTTCGCTTAGATCTAATTTTCCTAAAAAAAAAAAAAAAAAAATTGTGCTCAACTTCTTCAAATTACCAACCACTTTCCAGCCCTTCTCTTTCTTTACTCTTCCGTGACACCCTCAATAGCCCCCTTTTTGACAGTGTGCATGCTGGCCTTCGTTCATCATGTTCTTCCTCATCTCTCCCTAATTTTTCCTCCCCAGTCTGCTCTAGTGGCTTTTCTTCCCTTGACTTTCTCTTAGAATGTGGAGGTTCTCAGAATTTCCCTCCTTAAATTCAGCTCTCTTCATTACATACCTCCTTTGCACATCTTATTTATTGCTACAACTTAAAACACAACCCACTGAGTTGGTGATAAATCACAAGTGTACATTTTTACCCCTTATGTCTTTATTGAGTTTCAAATTTGTAACTACACAGTTGGAATTGCTGCCCATTTCTCTCAAAAGTCTGAAGTTCAGAAAGTCCAAAACCCAGCTTGACCTTAAAATGTCTTCTTTCCATGTCCTGTTCTCTGTTAATAGAACTACCATTAATCTCCCTTGTTAATCAAGCTTGAAGTCTGATTTAATCCTGTAGCAAAGTCCTATTGATTTCTCCTTCCTCATATCTCACGAAAATATATTCTCTTTCTCATCATAAAGCTTGTTCCATACTCTCATCATTAATCTCTAGTTAATCATTAATCATTAGCTGTCCACATTACACACAAGAATTGTCTTTCTAAAATATTGATTTTCTAATGAATGCTCTTGTTTAACCTCCTTCATACACTATAAATCACCTCAGAATAAAAGCCAAAGTCCTTGGGAGGACTCTCCAGGATTCAGCCTATGGCTAACTAACTAAGCTCATTTTCCATCAGCTTCCTATCCATTCTGGTACACGTTCCATGCTTCAGCTGTGCTCTCTATTCAGATGTACTTATCCATGCTGTTTTTTGCTTTAGTTTTTGTTGTTCTTTATTAGTCTAAGTGCATTCCACTGGCTACAGTAATTGGTTCAGGATTCCAGGCCTTTGCCAACCAGCATATTCTCCTGGCTAGAGGAATATAGCTCAGAACATTAGGACAACAGGGAAGGTTTGCTGGGTGCCCTTGGGGAAAAGTTTCCTCCCTCCAAAAGAGAGCCCCAGGAAGAGACACCCTCTCTTCTACTAGGTGTCCTGGGGTCAAAGGTCAAGCCTAGAAAACTGCTACAGTTGTTTTGCTCCCATCAGGGAAGATAGCCTAAGGATGAAATCAAAGCACAGAGTGCATAGTTGAGCAAATCTCAGAGAAAATGACCAAAAGATATTGACTTAAACCAACCCTGATGTCCATGCCATATGGACTTGAGATATGCAAGCTATTAATTTTTTGGTTTATGACCCTTTAGACCAACTTTTCTGGTATTTGCTGACCAAAGCCACCAAACTGATAAAGTTTTAAAGATTTTTATTTTTATTTTAGAGAGAGAGAAAGAGAGATCACACAACTTTAGGTCAGGGAAGCGATGGGGCGGGGAAGAGAACCTCAAGCAGACTCTGTGCTGAGCATGGAACACAATGCTGGGCTCAGTTTCATGACCCTGAGGTCATGACCTGAGACAAAACCAAGAGTCCAGTGCTTAAGAACTGAGTCACATGGGAGCTCTCCCTCTCCCCCCAACCCCATAAATAAACTTTTTAAAAATTTTACATACAATGTATTATTTGCTTCAGGGGCACAGGTCTCTGAATCATCAGACTTACACAATTCACAGCACATACACTCCCCAATGTCCATAACCCAGCCACCCTATTCCTACTCCCCCAAATCCCCAGCAACCCTCAGGTTGTTTCCTGAGATTAAGAGTCTCTCATGGTTTGTCTCCCTCCCCAGTCCTGTCTTGTTCCATTTTTTTCCCTCCCTACCCCCACAGCCCCCCACCCTGCCTCTCAAATTCTTCATATCAGAGAGATCATCATATGATAATTGTCTTTCTCTGATCCGATAAATAAACTTTTTTTTAAAAAAGCTCAAGAGAAGGTTGTTGGAGGCACATTAGATATGCTGAGGATGAATGAAACCAACTCCTTGTATTAAGACTTTGCCTTTTTCAGTGAATAGGCTTATCTTTAGACACACTCCCTGTGTATCTTACCAAGCAATTGTACTCTTTACATTTGCAAAGATACTGCTTTCAAATCTGATTGTGACATATGATCTTGAAGAACTAATATTATAAAAGAGCTGAAGGCACACATCCTTCTTACCATAAGTATTAATGCTAGATTTAAATTGGTAAACATTGGGCATGACTGCATTGACATGCAGGGTGTTTTGATCAGTTTAAAGAAAAAAGCAATGAATTTTTAAAATTTAGGTGGGTGGCTACTGAAAAATGAAATACATTCCTAGTGTCCATATAGGATTTCTTAATTCTTTAGAAGGAGCCTTTTTCATACAATTATTTGGACACTAACCTTCTAAGTTTCCTAGTTAATTCTAAGAATTGTGAAACATGGAGTTTTTGTGCATGAAAATATTTAATGCAAAAACCACAAGTTTAATATCACTCCATGTGTTCTTCTCTGTTCCAGGTTTTTCTTTTCCTTGAAAAAGAAAAATGTCAAACCTCTTTCAGTTTTCTACTCTTCATTGTCAGGGATGGTATTTGGAAGTAGAGCACGAAGTTCTTTATTATAAAAAGAAATGCTTGGAAATAAGAGTTAATGCTTAAATGAAGGACATAAGGGTTCTAATTTTTAAGAATTTAGATCAGCCCTGGGCTCCATAAGTGCCTGGACTGTTACTATGACCGTAGAGGATCAGAAGGGCTGTCTTACCTCTGCAATGCTTGCTACACTGTGTGCTCGTCTCTTGTATAGTCTTCCTTATCCTCAAGTGACTGATCAGTGTGTTCGGTGATTAAAGCATAGCCTTCTAGTTTCCTTTCTATTCTGAATTCACATTCCATTTCATTAAGATGCACGGCCCTAAGATAGCAGCACAAGATGCAGTAGGTCCTAATTTTGCACACATGGTTTTGTTTTGTTGAATTAAATCTGATCGTAACTGCACCACATTATGTACTTGCTTCTCATGTAGTCAATTCATGTTAGAATTCTGATCTCTCTTAGGGAATTGGTCAATTTTGATTTGTACCCGTGTGCCTTTAGTGGCTAACTGCTAAGCCTCAAATGAAGATATTATTTCAGGGAATGTCTGAGTCTGGTAACTTTTTTATATGAGAACGTTCCAAGAAGACACACAGGCTTATAGTTACTTCATGACACAGCTTGTAGGCAAGAGTAACTTGTCAGAATAAATGGGGAAAAAAGAATGATTAGATCAATGGAGGAATTCAAGAAAGGCGTTGCCAACTATTTTTTAAATTGTGGGGTTTAAAATTTCTTTCCTTATATTTACAAGAATATGATTTTTTCCCTGTTTTTTTTGATACATTAAAAAATAAATATGCAACTAAAAACTCAAAAGAAACTAAAAGCTAAGGTTGCTTTTCTGTAATCATTATGTTTATGACTTTTAAATCCTTCTCTGTATTCAGTGGTCTTTACTAGCTCTGTTTCAGTGGTCTTTACTAGCTCTGTGCCTTAGACGGCCAACTCCTAGGCATCTATGGCTGGATTTCCCTCACAATTGCTCATTTCCTCTTAAATGTCCCAGTGTACTTAATTGTAGTTTTGTTTGACTTTCCACCTCTCTCTGCTTTTTGAACAAGAGGAAAAATACACTAATACTTACATAAATGGACCAGTTTTCTGCTTTCACTAAAGTTTAAAAGAAAGCAGACCTTTCATGAATGTGCAAGGGGATAGACTAGTCCAAGCATTGAGTGAGCTGAACGGGTAAGTTCAGGGAGGTACAATGGGAAAACTGGACACCTCCCAAAGCCTCCCAAGTTTGCCCTCTGCCATGTTTCTATATTATTTTAGATTTAAAGTTAATTCTGAGAATGTCAAATACACCCATATTCAAATGTAAGTACAAAAACATGTCCTGAAGCCAAATAGAAAAAGAAAAAAAAAAACAACTACTTGCTACCACCCCTTGGTTCAGACAATTAGCATGAAAATCAGCTATAAATTTTTAAATCTATTCTGTTATTCCACATTTTAAAATGTAATCCCTATATGTGTGTGTGTGTGTGTGTGTGTGTGTTTTAAGGTTGTAGTAGGATAATTCCCTAATTGATATAGAATAGAAACTAAAACATTGGTATCTTACTTATTTTCAATTTAAATTGCAATTGTGGGGTGGGGGGAGAAAAGGATATAGAGTTTTGCTTTAGTTGGCATTGTGTTACTGCCATGGGAGTTTACTTTCATCTCAGTTCCCATAGATATGTGTGAGAAATTCCTCAGGGCCTGAAACAAGAGTATATTCAGGGTTATATGATCTGACCTAATCAACCATGAGTGCTCTGATACTCTTTAAAAAAAAATCCCTTGTACAAGCTGTTTAATGGAGGCCTTTCTCAATCATCTTCTCCTCCTTCCCTTGATTAGACATCGATGAGTGCAGCATCATTCCTGGGATATGTGAGACTGGCGAGTGTTCCAACACCGTGGGAAGCTATTTTTGCATTTGTCCACGTGGCTACGTCACCTCAACAGATGGCTCTCGGTGCATCGGTAAGCCTTGGATTTTTGAAGGCACAGTACAGTGCTTCTTTATAATAACAGAATAGCCCAAACGTGTATGAAGATGGCAACGATTATAAAACCATTGGGAAAGTGGCTGAAAAGGTTGTTTAAAATAAAGGCACCCCTATTGAGGGCTTGATAGACCAGGTGCTCTTTGCAAAGACTTCAGTTTCAAAAGCCATCTGGGTTTGTTTGATGTTGTCAGTGTCTTTTTGGAAATGAAGGAAGACTTCCTCAAGACATTGCTCTTGCCCAGTGCTAGAGACACAAAGGCAAGAGAAAGATACCTTTTTTTAAATCTGCCTCGGGAGACAGAATGGTAGTAATTAAAGCTTCTTCTGTTGCTATGAATCATGAATGTAGTCAGGGTCTTATTTACTTACAGCTTGTTTATTCTAGTAAAAAGAGTGATTAATTTGTGTTTTAAATATATTCAAAGTAAAGCCAAATATATTTGTATGTTTTCCCTTGTTTGGAAAGATGAAACAGTATTTCTCAGTCATGGTCTTGGTCATCCATTATTGAGCAAAACTTAAACTTAGGGCCACCATGCGATGTGAATGTGAGAGGTGTAGATTCTGCCTTGAGAATACTATATTGTCATCATAAATACTAGTAGAAGAATAAGAGTGACTGTAATAGAAAAAACAGAGGGAGTAGTAGTAAAAATAAGCATTACCATTTCTGAAACCAATGCCATGTGTAAGGCACTGCACATCTGTATTACCTCAATATCTCAGAACTGTGGGGCCTTGGGCAAGTTCTGACTTGCCCACTGACCCCTGTTCCTCAGTTTCTTCTAGTAAGTGTGTAGCAAAACATTCTTGATTATGGTTAAGAGGAGAAGAAAGAGGATGTGCCTGCCCTGGACCCATATGTTATGTAATCCTCGTGCTAGCTCTGTGTGATAGGTATGATTATTCAGATTTGCAGACAAAGAAATCTGAGGTTCAGAAAGGTTAGCTAAGTGACTTCCAGCAGATGGAGCCGGTGTTCTAATGCAGATCTCTGGGACTCCTGCCCCTGTATTACTCTGACACTACACTGCCTCCTTATCTATTTCAAGCAGGTGGAGACCCTGTATCTAGGTATCAAGGTCTCTAGTGTGAGTGGTTTCTCCAGTACTGTGCTGACAGTCTGCTTGGAGAGGTAGGATATCTATGTCTGGCCTCCCTCTCCCATCTTAGAGTAATGAGATTTGAATGATAGTTGTTTGTTCTTTATGAATGCATCAAGTTTGTATCTTACATTAGGTCAAAAATTTTATGTGGACTATTAAGTGTAGAAATTGGAGAAAATTAACTGGTTTTAGGGTCAGTGTGCCTATTGACTCACCACATGTAAGTTTAATTAATTTAATTTAATTTTGAAGTGACAGGTCTGTGAGGGTTGAAAACTAGTCGAACCTCCACTTGGTTTGATTTTCTAAAACTATGTAGGAGGATAATCTTTGTACATACACATACACATATTCATCAGCTTGAAACAGGCATGGATTCAACTCTGTGGGAGGAATACCAATTTGGGAGTCACCATTGAACATCATTGGCTCATGCCATAGACCCTAGTTTCAGGAAACTTACGTTCTAGAATATGGCTAGAATAAAAAGGGAGGCTGGAGATGTAAGTGAGGTTATTCTTGTGAAGTTCTAGACATCCACATCAGGTGTATATATTTTATTTGGCAGGTGGCCTTTGAGGCCACCTGCCAAATAAAGGCCCTCAGAGGCCTTTGAGCATGGATTAGAATGGAGGTGGTAAGGGCTGAGAAGAGAAGCAAACTAGTTAGAAGAATTTGACACAAATGTTAATCTTTTATATCATATTTCCAAATTAATTTTTTGTATTTGATTTTTTACATTTCTAAATATTTGTCAAACAAAATTTGTGTTCACTTTTTTTTTTTGCATTGGAAAGGAGGCATATTCTTCATTATATTCAGATATTCAAGATCAAGATTCGCAGTGTTTATGGAGGTTGTTTTTCTGCACTGTCAGATATTTGGTTTACCATGAAATTATGATAAATTCTCTTTGTCTCTTGCCTGCCTCTATAAAGTTCTGAGTCTTTACCTGGACATTCAAAGCCCTTTAGAACCTGGCACCAATCTGTAGTCAAGACTCATTGCTGGGGCGCCTGGGTAGCTCAGTCAATTAAACATCTGACTCATGATTTCAGCTCAGGTCATTATCTCAGGGTTCTGGGATGGAGCCCTGCATCAGGCTCTGCGCTCTTCATGGAGTCTGCTTGACATTCTCTTTCTCCTGCTCTTTCTGCATCCCCTCCCCCACTCAACCTCTCTGTCCTTCTGTAAAATGAATGAAATATTAAAAAAAAAAAAAGACTCATTGCTAACGACTTGCTGCCTAACACTCACATTCCTCTCACTGTTCTCTGTGACCACACTACCGTGGCTTGGCCCACAGTATCCGCTCTTCTGAAGCATCTTGATTTCCTCTTTCTGTGATCATTAAAACCTGACTCATCCTCTAAGTCCCCATTTAGATAGCACATTTTCTTCTTGGGCAAAATTAATCAGCCTTCCCCATAATATTTTTCATTTCCTTCATTTCTGACTTCAGTACACTGTACAGATACTTGTGCTTTATTTGTTGGCTGGACTGTGAGCTCCATTGGTCCGGCCTTACTGTGCTCCCTTGCAGCCTTACATGGTGCCTTGTATGGAAGTTGGGGCTCAGTAAATCTTTTAGAAATGAATAGACAAAACCATCTGAGGGTTGAGGGAGATGATGTCAAATGTGAGACTTTTGTGTTGGTTAATGACTGCTTTGCATCATTTGGCATCCTGCTGGATGTGGTACAGTGGACATGATCTGTCCCCAAGATAAGAGCCTGCTTGAGCTCCAGCTCCAGAGAGCTGAAGGACAATGAGACCCATGCTAAGCAAGAGGACCCGTTCATTCCAGGGTCAACATCCTGACCCAGGAACAAAGATCCCTTAAGGAGGGAGGAGTGGCTCTCCAAAATTATAAAACCATTATTAAACTTAAGCAAGCAGCTTAAAACTTTTTTGAATAACTCTGTTACATTTGGAATAAGTATGTGTTTTCCATAGATGAGAAAAAACAAATCTAATATTTTAATGTGTAAGAGATCTTTGATTTTGATATTTTAAAATCTGAGACTGTCTTTCTTGCACTGCATTTGTTTATGATTAAATTATGTATGTTATGGATATGTCTGTGCCATTTATTTCATAACCACATATATACTAATAATAATGAGTTGGATGGACTCAAAAATTTTTCTTGAATATGAAACTGCATGTTATCTGCAGCTCTCTTCTGAGAGTGGCATATGCTAAATGCCGCCCCCATTTCTTTTTTTTTTTTTTAAGATTTTTTTATATATTTATTTGACAGACAGAGATCACAAGTAGGCAGAGAGGCAGGCAGAGAGAGAGAAAGGTGCAAGCAGTCTCCCCGCCAAGCAGAGATATCCGCCCGATGTGGGGCTCGATCCCAGAACCCTGAGACCATGACCTGAGCCGAAGGCAGAGGCTTTAACCCACTGAGCCACCCAGGCACCCCTGCCGCCCCCATTTCTTATTCTAGTCAATAAAAATATCCTGAGTATAAACCGCATTATAAAGCACCAGTAAACTGCCTTATTTCTTTTGTGTGTAGGAAAACAATTTCACATGGCAAAAGAATTTAGCTGGACATTTTAATTTCAAACTAGGATAGTTTTCGCATTTTACTTTATACTAAATATAAAACTCAAATGCTGAGGTAATTTTATCTAGTATGTTTTATCAAGTTTTTTTTTTTAAATACCCAGAACAGAGCTTTCTTTTCAACATAGAGTACTAACATATGTCCATTCTAAAAAAGAGTAGAAACACGTTAATAATCTTTTTCTTAGAAGCATTTTTAATAGCACAGTTTAATGACCCTGATGTCATTTTGGAATACTCTGGCATTATTAATACCTAATTTCCACATTGTAATATAGGCAGAGAGAGTGACTCCAGACAGCAGTGAGTAATTAATGAACTGATAAGAGCAGTGAGCAAATTCTGTATGCAAGATGATATGTCTGCTGTTGTGAACATGGATCCAGCAGGAACCCTAAGCAGAGAGATTTGAAAGTACCAGTCAGCAACAAAGCCACAAAGTTCAGGAAATGAGAGCAATAAGCATGTAGAAATCTTATGGCCACAACATCCAAGGACATTTTCTTAAGCCTTACAAAGTTTCAGTGCACAATATTGTCTTGCAATATTCTTAAGAAAACAAAACCTGAAAACAGAAATGTGAAAAAAAATAATAAAAGAAAATGTTTAAGGCCATGGGTGATTTACTGCTAAATCATTTTGTAGGTGTTGGATTCTCTAAGTCAAACATTCTTGAGGAAGTGGGTATGGGTGTAGACTTTGGCACACAGGTAGGAATTGCATGAAGGGAACAGGGGTGTGCAGAGTAAGAAGAAAGGTGTGAGTAAGACTGCAGACACAGAAAGTGTCTGAGGGGCTCCGGAGAGGGTGTGAAGAATATATCTGTGAAAGAGAGCTGAGGGAGGGAATCGTTGGAGAAAAAACAAGAAAGATGGTTGAGATTAAGTTCTGGTTGCTACGGTTCTTAACTTCTATGCTGAGGAGTTTCAGACTGATCCCAAGGGCAGTGAAAGCCTATCAAGATGTTCTAGCAGGATATAGACCAGAGATGAAAATCAATGGGGGAAAAGTATTTTAAAAGAAACAGGTCTTCATGCAATGATTTAGAGTGATGACCAGGATATGCTGTTGTCATTCAGCTCCCTATGTGACCATGGGTATTGATCACATGAGCACATGCGTATTTGCAAAAAACCCCAGAACCCCTAAAAATGTTTAACTAAAGGGAGAAAGGGAGACAGAGATGCAGCTGGAGACTGAATAGTGTTTCACTTTTAACTTCAGAATCACATACAAGTCAACTGGTGGAACGGAGATACTAGTTTTAACTAAGAAGGAAGGTCCTAGAAAGAAAAGTTTAGATAGTAAGGAAGAAAACTGTCACTATTCTAAAGGAAGCGATAAACCTAGGAGCCACAGTACTTCTGATTCTTTCATTGTTCCTAAGTTCTAGTTAGTTTTATGTAATGAAAACATGAAAGCCTACATGGAAGTATTTGAGAAATCACAAGAATCTGCAGAATTAGTCAAGGGGAACCCAGGTAGGCTCCAGACCATCGAAGAGGCAGTTGCAGTCCTCCAGGATTAGGGGATGAAGCCTGAAACAATGGCTGCTATTTACCTAACACCTAGGATCACTAGTGTTCTAACCTGAGCTAACCTTAGTGTTTTCCAGCTGAATCCTTCATTTTTAATGAGCCAAACTCCTTCAACAGGAGATCTGTTTATTTCAGGGTACAATCCCCAGCTTTTACAAGGTTTCCATCACATCGTCTAATTAACCATTAGTTCTCAAATCAAGCTTAGAGTAAATGTCAAGCCATGAAAACACTCTGATAAAAGTACCATTATTTTGCTTCAAGATAGATTTATATTTTAATCAGGGGAGATGAATTGCTTCCTCTTCCACAGTGTGGCTTTAAATGAGACTTCATGTAACCCTTGTTCAGAAACGTAGTGAAGGTGATAGATTGTTAGAAAAATAGACTTGTTTTTATTACTTCTGGTGTATCAGTCCTGCAGTTAAACATAACACCAAGCATCCGAAGGATTTATCCTTGTTGTGTTATAAATATGCCTCATCTGCCTTTGCCCCTAGTAATTCCCGATTTCAAGGGATGGTGTGCCTAGACAGTTCTTACTTCTTTTGGGTGTCCCCTTTTTTATGTCCATTTTTTATTCCAGATATTCTTCCATGTGACTCGTTTTTAAAACAGAGATTTCTAAGGACCATTTAATTTCTGCTGTGCAAAGGAAAGAGCCCCTGTTTTGCATTGAGATGTGTTTTGGGGGACATCTTAACAAGGATGCATCAGATTGATCTGTAGCTTATCCTAGCATGTTTTTGACATTAGGGATTAGAAGTAGATTACCCACCTCCCTAATGTTATTAGAAGAAACTAATAGAATTTATTTTAAAAAGTTATGATTTATTTTCCAATCTACTCTTCCTCCCCTTCCACCCTATCACAAATGACATGGTTTCCTCCTATACATATCTTAGGACTGATCAGAGATTTCCAAACTGTATAGAATGCTGGTTATTTATATTTATTGAATTTGAAGATTGCTCTTTGATCTAAAAAGATGCTTTTTAGATCTACACTGAATTATAATTCAGTATCTTTAGGAAATGACATAATGGAAAAGCAACTGAGTATTTAGTAATACATTTAAATGAATTTGTATTTTATTAGTCACAGTGCAGTTTTCATATATGGAAGTCACAGTAGTGGTTTCATATGATGAGGCATTTATACTTGTATTGCAGTATTCACTGTAAATACAGATTTGCGGACCTCTCAAAATATCATCGCAGATTCCTGTAGTCTGGGACTGGTTGGTATAAAGTCCTCCTGGATTCCTGATGAGCTCTTACTCGTTTTTATACATAGTACCTTCTTTCCACTTCAATACTATAGTTGACCCATGAGTTGTTTAGAGTGTACGGGGTTTCCCTGTTTTGCAAATTTTCCATGTGGGCTTGGAAAAGATGTGTTTTCTCCAGTTGACTAGATATATCCATTAGCTCAAACTTGTTGCCTGTGCTGTTCACATTTTTTCTTCATTTACTGAATTTTGTCTACCATATCGTCAATTACTGAAAGAGTTGTGTGAATATCCCACTGTCATAGTAGAATTCTCAGTTTCTCCCTGTGGTCTCCAAGATTTTGTTTCTGTAATTTGATGTTATGTTACAAAGAGATGAATATCTAAAGTATTATATTTTCCTGGTGAATTGAGCCTTTTTTCAGTATCTATTGACTCTCTAACATTGTTTACTTTACTCGGTCTATTTCTGAATATTTTCTTTTTGTCTATTTTATCTCATTATGCATCTCATTTTGTGAGTGGGCCTTGGAGGTTTAAGTATATGCCTGCTGTGTATTTTTTCCTCTCAGTTCTTCTTCTTTCTTAGTTTATAAATGTATCTCCTCTAAACAACCTAAATCTAATTTTTAAAATTTTTTTCAGTCTGAAAATCTTTGTCTTTTATTTTTTATTTTTTTTAATAAAGATTTTATTTGTTTATTTGACAGACAGAGATGACAAGTAGGCAGAAAAGCAGGCAGAGAGATAGAAGAAGAGAAGCAGGCTTCCCGCTGAGCAGAGAGCCCGATGAGGGGCTCAATCCCAGGACCAATCCCAGGAACCTGGGATCATGACCTGACCCAAAGGCAGAGGCTTTAACCCACTGAGCCACCCAGGCGCCCCAATCTTTGTCTCTTAAATTGAGATTTAAATACATTTGTATTTGTTATCGTAACCAATATATTCGCATTTCAATTACCTTCTTTGTGCTTCCTATTTTTTTGTTTCTTTTTTATTTATTGTTTTTTCCTTCCTTCCCCACATTCCATTTAACTTTTTTAGTTAAAAGTTAAAAGTTCAGAAATTATATAATTCTGTGGATTTAGTGTTCATTCTAGTATTTTAAGATTCATGTGTAGCTTAAAATCTAAAATTAATCTTTATTTTACCCACATCTAAACAGTAAAAGAATATTAGAATGGTCACACTTTGATCTCCCCCTTCTAGCTTTTAAAAATTCTATCCAGTTGCCATTCTGTATTTGCAACAAATTAATCATTATTATTACTGTGTAATATTTTAGTGCTTGTTTATATTTATTCATATATCTAACTATTTTTCCTCATTATTCCCTTATGTATTTCAGACCTTCTGTTTTGGAATAGTTTTGCTTTTGCCTGAAGAACCTTTTCTAGGGGGCATCTGGGTGGCTCAGTCAGTTAGACATCCACTCTTCATCTCAGCTCAGGTCTTAATCTCAGGGTTATGAGTTCAAGCTCTGTGTTGGGCTCTGTACCCAGCATGGAACCGACTTAAAAAAAAAAAAAAGAAGAAGAAGAAAAGAAAGGAAAAAGAACCTTTTCTAAAATTCCCTTCAGCAAGAATTTTTTGGTAGAAAAAATAATTTCTTTTTTGTGTGTGTTCCTGAGAATCACCTTAATTTTCCCTTTGGAAAGATGGTCTCTTGGGATACAGAATTTTAGGCTGACAGCTATTTCATCATAGTATACAGAAGATAAAATATTCCAGTTGGGTTTTAGCATCCATTAGTGTTACTAAAAAAACAGTGATTGGTTTAAATATTCCTTAGCAGGTGATTCGTCTCTCTTTCCAGCTATTTTTAACTTCCTCACTTTTTCTTTATTGGTCTGCAGTTTCACAGTGATGTGGCGAGCTGTGGATTTCTTTCTATTTTTCCTTCTTTAGATTTATTGGACTTCCTAGATCTGAGATTGTCTCGCAGCATGGTTAGAAAGTTCTAAGCTAGTTATCTGTTGAATATTGCCTCTCCCCCAGTCTGCTTATTACTTCTTTCTAGTATGCTTATAAGATGTATGTTACCTTCTCATGCTCACCACCATATTTCTTAACCTTCTTTTAAAAAATATTTTCCATCTCTTCATCTCTCTGAACTACACTGAAGATAAATTATTCAGATATATTTTGGAGCTCACTAATTCTCTTTTCATTTATGTGCAGTATACTGCATGATATATTACTAAACATTTTATTTTATTTGTGATAGTTTTCATTTATAGAACTTTCACTGAATTTTTTTAAGTCCCCTTTCATGGCTTATGAACTCTTTTTACCTGTTCACATTTTTAGATTTTCATTGTTTTAAGCATATTAAATATAATTTAGTTATAATTAATATTAAATGAATTGTCATTACAAATAATCACAAATTGTCAGAATCAGTCTGACCATTCTGTATTTGATATCTGATGTTTATTCAGCCGCTTTTTAATGGAGCCTTGTTTCTTTATGTGTTATTTATTCACTCATTTATTTAGCTATTTATTTTCTTGTTAGCTACTCCTGTTCTTGGGACTTGTCTGTGGGAATTCTTTGAGAACTGCATAATATTAAGTCCTCTTTTGTCCTGTTTTGGCTTTTGCCAGTTGCTTGGTATCCGGTATCCCTGCCTGCGGACCTTGATGTAGTCTAGTCTTCCTTTGAAGTTTTTCAGACCACAAACCTACTATGAATTGAGACATCAAAGCTATCTCTTTGAGGAAGAGCTTGTGGTTAGAGATTCTTG
This sequence comes from Lontra canadensis, assembly GCF_010015895.1. Lineage (NCBI taxonomy): Eukaryota > Metazoa > Chordata > Mammalia > Carnivora > Mustelidae > Lontra > Lontra canadensis. The sequence goes on along the minus strand of NW_022630999.1, from coordinate 41,191,399 downwards.
GGAGAGATGTGTTTTTACCTCTCCTCAGTCTTAGCTGCCCACCTGTACCTTATAGTCTTGTACCAAGGGTGTGGTTCTTTGGAGCCCCAGGTTTATGGGGTTTCTTATGAAGTTTTGTGCTGGAAGAGGGAATATGGGGTTTTTCTTTTATGCTGTAGACCCTATGGAACTATATCAGGGCTGAAATTAAAAGTCTCTAGAGCTTTGCAGAAGCTGTAAGGCTGAAACCTAGCTGTGTACTTACCTCTTAAGATTCCTGTTTTCACGTCATTGTGACTCTGTTTTTCCCTTTCTTTCCTGCCAGCCTGCTGATGTGTTTTTTTAAATATTTTTTCATATTTTATGCAAGATGTTTCATTTGGGAGGGGCATTCAGTATAGCTAACCCACCATTCTGTTTGGAAACAGAACAAATACTGTTTTATTTAACTTTGCCGCTAACCCTGTTCTGTGAGGAGGAGGTGTTAAGTATAGTTGCAAAATCAGATGGTAAGATTTTGATGGGAAACCTAAATCTTCTGATTCAAGGCTTTGGTTTTGTTCTTCTCTTCTTTTGTTTTCTGACTTTTGTCTTTTATTTTTCTCTCAGACTTTGTGGTACAACCTCCTCCTTGCAGAAGACTTTAAGAGAGAAATACGTATTTATTTAGCCTACTTTGTAGTAACTGTGTTCTGTAACCATGATTATTAGAGAGTTTAGGACTTTTTATCTAGATTTACATCCTATTCTTGAGTAATGTAGCAGCTGAGTAAATGTAGAAATATGATACTCAGGGTTCCTGGAATAAATATTCCAAAAATTATTTTCCTCCATCATTTTTGGGCACAGAAACCTACCTGTGAACTTATTCCCAGTGACTGTCAATTCAAGCTCAGCTTATGAAGTTTAGGAAATGTCTGTGGTGTATTCAAGTATGCATGTGTGCTTCAAATTTAGTACTTGGGTTTTGGACATATTAGGTTTCTTTTGGGAAGTGAAAGGAGGTGTTTTGATTCTTATAGGGAGTACCTTATACCCAATTCATTTATTGAACAATCGCTTAGCAGCAACCTGAGGTATACTACAGACCATTTGAGAAAATAATACATTTATTTTAAACTCTGTATCTAGTATAAAAAATTAGGCTTTACCTATTAATGAAATTTTTTGTAATTAATAGCTTCATCTACATTATCGATATGCAGCTCTTGATTTTTGTGGTACTTATTTCTTCTTGCAGTCATAGCCAAAACTTCTTTGAAGCTTCTTGATGAAAGTTAACTAATGCATAATGAGCTAGACCCATAGTTTTTTTTTTTTTTTCCATTGCTTACAATAAAGTCCGTTTCAGTCGAAGCCCACAGGGCTTATAGTTGATATTAATATTTTATCCCTATGCAACTTTGTATTTTATGTTCTCTTTCAATGATGTCTTTCAGCCTTTATCTTCCATTTTGATCCATTCTCTACCTTGCTGGCAGAATGATGTTTATTAGAGTCCTCTTTGATCGTGTTAACTGCTCTACAGCCAACATTGCAAGATAATGCCCAATCTCCTAGCCTAGCATCCTGCCAGGTCCCCAGTTACAGCTTGGTCCTCACCTGACTTGACCTGTCATCACCATTTGACATAATCCATTGCCCCTACTTATTGAAAATGTCTTATTAGCCTCACGGCTTACAACTGCATGTATACACAGGTCATTCACAAGTATATGCCTTTAGCCTGACCATTCCTCTGGGTCCTGGGTTCCTATATTCAACATTGCAAACGTAACACAGTTTAAAGAAAAGCCTTGTACTAAGTCCCTTAATCCTGCTTTTTTCCTTATCTTCCCATCTCAGCTGTCTAAGTCAAAGACTTGGGAAATTTCCAAAACTCTCTCTCTCTTACCCCACTCCCTGAGCTGTACCTTCAGAATATGTCTGCCATCTGACCACTCTCATCATTGTCAATGATGGCACCCTCATCCAAGCCACCATCATGCCTTGCCGATTACTTTCACTGGTATTCTTGCACTTGTTACTGTCAGCATCCAAAGAGATCTTCTTAAAAATGTAGACCCTTCCCTTTCCTCTAACTGAAAGCATCCAGTAACTCTTAACAGCACTCCACATGAAATCCAGAAGTCCTTTTCTCATGGTCTACAGGGTTGTGCGTGATCTTGTCCTTGATAGCTCTCTGAGCTCAGAGGCTTCCACTATCCCTTTTGTGTTCCCTTCTCTGGCTACATCCTCTTCTTCTTTGAACTTCTCTTCCCTGAGATAACTGAGTGACTCATGCTGTCACATTATGTACGTCTCTGCTCAGATGCTCCTGTCTGAGAGGAGCTGTTTGTGATCACCCTTTCTAGAATAGCAACTATATCAGTCAGGTATTGCTGTGTAACAAACAATCCACAACTCAGTGGCAAATTATACTATGCTTCAGCAGGTCAGCTGGGGATTGGATAATCTAGGCTGGGATTGGGTTCTTGCTTTCCTTCAAGCTCTGAATCTGTCTGGGCTTGGCTTCTTAGTGTAATAGGAGCACATACCTGCTTCACATCTTTCATTCCTGTATCCCTGGAATATGGCATGGCATAGGTTCTCAGTGAATATTTGCTCAGGAAATAAAGAAATGAACAAATGTCATAGAGACTAAGACAATAAATAAATATGTTAGAGGTAAGTAGAATAATTCTCTTTACTTAGCCTCTTCTGGTATGTCAAATAATTGACATAAGAACCTGAAATAATTCAGGCATGCCTTCTGTTTTATTTCCACGTGTTCAGATCAGAGAACAGGCACGTGTTTCTCGGGCCTGGTGAATGGCCGCTGTGCGCAAGAGCTCCCGGGCAGAATGACAAAAATGCAGTGCTGCTGTGAGCCCGGCCGCTGCTGGGGCATCGGAACCATTCCTGAGGCCTGTCCTGTCAGAGGCTCTGGTGAGCAGCCGACTGCTTGTCTCCTCAGCACAGGCAGTGTTAGGAAAATCAGTAACAGTCGTGTACTTTGTTCTTTTCCTTGAAGTCAAGTCATATGTGTGTTCTTAGCACTGTCTTCAATATGAATACTGTGTTTTTGTGAGGAATTGGGTGGCATTATTTACTTGGGATCAGTTTTGACTTTATACACTTTATTAATATCAGAAAAATTCCCAAAAACTGATTCTGACTTGTCTTTCTGCAAGTATTTTTTGAAATTATTTTGAACATCAGTATTTCGATTAGTTTTAAAATCTCCTGATCTTTCATTTCAGGGCTTTGAGTATGTTTGAATAACTTCATTTATATTTTATTTCAGGAGTGTCCCTATTTTCTAGTATCCCAATCCTTGAAGATATTTCCTCTTTTCTAATAACCTGAAGGTTAAGAATAAAAGGGTAGGAGGATACCTCTCATTTGCTTTGCTGGATTAATTAACCATATAACTGAGGCTATATCAGGAAATTACTTAAGAATGAATGAGAAGTAGCTCCTCTTATTAATGTGATATGAATGGTAAAGTAGGATTAATGTTTATCAATCACAAAGGCACATCAGTATGTTTTATTATATTGTCTTTATGTTAAATTATAGTATTCTGAAAAAACTAAACTTTTTGAACTATGCTTATGAAGATAGGTATCTATATGTACTGTTATGGAGAGAAAGATTAAGGCCCATTCTTTCAAAATCTATAAGCTATAGAACATCAAAATTGAGTAATAAAGCTTAAACAACAGCACTATTTGTGCATAGTATATGATTTTGGGAACTCGTGGTCTCACAAATAATATATAATAGTAATATTAATACTGAAACAGTTGTTTGAGTTAAATAATTTTCATTTCTATTGACCCTAGTGTCCTAATTCTGAGAACAGATGAAGAAATAATTAGATTGTTGTAGTCTTGCTTCTTTTCTCTAAGCTTTGATACTTGGACAAATAAGGTGCAGTTTGAAAAGTTAACTGAACACTGTCTTTTGTTAAAATCCAAAAATATAAAAAATATTCTGAAGCCATAGTAATTCCTTATAGCAAAGAAAGGAGATGGGAGAAATGTGAAGGTATGATACTGATGAAGTTTTAAGTAAAACGAAATCTACAGAAAGAATTATGGAAAGCTTTGATTTTTATCTGCATAAGTAAATTTCTTGAATTCATAGTTGTATCTGGAATTCTATGAGTTGCACTTGGGGATATAAAATCAAACTGCACATAGCACATATAGACAGTTCTTTGGTTATGCAACTCAGTTAAAATATGGCAAATAGGTTTTCACTTTTTTTCTGAAACATCTATACTTTTCCCTGTTACTTCTAGCATTGGAAACATGGATCAAGATGCAATATGCTACTTATTCAGATCAAATAATATAGATAAGCTAAAATGTTCTTACAGTGTACAGATTGCTTTTAGAATCAATCTGTGTTTAACTGACCTTTCTTTTCTTCTAGAGGAATATCGCAGACTTTGCATGGATGGACTTCCAATAGGAGGGATTCCAGGGAATGCTGGTTCCAGACCTGGAGGCACTGGGGGGAATGGCTTTGCCCCAAGTGGCAATGGCTATGGCCCAGGAGGGACAGGCTTCATCCCCATCCCTGGAGGCAATGGCTTTTCTCCTGGAGTTGGGGGAGCTGGTGTAGGGGCCGGGGGACAGGGGCCCATCATCACTGGACTAAGTGAGTATTATATTATATTATATTATAAAAGTACACACTTTTTTGTGTAGACTCTTTATTTTTCTGCCTTAAATGATTTTATAATACCTAGCATTTTTTTCAAAAGGAGTGTGTGTGTGTGTGTGTGTGTGTGTGTAAAAACCTCTTTCAGGGTCTAAAATACAAGGTAGTAGTAAAAAAAAAAATGCCTGAGAAAATATTATTTTCCTGTTCCATAAACTTTCTAAATTGGAGAAAAGAAGAGTGACCCGGGTTTTCTTTGAAAATAAAGATGAGAGCATGGTCATACTCCATTCCAGATGACGCCATTAAAGAGTGTGTTTTTGGTTCCAGTGTATTTCATTTGGCCGTTTGCAGCTGCCCTGTTCATACACCCCTTGAATTATTTTCCAGAACCATTTCTCAACTGAGATAAACTGAATAAGTCTTGCTCTGTGCCTATCCAAATATTTTAATGAAATATCTTTCTTTTCCTCACCCTTTTTTGTTGAATAACTTGGGCTTCGGGCCAGAACTGGCACTGGTGTACTTGACATTTAAGTTCATTCTTTTTATAAGAGCTGCTCTTGCTAATAATATTTAATGATGTCCTACAGTGTTGTGTTTATTCTTTTTGGCAGATGGCCTATTTACTATCTGAATATTCAGCACAGTTAAGGGAAAAAAAAGAAATGGAAAGCATTCAAATTTACAGTAGAACATTCCTGAAATTTTGAAAAGACATCATTACGGGCAAAGTTTCCAGATGTATCACTTAACAAATACGAGTTACAACCATGTGTCTCAGGAATATTTTTTAGATCCTCAACATCCAAGTTTTAATAAAATATAGAATAATGTGAGCCTTTGATATGTACATTTAATGAATGGACTATTAAATATCCTTTTAAAAAATCAGTTTCAATAAAAGTACTACATCTTGTAACGCTGAAATACCATTTGTGCTTTGATTTTTCTGTAGCTATTCTGAACCAGACGATAGATATCTGTAAGCACCACGCTAATCTCTGTTTAAATGGGCGTTGCATACCTACTGTGTCTAGCTATCGATGTGAATGCAACATGGGGTATAAGCAGGATTCAAACGGGGATTGCATAGGTAAGCTCATGATTCTTTAATCCTTTGTTTTTTCATAGCTTTTAGACTATAGGAACAAATTAGACTATACATCATTAAAAAAAAAAAGTCTTCTGAATCAAAGCTAATTTCCAAGCTGTCTCTTCTGTGCACGGTCTTCCCTGTGCCCTTTTAACCTACTGTTGAGATAGCCCCCTTCAAGAATCCCGCACTGTTTCCCATCCTGTATATTGTGATTTCTTTGTCTGCCTCTGTCTTGCTTTCCTTCTCAGCTTAGCAGCACTAGATATATGGTGGTGTCGTCCAGAGGAAGGTGGAGATTTGGAGGAGATAGGAGAGAAGTCACTTTTAGACGTGTTGAGTGTTAGGTATCTAGGACATTGAGATTTTTTGTTTTGTTTTTTTTTTTTTTTTGAAGATTTTACTTATTTATTTGATAGAGAGACAGATCACAAGTAGGCAGAGAGGCAGGCAGAGAGAGAGAGGAGGAAGCAGGCTCCCTGCTGAGCAGAGAGCCCGATGCAGGACTTGATCCCAGGACCCTGGGATCATGACCTGAGCTGAAGGCAGAGGCTTTAACCCACTGAGCCACCCAGGTGCCCCTAGGACATTGAGTTTGAAAAGTCTAAGGCTAAGCGGGGTGTTCAGAGCTAGAGTTAACAGATGGAAGCATCAGGGTCATACAGGTGGCTCTTAGAACCGCGAGGGTGAGTATTATCACCTACGCTGAACCCCAGCAAGAATGGAAAGATAACAGTACTACTGTGGCTGGAACCCTATGCCACAGCAACCCAGTCCCCTAAAGAAAACTCACTAATTGCGTTGGTGAGACAGCAAAATAATCCAGAAAGTATTATGTCCCTGAAGCTATGCAAGGATACCGTTTGAAAAGTAGTGGGAAGTGTGAGATGTGGCAGAAAACTCAAATATAATGAGGGCCAAAATATCTATTGGATTTTATAACGAAAAGGGTTTTGATGATCCCTTGAGAGTAGTTTTAGTTTAGGAGTAGTTTTAGCAAATGATTGTGTATATGCTTCATAATTAGCATAACCCTAAGTACCTGATTTGGGTTCAAGTCTTCTCTTATATAGATGAAAGACCAGGAACAGAGTGTGTCATAATTTTACCAGTGTACATTGAAATTTTTTTTTTACATTGAAAATTTTTAAGTGCACTATGGTTTTGAAGGAAAATGTCAGTAAAATATGATGTTTAGGAAAAACCAGTCATTCTAAATTACATACAATTGAGAATGATTAAGTAAGGCTATATTCAGGATCCTTATATGCTGTTACATGGGTTTTGCACTGCACAACTATAGAAGGACCATTCATGTAATCTATATAAATGCCACACCTTGGGGTTATGCAGGGTATAACCATATGCAGTAGCCCTGGCTTAGCTGACACTACTAGATGCTTATTTAAGAGATGGATCAGTTGGTATTTTGGGGAACACCATGAAATATGGGTATATTTATTATTAATTTAATATATTTATAATTTTTATGATAGTAAATAGTTATATTTATGTTATAATTTAAGTTATTATAATTTAAGTATAATTTAAGTTATAAAATGACTTTTCTACCAGAAAACCTGATTTATAAGTATGCAATATATAAAATATCTTCTCTTGTAGATACATACAATATTACAGGGTAGATCAAACTGAAATTATATTGACTTTCTTTATATTGTTATTAATATTTGTCATTCATGTGTTACCGCATGATTCACTAACCAACAAACAAAATCAGGCCAAAAGTTTAATCTTTACTGCAAATTAGCCGAAGACCACCATTTATTTCATATTAGCTCCCAGGTGCACTTTATTCGCCCTAGTAAAACGCCCGTACTCTGAGGGATTTTGTGAATTAATGGTATAAAAATGACCTATCTTTAAGAATCAAGTTTTTTCTGCAGTCATGCTTGAGCCAGCCTCCTCAACCAGGGTTCCTTTAGCGAATCAAGTCCTACAGAAAGTGATTTCAGTAACTATTTTCTCGATTCTCCCAAGGGTGACACACAGGTAGAGTAACTCTAGATGCAAAGGACATGAGCTAATCACATACAGGGAATGTGATAATAGGGCCTTACTTTTCTGAAACCCTGGTGAGGAGAGCTGCTACAACCGTTTTCATAAACTCTGTCTAATTTAGCATGGGGATTGCATGTCTGTACAATTAATGTGTTAATAGAACTCAAACTTACGTATTTTACCCAGATATTGTTACAAACAGTTCCATTCTAGATTGATCTCATCCCCCTATCCTGCAAAGTGAAAACCCAGGCAAGGTTGTCTTTCTAACTGTTGTAGTTGATAGAGACAAAAGATTAGTATTGGGGCATATTTTCAGAAAATAGGTTTTTAATATATTTTTATAAGATTTATTTATTTTTACGGGGGAGTCAGGGAGAGAGAAAAAGAGAGCAAGCAGAGGGAGGAGACAGTAGGAGAGGGAGAGTCCCAAGCAGTCTCTAAGCTAAGCCCAAAGCTCAACATGGGGCTCAGTCCTATCACCCCGAGATCATGACCTGAGCTGAAACCAAGAGTGGGTTGCTTTAATCGACTGAGCCACCCAGGCACCCAATTTTTAATATTTTTAATTCAGTACTCTTTGATCAGGTTGAATTTGACTTTATAAATAACAAATTGGGACATCAGAAAAAGTTAAGAGGATTTAAGTTAACTAGCATTTTAAATTGTAGGAGCATGAGATAAGAGTGGTAACTCATTGCACTATATTTTTAGGAATAACACATTGCCATTGCTGTTTGGCAACTTGTGTTAGATACTAATGAAGTGTCATAACATGAAAGGTCATAACTCTATTAAAGGATCACACACAAGGAAAATAAAATCTTTCCAGTTTGCTATTATAAGAAGTACTCTTAAGACCTGAAAACAGTTTTATTTACTCACCAACTTTTTCTCTCCTTTCCCTGAGAGTTCTACTCTAAAATGTATTTGTGGAACTCTTTTATTTCTGTATAAGACAAACTACTGTTAGCAATAGGTTTTAACTTGATTCAAATAATTGTATTTTGGGATAGTTAAAATCTTAGAATAATCCCCCAAAACAAATGGGATTTGAAAGTCATGGATTTTAAACTCACTGATAGTTTTTTAGTGAATGTTTTCACTTCTAAAGAAGAACTAAATAAGTGAACTACTCTATCTTTCTGTGTACTGATCCTTTGGTATGATCTCTAAGGGGCTAAGGAAGTCAAAATGCATTATGGCTGTCATGGCAAAATAATTGGCAGAGGTGTACTGGCACCGAGGGGCCTCAGGAACAGGTTCTCAGAGAAGGAAAAGGCCCTGAAAAGTGGCCCAGGAAAGTTTACCTCAAGAATGGGGGTTGGGTGCATGGTGTCATGTTCTTCACTAGAATTGAGCTCTACAATGAAGCTTCTGAAAATGTGCATCTACAACACATTTTTTAATTGTTGCATTTCAATATTACATACACCAAAGAATTAAAGCTATCTTCAACATTGCAAATTCAAGGTTATAATTCCTATTGGAAAGTCCACTAAGTTTTTTTATATGCTTGCTAACTCTCTAAACTCTGTCTTTTCTCATTTTGCTTCATTCCTTTGGCTCAGTAGAATTGATGTTATCAACCAAAAGTTTAAATGTAAGTGAATCTTAATGGGCTGAAGGCGAGCTTCGGTGAATTGAAAAAGCATTTAATCCTGTTATTCTCTGTTGTTTTGGTTTAATTTGCTATGAGATTTTTTTTTCTTTTTCCCCTCCTTTACCAGAGAGGGCTTAATTGCATTTAGTCTGAGTGTTTATATAAATGAGGTTGGTGAGTTTGATAGATTACAGTTCCTTTTTTAAGAACATCTGTGAAAGGAGTAATCTGTTTATTAAAATGGTAAACCTGTGAATTCGTTTGATTGTTGTGTTCTCCAATTTAGCTGAAATTGTATATGTTAATAGCTTCTACGTGTATATGAAATGGCAAGTCATTATGCCCTCACCAGCTAGTGAGGTTTTTAATTTACTAGCATTCAAAGTTATATTTAGTGGGCATTGCTGAGAGAAGATGAATTTAACTTTTTCTGACTCTGGCACGTGTAATTTGTCTGGGCTGTAAGCAGTCCAGACTATTCCTCTGCCATTTGGTCTTGTAGTCCCTGATTTCTGCGATGGGTTTGCATTTAATCAAGCTTTAGAAGAACTTGAATGAAAAACAGTAATGTTTCTCACATTTGGGATCAGAACTAGTATTTGCATTGGACTTGATTTATGCAAAAAAAATTCCTGTGCCCATTTTAAGGTCCTAAAGAAACCTGAGGCTGCTGAAGATAATAGACTTTATTTTAATTAATTTCCATTTTCTGTCCCATCCTGTGTTACTTCAAACAGCCAAGCCTCAGTGGGTAATTACATATCTAATTGAGGACAACACATAATAACAAAGAAATTCCACAGTCTGTCAGTTTCTTTCTTTAAAATCATGAAACTTACAGGATGAATCTATAAATGTCTATCTTTAGACATCTTTTATTCGGTTTCCAATACCATACAAAGCTTTGAAAAGGCTATTAACGTGCCCAGATTACGACAGATAAGTGTCACAGCCTTTTAGAACTCATGGCTGTGTCTTAACTGAGTCAGCTTTAAAAAAGAAAAAAGAAAAGAAAAGAAGCTTTTCAGAGCTTTTAATCATTGTGCATTTCTCAAATTGAAAAATCATTATTTCTTGATTAAAGCAAATTCCCTTGTACTTTCCAATCGGCAATATTTTTGTAAATCTCTAGGCTGGCCTCTGTATTTCAAGAAAGGAATTTTCATTCATTTATAAATACTCTGCTCTTTAGACTATTACCACTGACTGGCCTTCTCTCAAATTTGGGAGGCCTAAATGTACTTTAAACAAACATTTCTAGGAATGGAGTGAAGTCTGTAATAGTTTCTTTTGCTGCTCACAGATGTTGACGAATGCACATCAAATCCCTGCACTAATGGAGATTGTGTTAACACACCTGGATCCTATTATTGTAAATGTCATGCTGGATTCCAGAGGACTCCTACTAAGCAAGCATGCATTGGTAAGGCAGTTTGCGTTCACATATGAAAATGTTCCATGAAATATAGTGACCCAGGCTGTTGAGGTTAAAAGTAAATTTATTAAAATAAGACATAGAATGAAGTAAGTGCTGTTGTATTACTACAGATTTATTTTATGCTCCTCTCAGAAGTGCTTCCTTTATGCGCAAACACTATTTGGGTGTATAACCCTGGCCACATGATATCTGGCTTTGCAGAAAATTCAGTTTATCTTCCTTCCCTAGATCACAACTTCCTTTCTCTAAGTAACATCAGTAGCCTTCCTGCTCTCTGATTAACGGACCTTAGGATTAGTCGTTTTCAACTACTGTTTTCTTTGAACCTCACATGTACTCCAACACCAAGTCAGGCCTCATCTTGATTCACAGTTTTGTTGCTACACTTCCCCACCCACTGTCCTCCCAACTCCTCCTCAATGCTGATTCATTGCAGAATTCTTTCTGCAGATCACTCCGGTTGTCGTCTTCTACATTTCCTATTTATCCGTGGGTCGTTGCTTGGCTAAGCTCACCCCACATTCTTCATCATGGTGTTGTTAAACCAGGTGATTTGAGGCTACTGTGTTCTTCTTACTCAGCAGCTTGCCTTGAGTTTGGATGTCTTCGACCATTGTTTCCAAAACAGCTGCACCGGTCATTTCCCTGTCCACCTCTTCCAGCTTCCTGGCACACCCCCGGCCCAATATTCTTTTTCTTTTCCTTCTTCAGCTCCTCTATGTCAGGGCTGTTAAAAAGAAAAAAGCTGGTGAGAGAAGTTTGGAAGTTTGGCTAAAGAAGCAACATGACCTGAGTTATTGCATGTAAAAATATAAACTGGATGTTGAACATCACATTTATTATCTTACTGTTTTTGCTGTGGTTATTGTAAAAGAATAACATTTGGCCATCCTTCATTGTCCCAGATATTGATGAGTGCATCCAGAATGGGGTTCTTTGTAAAAATGGTCGGTGTGTGAACACAGATGGAAGTTTCCAGTGCATTTGCAACGCCGGCTTTGAATTAACTACAGATGGAAAAAACTGTGTTGGTATGGAAATTGCCTGCCCCCTTGCAAAAGATTTCTAAAAGATACACATTTTTATTTAGAACCATATATGCTATTTCCATGAAAGCTTGCACAACATGTATGTGAGAATTCTTCAGATGACTTAGGTAAAATATAAACGCATTTAACATGAGACCATTAGAGTCAAAGGATAAATTGTTTGGAAATGGTGTAACAGTGAATAATGTGTTGCTTCTGGAAATTTTCTGTGTGGTATATGTTTAATTCTAAGTAACCGTTTTTCTTTGTGGTAATTACTAGCACCTACAGGATTTCACATTTTGCCATTATGACACCAACAGTTAGCTCTAATCTGGCGGAATATAAAAATGTCTAGCATATGTGATAATCAAATCTCTAAATCTGAAGTCCTGGTGCTGTCTGGTACCAGTGGATACCAGTACCCCACAGAAATACTCTAGTCACACGGCAACACACGGTATTTCAGCTACTAATCCAGGTCCAGATCATTTCACTCACAGTGATGTTTATCACTGCTCTATTCTCCCTTACGGAAGAAACTCCCCCCGACCCCCTGAAATCATATAAACATTTTTGCTAATCAAAGTAAAGCACGTCTCATGTGGTTTTAATAACAACCAAGCACAACATTTACTTAATATTTTCCTTTATATTCCTTACAGTAAAGGCCCTTCATGTTCTCCACCCTATTTGCTCTCACTTGGTTGGCATTCATATTAGGAAAAAAAAAAAATCAATGAGCACATGGCTCACTTCTATGGTAGAATATGATTGGTGGTTATTTGTGAAAGGAGAGGGAAGTGGTTCCCACAAGGCCAGTGGTATAAGTCGTTCTGCTCTCCTCCTGCAGATCATGATGAATGTACAACTACCAACATGTGTTTGAATGGGATGTGCATTAATGAAGATGGTAGCTTCAAGTGCATCTGCAAGCCAGGATTTGTCTTGGCTCCAAATGGGCGTTACTGTACTGGTATGTATGGCTTTGATAGGAAAGTAACCATTGAATGAATCATCAAGAATTACTTCAGTTTCTTCATGTGGATTTCATATTATTCACATCTCTTGCTAATTCAGTAAGGCAGGTGTCTAAAGCTTCCCAGAAAAATATACATTGTGGCTAAGGAACAGTAATATCTTTAAAAAATAATAATGGTGTAGGAAAAATTAAGGGAATGACAGATTGGTTCTAGCATGTCTGGAAGAGACAATGTAGAAATAATTTCTCTGTACCCCTTGCCTAAATATAAAAGAGGAAGAAAAAAGTCTTGGAAGGTTTTCATTTTTTTGTGCTCTGAGAGCTAGATTTTCCACTTTAATTCATTACTTGTTTTGTATTACATACTTCCCATAAACTTTGTACATATCATGACTGTATCATTATCTAAAAATCTTACATTGTGACTTAGTGAAAAAGTATTTTGAGTGTTCCTATCAATTTTGTTTATAAAGCCATTTTGAAGGCTAAGCTCTAGTGGTAACTTTAGTAAGCAAAAGAAGTGCCTCTATATCCAGTTTATACTCACAATTTTAATTTAGTAAGTTGGAACAAACTTTGCAGTTTTTTTTTTTCATTTTTCTCCTTTTATATGAAATCCACTCTTTGAATCTTTTCTACTTTCCATTGCACAAACTTACCTGAATAGCATTAGTGCTAATAACCAGTTCCTGTAATTTCAACAAAATTCCATGGAGAGTTGAGAAAGAAAGATTGAGACTGATCTTGTATTTCTGAATAAAAAATAGCGTCTTGACTATTCATAAAAGGGGAGTACAGCATTCAATAGAAATGTTGTAGCTCTGCTATTTTAACTCATGACTGAAATGTCATCTCAACATTAGCAGACATGGATTTAACACAGGATTTGAGTTCAGTGTTATGTTCCAGGGTGTAACGTTACATTATAGCATGTAACTTTATTTTAGCATTTCCTAAGAAACTTAAATACACATATAAATAAGACCTCAACAGTTTCTGCTGTCTTGAAATTTTTTTAATTTACTTCCTTACTACTGATACTGTAATGTGCAAATCTTAAAATATTCATGATTTGGTGGCCCTGTGTTTTGAAGACTGTTTCATCTTTGAGGGAAGCCATTCTTTGTTGGGTTACATTTGATAAACTCTAACAGATTGAAAATTAGGAGAGATGCCCCATGGGGCATCTGGGTGGCTCAGTTGGTTAAGCATCTGACTCTTGATTTCAGCTCAGGTCACAATCTCAGAGTCAGGATTGAGCCCCATGTCAGACCCCATGCTCAGTAGGAAGTCTGCTTGAGATTCTCTCTCCCACTCTCTCTCCCCCTCTCCCCACCATCCCTATGCTCACTCTCTCTCTAAAATAAATGAATTAATCTTTTCAAAAAGGAGAGATGGTCCCGTATTTTGTTATTATGAAGTGATCAACTTAATGTTAAAACAGCATCTCTCTTTGATTTGAATTTTATGTGTGTGTAAATAAAAGGTAATTACAAACATTTAGCTTGGTTTTAAGAATTTGTTTCATTGAATTAACTTGACTTAAATATCATTTAATATTAAACAGAATTAGCAGATAATGAAAAATGAGTGTATGAGGCTACTTTTTACCCTAATGGTTAAAGGGAGGCAAGTCTCCGTCAGTCTTTCTGAAAATGTGTTTGAAAGAGTTGGTGTTTGGGCACCTGGGTGGCTCAGTTGGTTAAGTGTCTACCTTTTGACTCAGGTCATGATCCCAGAGTCCTGGGATTGAGCCAGGGCATCTGCTTCTCCCTCTCCCTCTGCTCTGCTTGTGCTTTCTCTCACTCTCCTTCTCTCTCAAATAAATAAATAAAATCTTAAAAAAGAAGAGTTTGCACTTAGATTCAAGATTTGTTATCACTTCTGTGTCCTTCCACAAATTATAAAATGGAAAACAAAAGGTTGATAGTCTAGAATGGTGAGAACAGGTAAACTCTGTAATAAGAGTAAATTTACCCAGTTAATGGCCTGGGTTGTGCTTCCCTCTGGACAGATGTTGATGAATGCCAGACCCCAGGAATCTGCATGAATGGACACTGCATCAACAATGAAGGGTCCTTCCGCTGTGACTGTCCCCCAGGCCTGGCTGTGGGTGTGGATGGACGTGTGTGTGTTGGTAAGTGAATCATTCTGTAATGGCCCCACTGTCCTAATGATCTTTGAAAAAATAAAGATATATCCATAAGGTGGAGAAGTTTTCAGCCATAAAAAGGAAGTAGTCAAAAATGCACAAGTATGAATGAGCCTTGGAAACATGCTGAGTGAAAGGAGCGGCTCACAAAAACCCAGATGGCATATGTTTCCATTCATGTGAAATGTCCAAAGCAGACAGATCTGTAGAGTCAAAACAGATTCGTTTTGCTTAGAGCAGAGAAGGTAGGAGTGCCAGATAAGGAGGTGGTTGCTAAAGGCATTTTTGAGGTGGTGAAATGTCCTAAAATTAGTTAATCAGTTGTAGTGATGTATGTATCTTTGAATATACTAAAACACACACACACACACACACACACACACACACACACACACACCCTATTGAGTTATGTTCTTTAATTGGGTGCATTCTTAGGTATGTGAATTATACCTCAGTAAAGTGGTTCAAAAAAAATGTACAGAGATCCCAGCAAGCTCCTGGAAGAAAGCTCTGATGAGATGCAAGTCAAAAATGCTGGAGGAGAAGAAGAAGAAAATCATCCTTAAATCGGGATACTTGACAGTGTTAGCTGACTGAGTCTCTAAGTACAATGGATTTAGATTTTATAATTTATAGCAAATAAGATATGAAATGGGGAGTATGTTTATATGTAAATAAACCCTGTTTTTATTCAAACACATTTTAAAATGTAAATAACTTCTATAGAAGAACTTGGAGTTCTGTCAAAAGGTAGAAGTGTTTTCATATAGTTTTTTCTCATCGTTATGCAGCTAACTATAGAAACAAGGGAAAAGTATGAGATAGAATATATATTTTATTCTAAACTGTTCCAAATTGTTTTGCTATTTTTAAAAAGTTCCTTTTGCCAAATGGGTTCCATGCAAATCAGGGTTAGCCAGCATCAGCTTTAAAGAGGCAGGCAAATCAAAAATGTCATGCATTTCAGAACCCAACCATATGTCCCAATGGTAACAGCAGAATGATTTACTTTTAAAAATACAGTTACCACAGTTTTCTCTCCAGAAGGCTTTCATAAGATCCCCAGGGTGCCTTAGCCATTGTACACCCTTTATTTCTCAGGTGACTCGGTAAAAGGCAGACATATTCGTTGGTTTAAGAGTGTAAGTTAGAGAAATGAAATTCTTTCTTAGACATAGGTGATAATACTTTACTCTTCCCTATGGGAATCAAAACATTTGTATCCCAAAGGAGCTTGGGTGGGGGAGAGAAGCAACAGCAGATGGAAATAATCTGTCCACTTAAAGTTCATCCACTGTCTCCAATCTAGGATTTATTTCAGCTTACAAGATTGTCAGCACTTCGTTCAGGGATATTTTAAATACAGCAGCCAGAAGAATGTAGCTCCTTCCTGCTTAACAGAGCTGAAGTGTTTTCACTTGCTGTGATATACTTACTTGGCCCTTGCCTTTACCTCAGTGATTCTGTTGAAATCTATGATGAGTACAAAACCAGTCTGGGAGGACGAAATCATTTTTCCTTTAAGCAACCAGTGTATGAGTGTAGTGATGAGGAATATAGTGTTTCAAACACAAATCTTCATTCTCTCGTCCACATACAGAAACAGTATGAGACATTGTTAGAAAGCCTCCAGGTTTTCACAATTGTGGTCAATTAAACTTTTTTAAAATAAAAATATTTTTGTCTGATTATATATATTGCTGTTCCCTTAACATGCTAAATGTTTTTTCTTCATCTCTCTGTCTTTGGTGATGCTTTTGAGATGCACTGATTATTGAAGTCAGAAATGAATCACAACTATGAATTATTATTAGGGTTAGCACTTCAATTTTCGATTTACCTTTTGTATATTTGTTTTGGTTTCCTTAGACACTGAGATATGGGTTTTTATTTTTAGAAAAATAAACTTGTTGTAACTAGCAAGTTGGAGAAGCATGACTCATAGGCAGAGCATAAACAAAAGGCAACTATATTTTGGTCTCTCCTGTCCTTTTAAAATGTATCTTTAATTTGTTCAGTAGAAGCCATTTACCTAGTAAGTAAGGAAGAAAAGTCAGGCAACCTCCTAACTTTACTTTTCTTAAATTTATGTGAGAGATTACTATAACGAAAACAATCTAAATTTAGAGACTAGAATACGTGGTTCCATATAATAATATTCTGAACCAGACTTGAAGTTAAAACTTCTCTCACAAGCTTCCTGATGTCCTTGAGTAGGATGTTTTCAGACTCCACAGGGTCAAAGAGCAGGAGAAGAGGTGAGAAGGGAGACAGATGCACTGGTGACCATCTTAGGATGGCTTCAAGGATTTTGGGCTTCCCTAGTATTTAAAGCACCACTTCCTTTCATGGTTCCTCCAGAACTATTCATCTGACCTTTCTGAGATCCAGACACTGCCTTCTTCTCCTGGGGACCCTCCTCCCCCATTCTCAGGTCTTTAGTAGTCCAGATAGGCTCTGCCTGATGCTATCTCAGCGCTCCTCCACACCATTGTTTTAGGATCCTCTCTCTTTGTGTGGCCCACATCTAATCCAAAAGACACACCATCCTTTGCCCCGTTCACCTTACAAATAGAGGTGGATATCACCTGTCCCTCCAGTAGGAATAGCAGCCACTCACTTTTGCCTGTAGGTGTCCCGGGCAGAGCTGCTGGACACACAAAACTTGTAACCTGCTCCCTGTGAAGCTCTTCTCTTCGGACCAGTGGTGAGGATAGGAGCATTCCGAACTCATAATCCAGCTCATGCCAAAAAATTCCTGCTCAAAAAATCTCTTAATTGGGAGGGTTTTCAAAACCTGGCAAGTCATTTCCATATCCACTTCCTTCAGGATGTAGTCTCAAAATTCACCTTGTTATTTGATATTTATTACCTTGGGATTTCAGCTGAAGTTTCCTTTTTAACATCCTCTTAAATTAGCTGAGGAGTATTTTGACATCTTTATCAATACTGTTTGACATTTCTCTTAGTTAAAAGGTTAATTTTCTTTGTCCTAATTGTGCTCTTTATTAGCTCTGTGGCCTTAGGCAAGATATATTACCTCTCTGTACCTCCTTGCCTCATTAGTTTTTTGACAATTAAATAAGTTAATATTAGACTTACTTGTATAAAGCTTTGAATGATGTCTAGCATTTAGAGCATGCCCAATAAGTTAGCTCTTACAGTTGCTACTGTTTTATTAGAAGAGCAGCATCATATCTAAGGCATAGTCTTAAGAGTTGCTATTTTAGGCAATAAAGAAAAGTTGACACTAAAGAAAGAATAAAATGAAATTAACATTTTGCATCCAAACACACTTAACCAGGGGTGTGTAGAATCTGAGAAAATCCTTTAAAAAATTCTGTTCTTTAAGTAAGAGTGATGAAGGAATTCGATAACATGGAAAACATACAGTTCAGCAACATTTTGGTCCAGGTCCTCATCAAAACATTTATGTGATGGAGCTTTGGATGCCTCCTACCCTGTTCACCCGTGAGCAGTTAGTTTTAGTTATTATGAACTAGAGTTCCAGTCTGGTACCTTTTAACATGAAAAGGTTGACTGTCCTCATTAAAGATAGAAGAGAAAAATAAGGTAGTCACCATGTTTTTTGAGTATTTCCTGTATGTCTTACACACTGTGCTTAGTGCTTAACAAACAACTCTCATTTATTATGTAAACTCTATCCTTATTTAATGGATGAGGCAAGTGTTAAATATTTTACATAAGGTCCATCCCACAGGGACCAGAACCCAGGACAATCCCTGTCCCTGAAACCTACACATAGGTAGCCACTTTGCAAAAGCAAAGGTAGTTACTTTGCTTTTCTGGTGTTGGGTATTCTAAACAATTTAGATAATCTGTAACCCAGAGCAATACGTAATTTGTCTCTCTTCACCGGTGAGTACCATCGGCTTTTTATCATCTTGCTTCTAAAAACTGTGAGGATTATCTTCTCAACATGTACATAGAAAAAATTTTGACCATCTCTGATGCCTTCTGAGATAATAGATGTTATCCTAGTTACTCACAAAAATCATATAGTAAATCAAACTATATTCTATTTGTGCATATTTGTCTTTGAGTCATGTCCTACTCTTATGTGTAACTCAGAGCTGACTTTACTAAACTCCATCTCAGCAGAGGCAGAAGGGGACAACATGTCCTCTCTGGAGGATTGTTGTGGTAAATTTCATGTCTTCTTCCATATGAGCGTTCACATATCTCATTGTCTGGTACAGCTATAAATCTCACTGTTTAATGACAAACATCACCAGATCATAAGAAAGCAGTAGGTGACACAGTGGGTTACTCTGTGTAATAAGTAGATAAAATTATTTCCAACAAGTTTTGAATAACTTTGTAGTGTTTAAAAGCTATGCTGCTTCTCTGGCCTCTCTGGTGATCTGTGTTTTTTATAGTTCACCATTTACTGTCTCATAAAGTTGTAGCATATTTTATGAGAATTCAGAGTGAGAGCCTAAGCCGAATATGCTTCTTAGGGACACACAGCAGGAAGAGGAAGAGCTTTAGGAGTCCCACAGCCTGAGTATGAACTCCAGCTTGGGCACTGGGTAGTCTAGAACTTGGAGCTACTTAAAGATTCCCTCTGAACCTTGCCTTCCTCATCAGCAAAGTGCGGATAATGATCACTGTCCTATGGACCTGTTGATGAGAATGTTCAATGGGATGATGTCTGTAAAGCAACTAATGCAAGGCTAAAGACACAAGCAGTGGCTATTATTTTTATAACTGGGTTTTGAGAGTCTGAGATTAAAACATAGTTCACAGTAGTCAGCTGGGGGTTGACAAGAAAGGCCCTCTAACTCAGAAAGTGAAGTAAGAAATCTCATGACCAAGCAGTGTCCTCTCAAGGTTGTTTACTTCACTGCATTTCGTTGTTCCTGAGAACTTCCAAAATAGAAATAAAATGTGTCGTTTTGAGTATTGGGTAGCCAGTGATATGAGCTCGAAGTGATGTTTATAATGGTGGTGTTATACCTGTTTCTGTAAAAGGCCTGGGGGGTAAGTGTGATAATGAATGCTTGTTTAGTGCATAAAACTTTGTGGAGGAAAAGGGGGAAAAAAAAAAAAAAGAATTTTCGACAGTACCCATTTGTTGATTTCTGAGCACTGTTATATGCTAAAGATACAAAGAAGAAGAAAAGTGTCAGGAGCCCTCCAGAAACTTCCCATCTAGTAGCCACTTAGGTTAAAAGAAGCCCTCGGTTTTTAAATCCCTTTATCTGTAACAGCATCTCAAATTACTATTCTTCTCCCTCCTTTTAGATACTCACATGCGCAGTACGTGCTATGGTGGGATCAAGAAGGGAGTGTGTGTCCGTCCTTTTCCTGGCGCGGTGACCAAGTCCGAATGCTGCTGTGCCAATCCTGACTACGGTTTTGGGGAGCCCTGCCAGCCCTGCCCTGCTAAAAATTCAGGTAGCCCCCATTTGCCAGTTTCACATCTGGTAAAGAATCTGGAAAGGTAACGTTAAATATTTGGCCAAAGAGTACATCGGCTCTGTTTTCTGTTGGAGAATTCCAAATCTGTGTTGGTATTTGTGGCATATGATGAGATTTGACCTGTAGTTACCTATGATCCCTGGGCAGAGTACACACAGGGAATAGAAGAAAGTATTTGCTGACCTAATTAGGATTGTTAGAACGGATTTCTTACGTGGATTCCTTAGCCTCACTGTTTCTGATCATTGGGAAGGTGAATAGCCTAAAATCCACTGTTATTTTCAAGGTTATGTTAAATTCACAACAGCCTGATTTTATTTATTTTTCATCTTGCCAAAGCATAGTCTAAGGCTGCAGTCTGTCAGTAGTTCCAGCAAGGAATGAACATTTTTACTAATTTATTCACAAATACAGGCAGATTGCATGGTCTATTTCTTTGACTGTTCTGACTCTTGGTTATCGTCTTTTTACAAATCTGTACCGAATTTGTGTAAGTATAGTAGGGATTCAAGAATAAACACAATCTCTTTTTTTCTTTCAAGTGGGGAATAGTTGAGAGCATAGGCAGGCAAATGTATAAACTACAGGTTACTATGGTTAGTGCCTTAAGAGGGACAGAAACAGAGAACTGGAGAGCACAGAGGAAGAAGCAATAAGTGGTCTGGGGAAGCTGGAAGGGACTTAAGGGGGCTGGTGGTGGGGGTGGGCTTCTGCTCAGTTTGGTCTTAAGAACATTCCAGGTGGGCACCTGGGTGGCTCAGTGGGTTAAGCCTCTGCCTTCACCTCAGGTCATGATCTCAGGATCCTGGGATCGAGTCCTACGTCGGGCTCTCTGCTCAGCGGGGAGCCTGCTTCCCCCTCTTTCTCTCTGCCGGCCTCTCTGCCTACTTATGAGCGCTCTCCCTCTCTGTCAAATAAATAAATAAAATATTTTTAAAAAAAAAAGAACATTCCAGGTAGAGGGTGGAAGAAATGCACTCTAGCAAAGAGAAATGGCTTGTAATTCTGTTGAAAATCATAAGTTAATTGTTCAAATCTTAGCAAAGCATTAGAGTTCTTCTGGAAGGAACTGAGCATGATATTTTTTTGAAAAAAGAGTTCATATAGGAACTCTTGCCCTAAAAATATTGACGTCAATTGTGCCTGTTATCAAAGTATAAAGACTAGATAAAATGATGAGTGAACTAATAAAACCTGGAATCTAGGAACAGATGTGACTTTAAATGGGAATGTTGGGTACAATAAAGATGCCATTTAGGTCAGTAGGAAAGATTGAAATAAGTAACAAATATTGTTGATAAATATTAGAAAAAATACGAAGTTAGCTCCCTGCACTAGACCTTACAAAATAATCCTCTTGTAGATCAAATATATTAACTTTTTTGTTATTCTGTAACAATGGAGGGCTTTCAGAGCAGAAACCAAACACTAAAATACACATGTAACTTGGAAAAACATGTTCCTTAAATTATAAGGAATTTGCATTAATCTGTAAGGAAAGTTGAAATCATCTATAGGACAAAGTGCAATGCACACAAACAAGATTTCGCAAAGCACAAATGCAAATGGTAGAGAACCACATGAGAGAATGTGCTCAACTTGAAAGAAAGTTAAAATAAGACATCATTTGGAGCACTGGGTGCAGTGCAAAAACAATGAATACTGTTACGCTGAAAAGAAATAAAAAATTTAAAAAAAAAAGACATCATTTTTGTTTATTATATTGCTTTTGCCCATAAGGGTACTCTCTCATACTGCTGATCGAAGGCTAACCTGGGACATGTAGGAAGAGGAAAACTAGCAGAAGCCTTAAAAAGAGACATAAATTCTGAGCAGTTTTACTAAGAGATTAACTTAGTGATAAATTTAAATTTCGTATTATTCTTATAATTTTTATAAAAGTTGGACAAACCTGATTTCATCATTAAGAGATTGTTGGAATAAATGTGGTATATCCACATAACTGAGAAAAAATGTTTAATAGTCTCTATGAGAAAAAATATATAATAGTCTATATTTAAATGGAATATCAGCATGAAATGTATATGATGCAATGTAGAGGTTCCAAGCCTTTCCCCACTTAACCTTCTATGATCTGGGACAAGTCACTTCCATCTGTGTCCCAATTTTCTCAGGTGTCAGAGAGGGGAACTAATGGTATCTGGTTTGTGAATATTATTCAGCTGCGAAAAAAATGAAATCTTGCCATTTGCAATAGCTAGGATGGACCTAGAGGGTATGATGCTAAGTGAAATAAGTAAGACAAAGATGAATGCCATATGGGTTCATTTATATGTGAAAGCTAAAAAACAAAACAAATAAAGAAACAGAAGTCAAAGCAGAACCATAAATACAGAGAACAAACTAATGGGTGTGGGGGGTAAAAGGTTAAGCCAAATGGATGAAGGAGAGTGGTAGGTATAGCCTTCCAGTTATGGAATCAATAAGTTACATGGATGAAGGCACAGCATAGGGAATACAGGCAGTGCTGTTTAAACTGTGTTGTGTGGTGAGGAATCCTTGCTGCACTTGTGATGAGCACAACAGAATGTATCAAATTGTCCAGTCACAATGTTGTACACCGAAAATTAATGTAATATTGTGTATCACCTACACTTCAATAAAATAATTATCCAGTTCCTAATATTGGTAGGATAAAATAAATTATTAGATGTAAAATGCTAGAATAACACCAGACACATGGTAAATTCTCTTATACCAAGTATTGTTTATTATAGTTTTGTTATTTTTTTTTTAGTTTTGTTATTGAGACAAAAAATATTAAAAAACATTCTCTACAATGCAATTTGGGTTTTTTTAAAAGTTTCCATACATAGAAAATACTTGTAACCTTTATCAGTGTTTTAACTGTATTCAGAGTGATAATCACTAATTTTTTTATGCTTGTGATTTTGAAATTGTTACAATAATTACATGCTAGAAAAGAGGAATTACTTTTTTCATTTTAAAAATTATTTGCCAGTCATTTTTCTTCAGAATACTTTTGGAGTGAGGTAAGTGACTCATGTATGGAGAGAGAGAGTTTGGAGTTTTTAATTTATGTGTTTTTTGTTTCCTTCTGTTTTGTCTTGTCTTCTAGCTGAATTCCATGGTCTTTGTAGTAGTGGAGTAGGGATCACTGTGGATGGAAGAGGTAACTCTGTTTGGTTCTCACTCTTTTAGTAATTATGGAATGAATATGAATGTATTTAATATTTTAAAAATATATCAGCATAAAATAATAAGATAAACTGTCTCTTAGAACAGTGGTTATAAGCTACGTTTATTAAGTGGTATGTACTTGTACATTTTTCATAATAGATAAATATTTATCTGTTAAATATATATAGTAGAAAATGTCCCTATCAAGCTACACCCATAATTTTGCGGGTACTACTGCTTAAGAAGAGACTGAAGTTGGTATTTAGGTATAAAAAAAGTGAGCCATTTTAAAGAAAAATATTAAATAATGGTGCTGACATGATTAAAAAAAATCTTTAAGAGATACTTGAAATGGAATATGTTTGAGATTTACTACCCTAAAAATAAGTTCAGATCATTTATGTTTAAAAATTCTGAGATGTTTCTATATTTAAGGAAGTGAAATTCACTGACATTTTCTTATCTTAATAAAACTTAGTAATATGATACACAAAATTCAACCATGAAACCTTGAATATTAAATAAATATGTGTTTATAACTTTAAAGTTCTTCTACTATATGTAGAAGTTTGCTATACGTTTACTCCAAGTTCTATACTATATGTATAGTATATACATATAGTTTCTTTTGTGTTTTTTTAACTGTAGGGTACTGTTAGTCTTCACTTTACATATATTTTCTTCTCTTTTCATGTTTGAGATTTTAGACACATTACAGTTGAGTTGACAGCAGTATTGCAACTTTATGATGAACATCAAAAACCAGAATAAACAAACTGTTACACGGATGTTTCTCCCCAAAATGAAATAGCTGACATTTCTAGAGTATTTTAAGGTCTCCAAATTCTAGAAAACAGTTGCTAGGATTAAAATTTGAGCATGGTGACCAACATTTGTTTTTGCTCACCTCCTCTCGATACCATCGCCCCAGCAGAGCCAGCCCCTTGTTGGAACTGCTAGATTGCTCATATAATTGCATCATTCTGCAAGTCTTGCTGCCCCTGGTTGACAGAGTAGTCCGGTTCGTGGCTCATTGCCAAACATTGTGCTCTCAAGCACCCACGTTTGAACTGTCCTCTCCATTAATTTCAACTTAACAATGAGAAATGTTTATTAAGTATCATATTACTTAGTTGACTGTAAAAAATGATAATAAAATAAAAATATTCTGTGCCTTTGGGGACCATAAAATTATACAAGGCACCCTAGTAAATGTTTGTCTCTTAATTAGATGGTTATAATACCTATCCTGTTAAGTTTTTCTTTGGATTTTGAGCCAACAGCCTATAAATTTCTTTATTAATTTTATTATAAATACAGGCGCACATTACACAGGTTAGTCCTTTGAATTTCTGCCAGTTCCCTTCATTTTTCTTTTAACTTACCAAGAATTGTCCTGTATCCCTCAGTTTTATTCTCTTATTCCTTATTTTCATTTCCTTTCCCTTTCTGAAAGAGATTGTGGGTTTGCAGAGGTAAACACTTAATATGTTGAATGGTCTTTATTAGGCCTGCATGTATCAACAAACAATAAAATTTCTGTGAGCATTAAACTTTCAACATTTAATGCAGATATCAATGAATGTGCTTTGGATCCCGATATATGTGCCAATGGAATTTGTGAAAATTTACGTGGTAGTTACCGTTGTAATTGCAACAGTGGCTATGAACCAGATGTCTCTGGAAGAAACTGTATTGGTAAGTTGCTATATTTATAGAAGAGTATTGTGTATAGTTTAATTTCATGAATTATAAGAGAAATCAAAATACAAATAAGTGAATAAAACTGCAGATCTTACAGTTTCCCTTGTTTCTTTCTTAGTACCAAGAGATAAAAATACCGGAATCCACCCAATTCTGTTACACAGTAACAAAGTTTTTAGTGGCATAACTTAGTATTTAAACCATTCTTATCACAAATGAATGGATGCATACCCAATTTTTAGCCTGTTGTATTTCTGCATGTATCTTAATCCTGTAATTTTTCACTAAGAAATGGACTTCAGAGCTAATAGAGCAGTGTGGGTAATAAGAAGTTAAGAAAATAAAATATTACAGGTTGAGGAAAGTTTGACTTAAAAGGAAACAGCTAGTTGCTATAACTTATCCAAACATGATCACTGAGATCGGTTTTTCTTTTTGTAATTTATGAAAGAATGTTTGGAAAAACTCAAGTATATAGTTCATATATTCAAGAATTTGTGAAGAATTTAGGCTTTCTCATAGAGTACTTGAGTCCACTTTTAAAAAATGAATGTTTTTAATCCATCATATGTAATAATTGTTACTAACCATTGATGACTCTTATATCCAAGTATTGATGATTATAATTAGAAATACATTTTTCTGTACTTGTGGTACTGGCTTTTATTGAGTATATTCATGTGATCTTGAGTTGAAGACATAGATACAGATAGATGGAAAGAGCTGTATTAAATGTCATGTACTTATAATAGATTTTGATACTCACAGGGGAAGATTATTGAAATTCATAAAAATATGTAAACCAGCTAGCTTATATTTACCAGAAGCAAAGTTGCTTCCAGCATAATTCCCAAGTGCAGTTGAGCACACAGGCACCCTACTGAAAACAGGGAGATTCAGTGAGCATCTATAAACTGGACATGGTTTGTGGTGCTCCTTCACTTTTTAAAGTAGGTATATGCATAGTTTTGATAAGAATTAAAACTACATTTTACAAATGTAAATGAAGGCGATCTTCAGTTTTAGTTTGCTAGGGTTGCCTTAACAACATACCAAAATTTGAGTTGCTTAAAGCAAAAGAAATGTCTTGTCTCACAGTTGTAAAGCCAGAAGTCTAAAATCAAGGCTTCCTGAGGGCTGTGTTCTTACGGCTCTGGGAGAGGATTCCTCCTTCCCTCATCTAGCCTCTGGTTTTTGCTTGCAATCCTGATGTTCTTTGGCTTGTAGATGCATCACTGCGGTCACATGTCCATCTTTTCCCTATGTATTTTCACATCATCTTCCTGTTGTCTCACATCATTTCATTTCCCCTTTTTTATGGACAGCAATCATATGGGATTACGTTTTACCCTAATGATGTCATTTTAACTTAATTACTTCTAAAATATTGCTATTTCCAAATCAGGTCACGTTATTTCTTCAACATAACTTTTTTTGAGGGACACAATTTAACCCATAGCATGTGGGTTATTCACTAGTGGGTAAATAATTTGTGATAGAGACACTTAATGCAAAAATCATGGGGAAATTTACAGTAATGTTTAAAATATAAGGTTTTTAAAAATCAAGATTCAGAATTAGAGCAAAAACATAACACCCAAAGGAAAAAAATCAGATAAAACACCAAAAAAATAATGTTAATCAGAGCTGGTGGTATCATAGCAAATATTTTTCTAATCTGTTTTCCAAATTTTCACAACATATATTGTATATCTTGTTTGGTATAAGGAACAATTATTATTTACAAGTCTAAAAGTGTAAGTTGAAGGAACTTTTCTCTCCGAACTGCAATTTTTCTTTCTGTTATTAACCACACTTGCAAAAATAAATGTGGATAAGAAGGTAAAATTCAGTGTGAGCTTCTTAAACCTAAGCTATAGATATTTTCTAGGCTGTTCTGGACCGCTAAAGGAATATACAAAATAGGTCATTAATTTCCCATTAAAAATGACTTTTTTCTGAAGTAAAAACACAATGCATAAAGAGTAGTAAACACCTTTTCTTTAGCTGCCATTTAATGTATTTTTATTATAATTTTAATCAGAAAATTTTTTTAGAAATCATGTTATTTTTTAATACATATAAATATATAGGCCATCAGTTTATTTTTTTATATATTTCGTCGGTGCTTTAAAATACATAGTGTGTGTTGGGGCGCCTGGGTGGCTCAGTGGGTTAAGCCTCTGCCTTCAGCTCAGGTCATGATCTCAGGGTCCTGGGATCGAGTCCCGCATCAGGCTCTCTGCTCAGCAGGGAGCCTGCTTCTCCCTCTCTGTCTGCCTCTCTGACTGCTTGTGATCTCTCTCTCTCTCTCTCTGTCAAATAAATAAATAAATAAAAATATTAAAATACATAGTGTGTGTGTGTGTGTGTGTGTGTGTGTGTGTATTTTCATTCCAGGGACTTCAAAACATTTTCACAGTAGCTACCAATATAGGAATGTCCCATATGAGTAAAACCAAATATATTTTGCTTAAGATCAAGGAATGTGCTTTGGGCATAAAAAGACTAAGCGTGGTGGGCAGATGGGTGAGATAGGCAAAGTGGATTAAGAAGTGCCAGCTTCCAGTTATAAAATAAATAAGTCGTGGGGATGAAAAGTACAGCATAGGGAATACGTTCAATATTGTAAGAACTTTGTATGGCTGGGGACAGATGGTTCCTACACTTACATGGTTGAGCATTGCATAATGTATATAAGTATTGAATCACTGTGTTACAGACCTGAAACTCATATAATATTATATGTCAACTATACTTGGACTATATACTAATTTTCTAAAAGGAGAGATGAAATCAAGGAGGGATGAGAGAAAAAAACAAAAATAAAACCTCGTTGGTCGCTGGGCTGTCCATTTCCCCATATGTATCTCCTGTCTTCCAATGGTTGCTTTCAGACATTGATGAGTGCTTGGTCAATAGACTGCTCTGTGACAATGGCCTATGCAGAAACACGCCTGGGAGTTACAGCTGCACATGCCCCCCTGGGTACGTGTTCAGGACTGAGACAGAGACATGTGAAGGTAAGAGCCACCTTCTTCGCCTTACGTGTGAGTAGTAAGTACCTAGATAGGCACAGATGTTCCTCAAGTACATGGATGAAATAAGATAGAAAAGAGAGTGTTGTCTGAATATTCTTTAAATGTAATCATGTCTTTCAGCTCATCTGCCAGTTTTAGAAATAGCATGTACTCCACTGGTAGGTGGAGTGTGTGACTCTTGATCTTGGGGTCCTGAGTTTGAGCCCCACATTGTGTGTAGAGATTTCTTAAATAAATAAGTCATTATTTCAAGAAAGAAAGAAAGAAAGAAGAGAGAGAAAGAAAAAAGGAAAGAAAGAGGGACGGAGGGAGGAAGGAAGGAAGGAAGGAAATAGCATGTACCTAACCCAGTATACAAATCTATCACTTTTGTTCCATTCAGATAAAATCTCAACAAACACTTTGAAGTTAGCAGTGGGGAGAAAAGTGAAAAGAGCCAGGGCGTTTTACTTGCTGAAATTAAATGTCAGATTTTTGTTTGTTTTCTTTTCCCCTTTGAAAAACTACTGTGACACATTCACACTGGCCTTGGAGACCCTGAGTCGTAATGGCAAGGTCAGCCCTGAGGCATTTTATTCATGACATGATTGATATGCCTCAGAGATTTGCCCAGAAAATATTTGGGGCTTGAGTAGAAATGGCCACCTTATATAAATTTATAGTCTAAGAAAGTTTTCCTATTTGATGATTCAAAAGTTATTATTTGGGGTTCTAGATCATAAATCACTTTTTAAAAATGTCCTCATTTCCTTCTGACTACATTCCTGTACAGGGGACATTATGTGAGTGACTTCCATGACAAAAAAGCCTCTTTTCCGATGAGATACCAGCTAAGCAGGCAGCATGCATCAGTCATGTATTTGTTCCTTGATGAAAGTGCTGTGTATCTCAGAATAATCTGTTGTATGACTACTGGTCGTTGTTCTTAAGTCCCGCTGTGTGGGCCTGTAGAAGTGTTTGTTGACATTCTCGAATCCAGAAACTGCTGCCAAAGTCACTTAAAAAAAAAAAAAAAAAAGATTTCATCTTTAGTTATTTCGAACAGACCTTTCCTTATCTGTTAAAGTATTTATTTCTTAGTGACTCCATAGCCAAGAAAACGGCAATAGTAATATGATGCAAAAAGACGTTAACATTCTCTCTGTCTTATTGTTTCATTTCAAAGCATTCTTGTGAACAGAAATAAGTTAGGACTTGAACAACATGCCAGAACACGAGTGACTCAGCCAAAATCAGTGAAATGCGATTACAAAGTGCGATTCTAAGTTTGGATTGATTGGAGGGGCCATTGAAAAACAGTAATTAGCCTGGAAAAAAGAAGAAAAATAAAAAGGAAAAGAGAACCTTGGTATAAAATGTACTTTCTCTAAACTTAGTCCTATTAACTGTCCTTTTGGAGGAGCTCCTCCAAGAAGAGCACTCAACTTCAGTCCTAGTTAAAGTACATGAGGATTCATCTTCTCTATAGTTGAGCAGTTTTCTTCAAAACTCATAGAGTTTTGAAGATCTGTCAGACAGAAAAGTTGTCTTTTCAGAGTAGCTCAGGCTTTGCCAGTATGCTCACCTAGAATGTTTCCTAGCACCCATTCCCACCCCGCTCTGACACCTGTCATCCTTCAGAATTGCTCTGAGAAACTTCGTACTTTGTAAAAAAAAAAAATATATATATATATATATATATATATTTATATTCAGCCATATCTCCTCCATACATTTTTTTGAAGGATGGGGGAAGGGATTTCAAGGGTTGTATTTTTTTTTCCTTTGTTCCTGACTTTCTGCTCTTTTTCCCTACTGTCCTTTATCAGTTTTTACCTATTTTGTTTTTGAGGATAAGCTTCTGTTAAATGTCAAGAAGCACTGAAAGCAAGAGCACTTTAGGACACCTTCTTGGTTTAACTAGGAAGCTGATGAACTTGTTTCCCTGTCCACAGTCACAATACCCTTCGGTGCTATTATGAGAGAAGCACGTGATGGGGAAAACTGAGCTGTCTTTGAATCGGTTTGGTCCAAGTTCTGTTTGTATACTGAATTTGTCAGTGATATTTATAGCATATTCCCACCATTTTAACAGGTAAAATGGGGTCGAAGGGTACGGGGCCCAAATACCAAAATATAAATCAAAGGTCAGGGACTCTCCTGCCTGTAGGAACACTCGAAGAGTGGGAGCTAATAATGTTTAATAATATAACGCAGGATGATTACATACACATGAGGAACATTAATACCAAATCAGGCAACAGCACTGGTTAGCATGAGTGCCCTTTATTTTTGTCCAGAGGATAATCGTTCCTGATAAATCTAAGCCTTTTCTTTAACATGAAATGTGTATCTGTCATTCCTAGGAAAGAAGTTCATGTTATGTAGAGAAGAGAAATGACAGAGAATTATTTTGGCTGTAGTCTTACGACATTGATGGAAATAAAAATGATTTATTGTGAGAAAACCAAATAACTTAGTTCTCACTTTCTTCCCACTGCTAAGTTATTTGCATTTTATTAAGTGGCTTAAAGAAATAAAAAAACAACTTTAAGGCCACAAATCTCTTTTTCCCTTGGGTCTTCTTATTTCTGCCATTGCATTCACACAGTAAGTGTATCTGCCCAAAGCACTTCTCTTTTTTTCTGTTCTTTCTAAACTAATTTCCAAAGACGAGGCAGGGAAGTATTAGCAGATTCACTCGAGATTCGTGCTTTCTCTGTATATATTTACTGTAGCCACTAATTTTCTTGTCATTTATGTTTTCAACAGGCTGTTTTAAATATATAATAAATAGCAGTGATAACAAAGATCCTCTGATATTTCAGACTGAAGTTACAAAAAATTTATTTTCGTTTTTTCTGAGCTCTGTGAGTCTGTGAAAGTTAACATTTTTACAGCAAGCACTGTGGTTTAGATTGTGTTTCCAGTGACATAACTAGTTAAATGTAAACCAGATGTGCTTTGAAGTTTATTTCCAGGAATGTACAGTGAACTGTTTCAATTCCTGGTTCCATGACATTTGTAACATAAAAACGTTGTATTTAAAGAAAAATTAAACACTTGATATTTGTAGCTGTCATTGCATGGGATTATAGTTTTGGAGTTTATAACTGCTTAATTTAGAATAGGAATTTGGAAATATATGATACTGACATTTTGCTTTCTGGGCAGTGTCTTACAAATGAAATTAATAGGTGAATTATATATAGTTTGTCCTCAGATTACTTATCTCCTCCTTGTTTTCTTTGTTTGGGGGGTTGGTTTTTTGTTTTGGGTTTTTTTTTTTTTTTTTTTTTTGGCTCTCTGATTCCTTTTTTACATTGTGTTTTTACTAAAAGAATTTCAGTACTCTGGAATAGATGTTTTCTTTCCAAATCTGTACTGTATTTATAAAACCTGCTCTTGTATTTTTCCTTTAAGAGGATTTCTTGGCACAAACAACCTGAAGAAAAAAAGATGAATTCATATTTCTTCAATTTCTACTTCATGAATTAAATTAGTACCTGTGTACTTCTTGAAGTAACAAAGTCCATAGCCATTTTCCACATTGATTTTTAAATTTGCATTTCAAGTCCACAGACTTGCAGAGGAGTACTGAGCCCTGCCTTTTCAAGACCAGTTTGGTTTATATTGACTTGAGACTTTGAGGCATAAGCATTGTAGCATTTTAGTTATTTTCATGTTTTCCTCAATATAGTATTTGATATTCAATTCAAAGAGGTGTTTAGAAAAAGGTGCTGTGGTGAACTCAGAAACCTGTGTTGCAACAGAAAAATGTCTTGAGGTATGCTGACCTATTTCACATAGTTAACCAAGCACAAAAAGAAATCTTTGCATCTCTTCTTTAAGTTGAGAGGTTGAATTTATACAGAGTCAGTTTTGGATATTGTTTCTATTACTTGGACTGAAGCCTGTATTTATTTTTAATTAACTCCTGTTAAACTAATTCTCTTGGCTTCAGATTTGCTTTGGTTACCACTTGAGAACATGGGCATGCTCTGTTTACTTCTGACCCTCAATAGCAATTGTTTATATTACATGGTCTAATTTGATTAAGGACTCAACTCAGATTAATGATAGGAAAGGTCTGTTTTAAGCAATTGAAAGTGATTTTTTTTTTATTTTACCAAAATCAATTGTGCTTTAACAGACTTCCCACACCATACATCTAAATGTGAACAGGCTGAAGAGAGAGGCAGGTAGAGGGGCCTAGAAGACAATGCTCTCCTCAGTATTAAAGCTTCATCCTGGTCTCCTGACTTGTACCCAGGAATTTGGAGTGAAAGCCAACATTGTGATACATTGTCTCTAATACAGGCTTTTTACTTTTTGTGAAAGCTCCCAGAGCCATAGATGACAGAAACAGTCAACCTTTGTTTGAGCACAGTATACTGTACCCAGGAATATATATGTTGCTTTCCATGTATTCAGATTTCAGATTTCCCACAGGGCAATTATTTCTTATTGAGGGGGAAATCAATTCAATTTACATAAAGTTGCACTGAAATAGTGACGAGAAACACACTAACCCCTTTGCAATATTGGGCTGATTCCTATAGTCCTCCTGAGCCCCTAGCCATGTCTGTGTGTATCCACACTGTGAAATTCATGTCTCCATTCCCCATTCACTTTATGCCTCATAGATCCATATTAAAATTGCAAGAGCCAAGTTTACCAGACATTCTGGCATAGCATGGCTTGTTGGAATAATATTTTCCAGAAACACATGGCAGTTCTAACAGAATGTTTTCCTTCTGGATTGTAGATATAAATGAATGTGAAAGCAACCCATGTGTCAATGGGGCCTGCAGGAACAACCTTGGATCTTTCAATTGTGAATGTTCTCCTGGCAGCAAACTCAGCTCAACAGGATTGATCTGTATTGGTAAGACTTATGCCCAGTGCTGGGGTTTCGGTTTCATGGCCAACCTGAGTGGGGACTGCAGACCTTAACCATGGATGCAAACTGAACATGATCACAGGAAGCTAGTAATTAGGAGTTGCATTAGTTGTTTGCTCTCATTACTGAGATGGGAGTAAAACATGATGGTGTAAATGGGCAGACTCTTGAATGCTGTTAGCTTCTAAGAAGCATTCCTTTGATGTGAGTAGATCTATTATGCTGTAAGTTATGAGCATTTGCATACCACACACATACTTGCATTCGCTACCCTGAGAATGCCCCAGGTACCATACATTCAAATCCCGGCTGCATACTTTTTATAACAAGCTTCAAAACAAAAAATATGAGAGTTGGGACTCATTAACAGGACAAGAATTTGAAGACTAAACTTTAAATATATAGAAGGAATTTATTACTTTTTTTATTTCACCCATCAATCATGAATGTATAGGCACCACAGGAAGGAAGGAAGAAAAGAGAACTGTTTTCTTAATTTCAGAACTCTCTCAGGAGAAAGATTCCGAAACTTCCAATCTGGCATTTTTTTGTATGTTTGAAAACATGTAAGGTCAGGTTGTGATAATGATGGTAGGACATGTATAAAATGGTCTGATCTATTACTGTAAAAAGCAGTCCAGCACATGCAAGGGGAAGAACTGGACCAGTGTCCATGACTCCATTGGCCGGGCACAGGACAATTCATACGATTAGCTGGTATCCACTTTTAATGGAAACTCAATCTGTATTTTCAGATAGAAAGGTATTTTAGTTCTACACAGTACCAGATAAATTGCCAGTTTTTGTTTGTTTTCCAGTCAATATGAATTTCCACTTCATGTTTGCCAAAGACAATAGTGTTTTTGGTATAATGTCTGATGCTAACAATGTTTATCTGGATGGTAGAGGACCTGTTTGTTACACTAAGGGAAATGACCAGGGACAAACTTATCAATGAAAACCTGTCCTTTGGGAAAATGCCAGCTCCTCATCTCTCAGTGAGGTGCAGCTGATGAAATTTGAGCCTTGCTCAGCTCTCCATATTAGGAAATAGACTGCCATCTGCCTAGCGCATTACATCTTTTCTTACAGAATTCCACTGGGGGAGGGACAGAGTTTGGATCAGGTGAGGCAGAAATATTTTTGCTAGGCCACAGTTAACAACTGAGATAGAGTCATTTTATTGTTCAAAGGAAATGAACTCAGCATTAACTAATGTCAGTTAATTGTCAATTAAAATCAATAAATTAATGTCTCGGAAAATTAAACCTATATGCCACTTAGGTATCAAAGGTATCTTAGTTTTTGCCTCATCCTAAAAACTTGTATCATTTTGGCCTTTTACTGTGTATTTATTAGTGAAAAAAGAGCAAAGACTTTTACTCCCGAGTCATTATGTTGGGCAACTAAACACCACTGTATTTTTCCTCAGTAGTGTGTTAGGAGTTTTTGTTGGTTGTGATCAAATTTGAATATCCCAGGCTAGAGCTGCTTCGAAAGAAATTTACTTAACATTTTAAAATTTTAGACATCATTTTATGTTTTTTCCGTTGAAAACCAAATTCTAGCTTTTAACAAGGAAATAGATCGTAAAACATACACAGGGAAAACTACAAAAATTTTTAATAGGACTGACAGTGGCTCTAATCAGTGATCAGCCTCCAAACTGCTCTTTCCTAGGAAGCATTAGTCTATATTAAGAACTGAAAAAGATTCCCCAGTGTGCTTACTAATGTAAAATTAAGTTAGAGTGTATAGGAACTAGATAGACACTTAGAATGTTTAGAGATTTAGAATACATTGTGCAAACTCCTTAAATATAAATTAATCTTAAACTGTTCTGTAAATTGCTTGAAGAGACTATTGTATTCTGGTTGAAAATTATTAAATACCATAGAACAGTACATTTGATCAGTTTTTTCTACATGACGTGGCTCGACATCCAATGGCTCCCTGTAATCCAGACCAATTTCCCTCATCTTTGGCTTTGGTCTGCATGCTGTCCTCAGATTCCATGGATGTGACAAGGACAGTAGCTTCCATGGTATCAATACAGTGGTCCTTCCTTCTTTCTTATCTTCAGTGTTAGCAGTGCTCTTTGCTCACACCTTAAGTTTTCCATTTTTTTTTTTTTTTTTTGTCTTCTCTTCTCCTTTTACTTTTCTGGCCCCTTTTTCTCCATTTCCTTTGTTACATTTTCCATATCATCCTGCCCTCAAGCTTGAAGTGTCTCCCTGGTCAGCCCCTTGAACCTCTTGCCTTCTCTATCTATAGGCACACTTAGATGGCCCCTACATTGACCTTCAAATGTATCTGTCATTCCTCAACCTCCCCACTGATTCCAGACTTGGATTTCCAACTCTCTGCACATTGTCTCCATTTGGATGTCCAATGGATATTTCAAATATAGCATGACCAAAACACAATTGCTATCTTTTGGCTTGAACCTGTGTCTCCCAGAATCATTTCTGTCTTGGGAAATGGAAATTCCATTTTTACAATCAGCAGCCTCAAAATCTTTGGAGTCATCTTTGATGTCTTTCTTTCAAAACACCACATTGAATCCATCAGCAATTCCTGTTGATTATATTTGACATTTATGCATATTCTAATCTCTTCTCACCACCACTGCCCCCCCCAGTCCAAGCCCCCAATATTTCTCTTCTTGATTTTTACTGTAGCATCTGTCTCATTTTTGTTTTCTTGATATTTACCACCCTACAGTCTTCACTCAGAGGTCATTTTATAAGCAAGGACTTCTCCGACTTCCCTAGATAATAGAACAGTCTTTCTCCAATGTACACCCTCAAGACTGCTTATCCTGCTTTATTTTTTTTTCAGCATTCTTAAGCAGCCTCTGACCATACAGCTATGTAACTACATCTGATGTGTGTGTGTGTCTATATACACACAGAAAATCAATCCAAGTGAGAGAGATGAATATGTATATATGTACCTGTGTATCAGTGCATTTTGTAACTTTTAAGCCTCATACCACACCAGCCAGAAGCATGATGTTGCAAAATGGAGGCTCTGAAATCAGACTGTGTAGCCTTGACTTGTGATGGGGACACTAAAGTAGGTGGGTGACCTTGGGTAAACTAGTTGACCTCTGCGGGCCTCCTTTTTCTCATCTGCAAGTTACCTGTACCTTAGAGGCTGTTTTACAAGTAAGTAAACAAACATGTGAAAAGCCAATAAAAAGCCTGTAATTTGAGTCCTGATACAAATGGTCTGATGAGAAAGTTTTTTTCACATGCACCCCGTTTTCACCCAAACTGAATCTCAAAGCAGAAGAAAGCAAAGTGAACGTCCAGCTCTTCTCCACAACTTTGCCCTGTCCTTTTTTGTATCTAGTCAAGGATGCAGTTATTTTATTCTGACCTCTGTCCCAAGGCCTCAGGCTGCAGGAGACTTCCTCCTACCTGCTTGTGTCCGGTAAGGAATCAGAAACCACAGCTTCTTCCTTCCCGGCACTGCCAGTTTCACTGTAATTTTCTTTCTCTGTTTCCCACCATGCTTTATTTTTACTGTTGAATTTGGCACTGAAACTTTACCCATATTATTAAATGAATTTTAAGGTAAATACTATAGGAATATACTTTTTCTTTATTGTTCTCCAAGGCTGTGAGCCACATTATGTTGCTAAATTGTTGTCAAACTCTTGTACAGACAGGCTGCATAGCAGTCACCTGAGGAGTTTGTCAAATGTAGGCTCCTGGGCCGCACACCTGGGCACTTGGGAACCCAGCATTTTAATTAGAACCTCGGTAATTTTGTGCACCCCAAACTGGGAACCACAGTACTGCAAGGAGAACTTAGGGTATGATTTCTTTTACCTGAATTGTCCTGGCCCTGCCCACTGGGACTGCATTCCTCATGACCATTCTGAAATCTGCTGCTCAGCAGTCACAGAAGGGAGAGCCTCACTTATGTGTGATGTGCACACAGCTAAAATGTAAGAGCACGGAGCGCAAGGTGGTTGGATATACATCCTTTTTATATTAAATCTCCTATTTTTTCATGTAGTTCACCATAAGCATGTATTCCTTTTTGAACTAGAGACAATATTACACATATATTATGTAAAGGCAAATACCTAAAAGAAAATCTGTCACTCACTAGCCCTGGTGTGTCTTAGTGGTGGTTTTATAGGCGATGTTTCTTTTCTTCATCTTGTTGATTTTTTGGTAAATTATTCATCAAACAATTATCTTCAGTTAGAGAAATAATGGTTTCTCTGTAATAGGACATAAATAATGTGCTATATGTTTGGTGGGGGACTATAAGAAAAGGGAATGATTTAAGGAATTTTTTTGGTAAAATCTTAAGTATCAAAGCATTTATCATAAAAGATCAATCTTATTATAAAAGATCAACCTTTCTCCTTTTTTATGCATTTTTACTACAAGTAATCATCTTGTCATGGTAATTCACTTGTCATGGTAATTACGCTGGTTGTAAATACCAGTGTAAAATCTTGGACAACAGTGCCACTCACAGAGTATCTGTAGATGTAGCTGTATTAGTTGTCATATCCTGTGAGATGTACATGGTATAATTAATTATTTGATTTATGTGTATGTAATATGCTATATTTAAAATACATGTACACGTAAATTTGCTCAAAGAATATACATTAAAACATTTTAAAAATAATGCTTTAGTTAAATACTGTAAGAATTGCCTTTGTTTTATATGAGTGAATTATATTATCTTCAGAGATGAGAGCTTCCCATCCCTTCCTGCTCCTTTTCAGACAGCCTGAAAGGAACGTGTTGGCTCAACATCCAGGACAACCGCTGTGAGGTGAACATTAATGGAGCCACTCTGAAGTCGGAATGCTGCGCCACACTCGGAGCTGCCTGGGGAAGCCCCTGCGAACGGTGTGAACTAGGTATGGGCCTGCCCCAGAACTCCTGCTGGGCTTCTCATTGGAAAGCTGATTCTTCAGCTAGGCGGGCACCTGTTTCCCTATGTATTCCCATAGAGAGGATGACCATAAGATCATTACCCTCCCTAGAATATCTTCTCTGGTGAAATCTATTCACTTGATGAAATATGTATCTAGTTTATCCTTTTTCTATAAGCAGACCTTTTGAGCATTTTCAACAAGAAAGGGAATTTCTGGTATTTAGCTGCTAGGTGATTGTCAATACCCTCCAGCGTTCTTGTTTGCAAATGTCTAAACAGAATGTGATGTCTCTTTCCTTTAAGCCTTTTTTCTTGCTTTCTTGTAATTCAGCTGACAGCATGAAAGCAAAAATGAATTGTAAGAAAAACTTTGAGAATCTCCATGTAGGTCAACCCTGCCCAGAATTAGCACAGTGTGTCATATGCCACCCTGAATTGAATGGAGGGCACCTGGAGTCCTTGGCCTCTAAGATTCCAGCTCATGGTTTCTATTCATTTCAACTTAGATTCCATTATACTGTTCCTTGAACTTAAAACCATTATATTTTCTCTTACAATGAAGTAAAAACGTGTCTGTTGTTCTCACAGATACAGCTTGCCCAAGAGGGTTTGCCAGGATTAAAGGTGTTTCTTGTGAAGGTAAGTGTATACTTGGATGATACCGTAAGTCTTTAGAGCAGTAAGAAAATGAACATTCACTTTAGAGATATTTATCATTTTTAAAAGCCTTAAATTGCAGTAAAAATACTGAAAGGAATCAACAAATGCTTTAGAATAATACTCTCAGAAAACAGCTTAGAGTTCCCCCTTTCTCCTTTTTTTATGCTGTTGCGTAATTTTTTACAGGGATATCATTAGGCATAAAGGCACAAAACAGCTGGGAAAGCAGCATGTCTGGGCAGTTTTATGGACGGGCAAAGCTGTGGTAATTTTCACAGCTGGTACCCAGGAAACCCGGTGGTTGTGTTGTGGAATATTTCTGTTCAACTCAAGTAATAGTCCACATTGTATTACAGATTGAATATGCTATAGGGGAAGACTCCACTTGCTTTTTCTATTTCTAACATCTTTATCCCTCTGCTTGCTTGATTTCCCTGCAGACGTTAATGAGTGTGAGGTATTTCCTGGCGTTTGTCCAAATGGACGCTGTGTCAATAGCAAAGGATCTTTTCATTGTGAGTGTCCCGAAGGCCTCACATTGGATGGAACTGGCCGTGTGTGTTTGGGTAAGATTCATGTCTTTATGTATTTTATGCCTAAAACCAGGGATGGATTTTTCTTATTTCTTGGGCATTCACCTCAAACTTCAAAATCATTGGGTCGATAGCTGGAAAACTGGCTTTAAATGAGATATTTGGTGGGGGGCATCACTAGAGGATATTTTTTAAAGTGAATGTCTTTAAATGACATGGATTCTTATAATATAGAAAGTTGGTACTGCTCAAAAACTATCTCAAAATTTAGTTTCTTTAATCAGATATTTTAAGCAGTTTCAGTCATTCACACTGGTCAATGGAATAAGAGAACTATGTATATTTTGAACATAAAAGAAGAATTGAAGACTAGTGTTTGGAGTCAACATTTATCAGTTCATTACAGCTGCACTTTTAGATAAGACAGTGGGGAAGGTCATAGGCAAGGTTTTTGTTGTGTCTCTTTGAAAACATTGCTTGATCCTAGCCATTCCTTTACCACCTTAGAGTTTTAATTAAGTTTTTTTAATGTGTTATTTTGTAAAGATCTAAAATGTGGAAGCTTTCTTTCAACATCATTAATATGCAGATGCATACTTGGGTGGTGCCTGGCTTTCTCAGCTCTTGGAGCATGTGACTTGATCTCAAGGTCATGAGTTGGAGTCCCGTTGTTGGGTGTAGAGATTACTTCAAATAAATACATAAAAATAAAAGACTTTTATTTTTGACTTTATCATTTTCAGGCTCATGCTTAACTGAATATGAGTTTCATGACTGAAAAATAAACTTTTCTTAATTCTATATTGTATCTAAGTAATGTTTTATTTATTTAAGGGATTTTTTTCCAATATGCTCTGGAACAGTAAGTTTTAGTTTGTGAAATAACTTTATATAGGTTTGTATTTGAAATTTAAGCTTGTAGACAAAACGTGAGTAACGACCATGTTATATTCAAAGATCTTTAAGGTATTTAAATGTATTGGTGATTTTATTTTTTAAAAAATCTTTTACTTATTTATTAGAGCGAGCATGAGTAGTGGGGAGGGGCAGAGAGAGAAGGAGAAACAGGCTTCCAGGCGAGCAGGGAGCCCCACGTGGGGCTCCATCCTAAGACTCTTTGATCACAATCTGAGCAGAAGGCAAACGCTTAACTGACTGAGCCACCCTGATGCCCCACATGTATTGGTGATTTTTAAAATTAATAGTACAAAATATTTGCAACACTGTCCAGAGTCATTATAGTTAACATGAATTTCATTTTAAGCTAATTTTAAATAGTGTATTTAAATTAGGATACAAGGTATGGCTATAAAGTCATGTAGAATTGGTTAGGAATTATAATATCTGGGACATGGGCATTAAGGAGGGTATGTGATGTGATGAGCACTGGGGTGTTATACCCAACTAATGAATCATTGAATTCTACATTAAAAACTAATGATGTACTGTATGTTGGCTAATTGAATTTAAATTAAAAAAAAAAAAACAGGAAGAAAAAAAGAAATGATAAATTCCAAAATCTAATAATAAAACTTTTTTCAGATTTTTATTGTTAAATTATCCAAAAAGGTTAGAAAAAAGTAAAGTATCTTTTGAAGATGCCAAATAATATCTTCAGTATGGTCCAATGACTAATAATATCAAATTGCCTTCTGTAGCAAAAGGATATTATATGTGAAGATATATCAGTGATTGTAAATTATTACTCAACAAAATAAATTCCAAAAAATATCACTCAAAATCACACCTTTTATAATGTTCTAAAAGGATGTATTAGAGTCTTCATGCAGGTACTTTGGTTAAATGTTTTTGTCACTACTTGAATTATGGTACAAAAAAGAATTGTGGCTGGGATGTGAGGAAGTTACAAGAAGAGACTGACATTTGAATATGTAAAATATCCTGAGAAGAGAGTAGAGACAGACTGCTTTGATAGAAACTGATCTAGATCAGGGGTCCAAATTCAAATACTTTCCGAGGCCAGGCAGGTAATGTAAATGAGGGCAGTGGTATTAAGGCATAGTGAGGACCACAGCAAACTCTATAGCACATGAACTTTCCAGAGGTTTTCAAACACATACTTTAATTTCTGCCCAAGTCAGTAAAAACATTCCCAGGCCATATGTAGCCAGTGTGCAGGGTTTTAATTCCTGAGGCAAATATGGACATGGGTCTGTGTAGCAAAGACACAGGATTACTCTGTCAGGTTCTCCTGACTCTTTACACAATAAGTTCAAGTGATTTAGGGGGTGTTTTGTTTTGTTTTGTTTTTAGCTAATCTCGCTTCTTGAACAAATTACATCAGTGACCTCAGAAATAGTTTGACTTAGTCCATATTTCTCAGGATACCTAAATGAAACTTGTATATCTTGTTAAGATCCTTACTTCCTGATGGTGTTGGATAGAGTTGGCTGTGACTGGGAAGGGCCACTGGGTGCCTTAAGGTCACGAGGCTCCCAGGATTACTGCCATACCTCATGCTGGTAGGGAGCATGATTTGGGGGCTGGTGTTGGTGCAGATACATAGGCAGAATCACCTACTGTGGATACCTTTGTTCAGTCTACCAAACCAGAATGAAGATTTACCACAGTGATTTCTTTCTTTAAAAATAGGACTTTTGGGGCTCCTGGGTGGCTCAGCGGGTTAAGCCTCTGCCTTCGGCTCAGGTCATGATCCCAGGGTCCTGGGATCGGGCCCCGCATCAGCAGAGAGCCTTCTCTGCTTCTCTCCTTCTCTCTGCCTGCCTCTCTGCCTACTTGTGATCTCTGTCAAATAAATAAATAAATAATCTAAAAAAAAAATAGGACTTTATAGTTGAAAATAGAGCTACCCTATGACCCAGCAATTGCACTACGAGGTATTTGCCCTAAAGATACAAATGTGGTGATCTGAAGGGGCACGTGCACCCAAATGTTTATAGCAGCAATGTCCACAATAGCCAAGCTATGGAAAGAACCTAGATGTCCATCAACAAATGAATGGATAAAGAAGATGTGGTGTATATATACACAATGGAATACTATGCAGCCGTCAAAAGAAATGAAATCTTGCCATTTGCGACGACGTGGATGGAACTAGAGGGTATTGTGCTTAGCGAAATAAGTCAATCAGAGAAAGACAACTATCATATGATCTCCCTGATATGAGGAAGTGGAGATGCAACGTGGGAGGCTTGGGAGGTAGGAAAAGATTAAGTGAAACAAGATGGGATCGGGAGGGAGACAAACCATAAGAGACTCTTAATCTCATAAAACAAACTGAGGGTTGCTGGGGGAGGCGGGTAGGGAAAGGGTGGTGGGGTTATGGACATTGGGGAGGGTATGTGCTATGCTGAGTGCTGTGAAGTGTGTAAACGTGGCGATTCACAGACCTGTACCCCTGGGGCTAATAATACATTATATGTTTATTAAAAAATTATTTAAAAAATAGGACTTTTTAATTACCATCCTTGGAAGTGGACATGACTGTAAGCTAAAGGAGATTGCTCAAGATGGTGCTTCCTTAGCTTGAGCACTTGAAAGAATCATAATTGACAGAAACTAAAGTAGTAAACACATTATAT
This sequence comes from Lontra canadensis, assembly GCF_010015895.1. Lineage (NCBI taxonomy): Eukaryota > Metazoa > Chordata > Mammalia > Carnivora > Mustelidae > Lontra > Lontra canadensis. The sequence continues at coordinate 41,148,542 of NW_022630999.1, read as the reverse complement.
TTCCATAATGGAAATATAAACAAATAAATAACTCTGTTAAATAACTGTCAGGTTTAGGAAAAGATGTAATATCTTGAAAGGCTTTCATCAAATAAAACATTTGATTAAAGAAAACCTTTTTTTATCTCATTATCCATATAGCAAAGTGTTTGACTGTAGTTGGACCAATAGCTCTGCTGACTAACAGATGTGTTATTTACAGATCATGCTAATTTATCCTATCTTGTGAGTCTTGTCGGTCTTCTAAGATCCTGGTATGTTTCAAGATTGAAGGGAAAATGTGACATTTAAGCAAATAAGTTGTCCCCTGACTAGGGCAGATTTACATAATGCAGGACAAAAGCCTTGATGCCAAAGGTAAATTTGACAGGAAAAAAAAAATAACTTTGTAAGATTTTTTTTTTTTTTAATTTATCCATTGGAGAGAGAGAGTGAGTGAGAGAAAGCATGAGAGGGGAGAAGGTCAGAGGGAGAAGCAGACTCCCCACAGACCTGGGAGCCCTATTCGGGACTCGATCCCAGGACTCTGGGATCATGACCTGAGCTGAAGGCAGTCACTCAACCAACTGAGCCACCCAGGTCCCCCTAAATAACTTCAAATGCAAAATTTTTTTTTTTTTTTCATTTGTAAACCTGTTCTAATAGTTGTCCCAAGTTGGCAGATAGATTACAGTTGTTTATTTACTGCTTCTGACTGGGACAGGACAGAACTGGTCACAAGCCACTTTAAGTAATTCAGTGATCAAGAAGAATCTGTCACTAAAATAATCTTATTCTTTCTGAAGTGAGCAAAAAGGGATGATGGATGATGATATGAAGGAGTCTGGTCACAAATGAACCTTTCCTTCCTGAAGGCATCTTGTGAGAATAAAGTAATACCTAGGAACCCATCTTTGCTCGCTTTAAGAGAGTGTCATTATGGAGTCCATTCCAGGAGGTCAGGGACTCGGCCTCTTACCTATTATATCTCCAGAGCTCGGCATCATCCCTGGTGCCAAGCGGAAACTCAGTATATGAATGGTCAGTGAGTGTAACACCTTCCTCTCAAACTGTGCTTTCACTTGCCATGTAGACATCCGCATGGAGCAGTGTTACTTGAAGTGGGATGAAGATGAATGTGTCCATCCTGTTCCTGGAAAGTTTCGCATGGATGCCTGCTGCTGTGCAGTTGGGGCAGCTTGGGGCACGGAGTGTGAGGAATGCCCCAAACCTGGCACCAAGGAGTACGAGACCCTGTGCCCCCGGGGGCCGGGCTTTGCTAACAGAGGGGACGTTCTTACCGGGCGGCCATTTTACAAAGGTAACTCTCAAGGTTGCGTCGACCTCTCTGCCCAAATGCTTACCTGCCACTTTCTCTCAGATTTGGTTTTGCTTTACGCATATAATTTGCCACTTCATTTTTTTTTTGTTAAACATGGTTTATGGCCAGCCTTAGGGCCCAGGAATATAAATCACCTACATAGGCTGGTTCTGAAGTAAAGATGTAAAACACACCACTGATCTCACTTTCCCTACATCCTCACACACTGTACCTCTGCTTCCCTTAGTGCAGCCTGACCAGATGGAGCCCTGATGTAGCAAAAAGCTCCCTATCCCCCCAACCCTTACCAAACGAATGGTCAGAAGGAAAGATATCAGAACCCTTCGCTAAAAAATGCAGACTCTTTTTCACATGTGGAACTTTCTCTGGGGCATCCGTGTGATCACTGGCAGTGTTGAGGGCCCTGTTTGGACTTGGGAACATTATTTGCCATCATGATAGATTTGCAGCTTTCACTGAGGAACCCACATGTTTAGATCAACCGGCTCTCTGTTCCTGCTTTGTTCTGCTTTCAGATATCAATGAATGCAAAGCTTTTCCTGGGATGTGTACTTACGGCAAGTGCAGAAATACAATTGGCAGCTTCAAGTGCCGTTGCAACAGTGGCTTTGCTCTGGACACAGAGGAAAGAAACTGCACAGGTGAGACTGCTCTCCGGCTGGATTTGGCCAACTCTGGCTCCCTTCCTTTGCTCTGTTGGAAAGTACTGCCTTAGAAAAAGTCCAGGTTTGACTTTTTAGGTTTATTTCCCCCTGCTCTTAAATCACTTCTCCAAACCAGCTCTTGTGAGAGCTGCACCAACAGCATGAAAATGCTGTCTGTTCTACCAAAGGAACCACAGAAAAATAGGATTTCCAAAATGATGACTACACTAGAGCAACTATTCATTGTATAAATGCTTTATAGTATCTCTTAAGAATTACAAAGTTTTTAATAGAGCAGTTGTAACTTATTTTCCTAAACTGTGAAGAGTTTTCTTAATTATGCTCTAGTCACCATCCATATATCCCTGACCATACCTGTTCCCTTTAGTTTGAAAAGATAGGAAGTCCACATTTTTCTACGACATGAAATAAATTATTCCAGACACTTGAAATATATCTCCAAGATCTTATTTTCACAACTCTAGTCATCTCTTCCTTGAACATTTTCCTTCCCTCTTGCCCTTACCCGTGCTGATCTCCACTCAAATGTGCTTCTGACTCCTTCCTCACTTCCTATTGCGGAGGGTACTGGAGTCCCCATGTTGCCGTCCGCCTAGACCATCACCAGAGCATTTCAGACTGTCCACCTCCCCTGCTGCCCCAGCTCCTCAGCCCCCACGTGGCTTTCCTGCTAGACTCTATCTGCATCTCACACCTTTGCCTTCAGCTGGACTCGAGGCTGCTCAGCAATACTACTCGCCCCTTACCTTCCTGACTGACTCTCTGCTCCACCTCTAGACCTCTTCTGAGCAGCACCCTCTCTCAGACCCCCTGCTCCCTGCCGCTTTTCTTTCCTGACATCCACTCTCATGGCCAGATCCCTTCCCACACGCCCCTCCCTCTGGCAATGGGATGTCATCTTCCATGGTTTTCCACTCCACGTGCCCTCCCCCTTGCTGCTCCTCTCCAGCCCTTGTCAGTAGGCTCCCTTCTCTCTCTACAGTACTTCCCTCCCTTTCCCATTGCTTTCCCCGGACCTGAAAACAAGTTCACACTTTTTCTCTGCCATCTTCTCTCTCATGCTGCCACCCTGTTTCCCTGCTTTTATCTCTCACCTTGCTCTCCTGAAGAGCCATTTGCTTTGTACTCCCATGTAATTTTGACTTTTGCCCTCCCTCGTTCAGGCACATAAATGTCCTGTCACAGAACACCTTTGTCAAGTCGTAAAAAGGCCTTTCTCTTAACCTCCAAGACCTCTGTGCTGGCTACATCCCCTCCTTAATTTTCTTCTCTCTTGGCCTCCATGGGACTTCCCTGTCTCTTTCATCCTTCTGTGCCAACAGTGTTTTTTTCTCTCATCTCCACAGATTCTTCTTGCTCTTGGCATTTCCAGAGTCCTCTGCCTCTCATAGCTGCCCACGCCTCTGTGCCTTCACAGGTGGGATCTGCTGAGTGGACTCCTCAGTGAGAGTTCTGTCCTAGCCTCTGCCCGAGTGCCACACTTGCAGCTCTTCACTTTAACCCCACTTTGTCCCATATCCACCCTTCCTCTGCCTAATGACTTCCTTGTCTGTAGCAGTAGCATCATTTCACTCAGGATCGAGGCCTCAGACTGTTTTGATCTCTCCCTCTCCTGCACAAGGAAGAAGTTATGTGTAGTCTCCATCGCAGTAGCTGTTTTAAGTACTAAACTCTTTCTTCAGGGCTATCTCAGGTACTGGCTTTGCTCCTCAGGAAATAGACTCCCAGCAGAGATTAGCCTGCAGAAGGTTTACTAGCAGAAGGGGGCAAAAGGGGCAGCTGGGCAGCCGTCAGTCCCATCATGGTTCTCAGCCCACCCCACTGGGAGCTCTGGATCTAGGATGGCCCAGCAGAACTGTCTTAGGGCAATAAGACTAGGTGTTTATGGACCTGCATGGTCAGTCTTTGGATACATCTGCCCAGAGAGGGGGTGTTGAGTGCTGAGGAAGGGTCCTCTTCACTGAGGCACTTCTTCAAGATAGTTTACACCTCAGGTCTTTGTGCCCCCAAACTCCCCAACAGCAGTGGGGGAAAGGGTAGTAAGTCCTTTCTTCCTGAAGGGGGAATTGGACAACTCATGGCAGTATTCACAGCATAGCAGACTCTTCCAGTGTCTTCCATCCCATTGATCATCCATTCTGATCCTTCATGTTCACCAACCACCACGTGTTACTTCCCACAAAGCAACTCTCAGTGACTCACAGTTTGAAACCTGGGTGAAGGCAGGATTCTTTCAGTTCTGACTCCACTTCCTGTTTTTGATAGGAAATTAGCCATGTTACTTAATGACTCTGAAACCCACCTTCTTTATTTTTTTTGCTTTTTTATTTTTTTTTAAAACCCTCCTTCTTTAATTGTGTAAGAGAGACGTTTGTTGGTCATGCTGCAGTGTTGCTGTGTATAATGTGAAATCACGGTTGGATACCGTTGGCTGCCTTTCTTCACCATATTTAAAGCCCATCTTCTTTTGGCATCCTCACTGATCACACCCATCCTCCCTGTCCTTGCACTATCAACCTCTGCAATCCGGCCAATCTGCAATGTACTGTTCTCTGAAATGTATTATTTGTCTTCCCCTGTGTATTCTATCTCTTGTCTTTCTATTCATTCTGCTTCTTTAAAGTTAGAATTTTTTTTTAATTTATTTATGTATTTTAGAGGGAGAGAGAGTGCGAGCCCGGGGAGGGGCAGAGGGAGAGAGAAACTTCATCAGACTCCTCACTGAGCTTGGGGCTCAGCGTGGGGCTTGATCTCAAATCCCTAAGATCATGACCAGAGCTGAAACCAAGAGTTGGTCACTCAACCAGCTTTGTAACCCAGTGGCGCCTAAAGTTAGAATTTCTATACAAGCTTCAAGGACCAGTTCAAAGCCACCTCCTCCCAAAATACCAGTTTTTAGCAGAAAACCATTGCTATGGAGACAGCAGTTTGTATGAGACAGGCACTCTTCTTAGCGCTTGATGAATACTGACTTGCTTAATCCTAGCAAGTGGGTTTTACTATACTCCCCCATTTTATTGATGTGGAAATTGAGGCACACAGAAATGAAATGATTTTCCTAAGCCTCTTCACCCAGTAGGTGGTAGAACTAGGACTTCTACCTAGGTGTCTGCTTCCAGAGTCCACACTCCACACTGTGCATCTCCCAGCACATCACATCAACTAGAGTGTGTCAATACTCTGCCAATGAGTTTATTCTTTGTTCTTCAAATGCTCTAACTACCAGTTTCTAGATACTGATAGACAACAAGTAAGAGAATCAATATGCATATTGTTAGCTGCCTAACTGAATCAGTGAATGGTGGTAAGAATTTTGTGTAAAAGCCTATCTTCAGTATTGCCTGTAATTAGGGAAATAAATAAAGACCAGATGCCGGGAGAAAGTGTTGGACGTTCAAAGACTGAGATGCCCAGGAGAGCATGTACAAGTTACCCACTGATAAACCCTGTGATGGAAGAACTTTGGAATTAAAATAAAGAAATGCCAGCAAAGGCATTCCTTCCTCCTGTGACCAAAATAATAAGTATGTCATTTTTTTAAAGACTTTATTTATTTATTTGACAAAGAGAGATCACAAGTAGGCAGAGAGGCAGGCAGAGAGAGGAGGAAGCAGGCTCCCCGCTGAGCAGAGAGCCCAATGCAGGACCCGATCTCAGGACCCTGAGATCATGACCTGAGCCGAAGGCAGAGGCTTAACCCACTGAGCCACCCAAGTGCCCCATCATGTTTTCTTAATTATATTTTATAGACATGACTTCTCCATTAAAAAAAAACCTCATTTATAAGCATGGGATGTTTCTCAGAAAATTTTGGTTTTGATAATGTAAATGCTACCAATGAAGATTCTTATTTTCCATAGTATGTAAAAAGTAACAAACACATCATTTTTCTTTATTTTTATTTTGAGAATAAGGGAGTATTGTTTCCACATCTGAACATGACAGAAGAACATCCCCCGGAGCATGTTGCATGTCCCAGTTATATAGGTACGCTGTCTAGCCTAAAGCTGGGGGGCTGTGTCTGCCCCTGAGGCTGGCTGGCTGTGCTGGTCAGCAGCCTCCCCTGCTCAAGGGGACAGCGGCCCCAGCAGACTCCCCCACGCTGGGCGTGGGCTGCTGGAGACAGTCACCGCGCTCTCACTTGGTGACAGGACTTCATTCCATGTGCCTGCTGCTTCCACACCTAACCACCTGCCCTGTCCGGCTCATGCCGCAGTTGCTCTCTTCATCCCTCTGTTACCACTTCTAAGCCACAAAGAGATATCCACAATTCCAGAATTCTTAAAGGCAAATGCACAGCCTGCCCGTTGGCCATGACAGTTTTGGCAGTTGGGGAAAAGAATGTGCCTAAGGCCCCATCCGCCTGGAGCTGATCTCCGGCTCATAAAGCTTCCTGCTGCTCGCCACTGACCTCTCCAGCACCTCTCGAGGGCTGCACCTTTTCCAGGGAGGCCACACCTGCCTCACTGTTCTTCAGTACCTGCTCTGCTCATGCTATTTTTTTTATTTCTTTTCAACCTTATGAATTAGACATTGATGAGTGCAGGATTTCTCCTGACCTCTGTGGAAGTGGCATCTGTGTCAACACGCCAGGCAGCTTTGAGTGTGAGTGCTTCGAAGGCTACGAAAGTGGGTTCATGATGATGAAGAACTGCATGGGTAAGTGTGCTTCAGGTCTTCCTACCCAGTCTCCAACCAGAGAGCTTGACCGTGGCTTGTCTCCAAGCTGTTAGCTGAATGATTCGCCAGGCACTGTGGTGAGCAAGAGAATGGATGTCACTATCAGACAGAAAATCTCCTAGATTACTCTTGGGCAGCTCCAACCTCTTGGTGCCTTCGTGCCAGTGAGACAGCAAGACTGGGTTCTGTTTGTCCACAGAATCTAAAATCAACACAGACTACCCAGAAGGGTACTTAACATGCATGACCTTGTGTGGTGACCCCAAATTTATATTCAGCCATGCAAATTCCATGATATTTATTTGTGTGTTACTACAAACTCTTGGTACTGCCTGCCTTTTGGTCCATATTTAGTGACTTCCAGGATTCGCCAAAGGGGACATAAAAGGTGACCAGTCTTTTACTATGATTAGTGAAAATAGATAGCAGTGTCTGGTGTCTGGACTTTAAGTGTGATGTGAAACTAATATTGTTTATTTTTTATCTCTTGTGAATCTGCTTGTTTCATACAAGTCAATTCCCTGGCAACTCGCTGTCTTTAAGAAAAAAACTTACCATTTATTTACTAGTAGTAGAAAAAGTGAGGAGACCATTAACCTATCTCCTCTGAAACTTGTCTGTTACATTTGAGTCCCACTTCCCTCACAGCATAATTTTTCCCGCATGCTGTATATGTGAATATTTTTCCCACAGAGTTCTTTAATTGATCTCACGTTTTTACCTTTCAGACATTGACGAATGTGAACGTAACCCTCTCCTTTGTAGGGGTGGCACCTGTGTGAACACTGAGGGCAGCTTTCAGTGTGACTGTCCATTGGGACACGAGCTGTCACCGTCACGTGAGGACTGTGTGGGTGAGTTTGTCTCCTCAGCACATGAACCCACCCAGCTCACCTGGTGAATATCATAGAGATCAGTGGTCAATTTTAACAAACTGGTTGTTTTTGGCATGTGCAATCTAGCTAGTTAAAAGTTGGAAATTTAGAACCCCTTTATTTGTATTCAGGTTGTGTCCTTAGAGAATGCCTCGGTGACACACTCGAAGCTGACATTGTCCTGGCTACCCACTGTTTGACAGCAAGCGTGCTCGTGGTGGGCCCTTTGGCAAGCCATGGAGTTCCTTCCTCCACAGAGAATGGAATGGGAAAGCTGTTGGTGGAAGGGCTGCTCCCTTGATGGCTCACCTGTGCGTTCACCTGTGCAGCTACCCACCATTCATTCAGTAGAGTCTGTTCTACACTCCTATGTCTGTCAACACGGGATCTGCTCCTGTGTGTGTGAACATGTGAGCTACCTCCTCACCCTCCTGTCACAGAAAAATCCTGGTCTCTTTGCTGGCAGAGCTGAGGGGTGAGAGTGGCAGGATTGAGGGGAGAACACCAGCTGGTCTTGCTGGTCTTGGAGCATTCCATCCCACTGCTTTTCATATGTATACGGAGGCCTCTGGGATTTGTGGGCGCGAGCATATTGGTTTTAAAACCTTGATGTAGCCAGGAAACATTTTCTTCACAGAAAATCTTTCTTGCAAGTGTCAGCAAATAAAACGGTTTAAAACAGAGCAGATGGCACACCCCCTCCATTCAAAAGAGACTTTGAGAACACCTTTCCATTAGACATGTATTTATTCATAAACCCTATTTATATTCTGCTAATATATTAGGTGAATCTTAAATCCTACACTAAACAGACATTTTTAAAAGGTAAATTGAAAAAGTCTTAAAGATTTTTTCTTAAAGATTTTATTTATTTGAAAAAGCCAAAGAGAGAGCATGAGCAGTGGGGAGGGGCAAAGGCAGAAGCAGAAGCAGAAGCAGACTCCCCATGAAACAGGGAGCTGGACATGGGGCTGGACCCCAGGACCCTGGGATCATAACCTGAGCTAAAGGCAAATGCTTAACTGACTGAGCCACCCAGGCACCCCTAAATATTTTTATTTCACTTTAAAAGGGGTACTAAAACTTTTTCATAGAGGTGATTACAGAATATTTGTTCATCTTTGTGATGCAGTGAATCAGAGAACTGTTTCTAACTTGAGTTTATTTTGTTAGTTTTCATGGATCCTATATTTGAAAAAAAAAGTACCCCTTACAGGTATATTATAGAAGATGCATATTTTTGCAAATTTAATGATCATAGATATAAATCCACATGTCACATAGTCTTATTGGTAATTTTGAGACTTTGAGATGAAGGTCTTATTTTACCTGATTATAGTGTTACTGTATTTACCTTACATTGTGTCTCACAAGTAGGTTGTATGCCCCTATTTTCTCGCTGTTCTCTTATAATTGCATTAATAGCACTACTTGATTCCACAGACCTTTGCAGAAGTTTTTATAAGGCACCTGCCTATCTTATAAGGGTTAGTTAGTTTTAGGTGTTCCAGATTCACCTATCGAGGCCCACTAAACACTGTAAGATGGAGACACATAAACAATGCAGGCCCTGGTATCAGGCCCTGTGACTTGGGGAACCAGCCATCTTCCCTCAGGATCCTCCACATTATGCAGGCAACTATTGACCATCTAATAAAGACCAGGTGAGCCTGCCAGTGTAAATTTATATATTAAATATTAGTAAGTCTTATTTTTGGCATGTGCTACATGTGCATGGTCTCGTGTTCACGACCCACATGTGGCTACTTAAATTTAATTAAAATTCGGTAACATTAAAAATTTAATTCCTGGGGCACCTGGCTGACTGAGTTGGTAAACCATGTGACTCTTGATTTTGGGTTTGTGAGTTTGAGCCCCATGTTGGGCAAAGAGAGGACTTAAAAAAATTAAAATTAAGTTTAAAAAATGTTTTTAAATTTCGATTGCTTCATCATTTGGTTCATGCTTCCAGTGCTCAGTGGCAGCTATGTATTAGATAGCAGAGATATGGAATAGTCCCATCAGTGTACAGAGTTCTCCTGGACAGTACCATCTTAGATAGAAATACAGATAGCAGTGTTTTCTTTGAACATCCCAGGAGATCATCTTCCTTCCTTGCAAAGTATGCAAACCACTGTGGGGACCAGCAGTGGCATGCAACATTTCTTGGTGCTTTAAGTGATGTGGTTACTGCCAAGACATTAACGTTATGTATCTTTTTATAGATATAAATGAATGCTCCCTGAGTGACAATCTCTGTAGAAATGGAAAATGTGTGAACATGATTGGAACCTATCAGTGCTCCTGTAATCCCGGGTACCAGGCCACGCCAGACCGGCAAGGCTGTACGGGTGAGCGTCCACCAGAGGGATCTACAACTTGCATTTCTAAAAATGAGTCTAGGACAGCTCCTGGCACTGAACTTACTGTAATGAAGCCAGTGGAAGTCCTTTGTCCGAAACAAAAATCTCATAATGGGGCAGAGCTGTAGGATGCCATTGTCCTTGGTTTTGCAGAGGAGTCTCTGGTTTTATCATGGAAAACATCCTAAACTTGTAATTACTGCATTTATGAGTTCTGTAATCTTGGGCTTCTGGGGCTACACGTCTGATAGAATGCTATCTGAAAGGAAGTAGAAAGAGCTAAGAAAGATCAGTGGTAGAAAGATAAACCAATGCATTAGTGGGGAGAGAAATCCAAAGCCATTTTAAGCATTATCTGTTTAAAGAGAAGAAAATCTCACTATTGTTTTTTTTTTTTTTTTGAAGGAAGTAGACCTGACAAGTAATGGGTCACATGTTGTTTTCACAGATATCGACGAGTGTATGATCATGAATGGAGGCTGCGACACGCGGTGCACGAACTCAGAAGGTAGCTATGAATGCAGCTGCAGCGAGGGCTATGCCCTGATGCCCGACGGGAGGTCGTGCGCAGGTACAGAATGGACTGGGGGGGGGGTGAACCATGCATAGCTCACTGCCGGTACCTCACAGAGCTCGCTCTAGATATCTAGAGTGGGCCTGGACGGGAAACGCAGTATTTGAGCTTACTCAAAGCCAGTGTCATTCTTACTTAATGCTAATCTTCTGTCATCAGATATTGACGAATGTGAAAATAATCCTGACATCTGTGATGGCGGCCAGTGTACCAACATTCCTGGGGAATATCGCTGTCTGTGTTATGATGGCTTCATGGCTTCAATGGACATGAAAACGTGCATTGGTGGGTGCCATAAAGACAGGATAAATGTTACGCATCTGTCTGCACACACACAAGTGCACATACATTTAAACATAAGAGAAAGAGGCTTTTTCAGTTACTTTAAAAATTTAAGCCACTGTATTACAGGGTGGGAAAGCTGAAACAGAAGAATTATTTGAACATAATTCTAGAAAATCATACTATGTCTTGCAAATAGATTATGTTTTAACTTTTATCTGTGTATTTCAATGTTATGCTCTTCAGTTTAAAAGAGAGCTTTCACATTCCTAGGATGAACAAGTATTAACCAAACTATTGAAAATAAATTTTCTAGATGTGAATGAGTGTGACTTAAATTCAAACATCTGCATGTTTGGGGAATGTGAGAACACCAAGGGATCCTTCATCTGCCACTGTCAGCTGGGTTATTCCGTGAAGAAGGGGACCACAGGATGCACAGGTAGGTCCCACACTAGGGCCCCCTGTTCTCTGGCTTCTCTTATTTCAGAGGTCAGCCTTCAACATCACGGGGTCCTTTGCACCTATGAGACCGTGACCCACACCAGGGGTGACCATGTGATGAGCACATGCCCCAAGGCATGTGTGCGGGGTTTGTCCCCTCTCTGGTGGCATAGTGCTTCAGCCACCCTGCCACAGAGCTGGCTGCTATCCGCCTGCAGACTGGGGGCAGGGCCCTGCCGTCCGGTTCCTTGTGTTTGCCGAGTAGTGGCTGCTCTTCGCACTGCTCTCTTTCTTAGGAGGCCCACTGCCCACACAGGAGACACAAGGAGAGAGCACCACAGACCCGGAGCCATTCCGCTTGTGGCTTGTTTTTGCAGCTCTTCTAACTGGGCGGAATTAGTGCAGACTTCTGTTTAGATCCTTTGACTTCCTCTCCCCCATCTTTTCCCCTCTTTTTTCCTCTTCTCTCTTTGCTTTTGCCCTCTCTTGCCTCGGCCCCAGTTGACCCTCTCTTTTATCTCTCCACTTTGCTCACCCCATCTACTTTGTCTCTTGTTACCTTTCTCTGTTAAATAAGTTGTGAGCTTTTGCATAAAACAGGCGGGGAAGTCCCAAGGTGAGCGCTTTGGACCACGTCTTCCTCATTGTTCAGTTTAAAGCCATCATTACCATTTTGCTCAAGACAGGTTGTGGGTGGCTTGGACCTCAGCCTGGTGCTTAACCTGACACCTTCAGAGACAGGCGGGTGAGGAAGAAGGGGTGCTCTGCATGTTCACCGCTAGGAAGGTTGATGCAAAGCCAGTCGCTCTGTGGGCATGTGTATGCACGCATGCGTGTACATGCATGTGTGTGAACATAGGATTGCAGCATCTATGATGTGTAATCATTGAACTGGGTGGAGAAGATTATTCTTTCTATTCTGGGAAGCTCTGGTGAGCCAAAGCTTCATAGTTCTTATGTACATATATGAACTATACATATATACATACATGTGCATATGCATATATAATGTGTATATATCTGTGTGTATGTATAGATGTGTGTTTATGTGGTGAAAGCTTCTCATTTTCCAGGTATAATTTCCAGTGGGTATTTTTACATATTCTCAAATAAAAGCTGAATACACACTAAAATGATAGTTTTCAAAAACTTTATACCTATACTGTATCCATTCTAAAAATGACAAGAATTATTACTTATTTTAAGTCAGGTTTATTTTAATCTTTATGAAAAACATGTAATAAATATTAATAGGAAAGAATAGGAGGGTCTTACTTTGGAAATGCAATTTCTTTTGACATCTTATAATCATGCCTTCCACATGGAGTTTTTTCTGGGCCCAGGCAGAGAGGGGAATGGGGACAGACACACGTATCTCCCTTGGGGGAGTCTCTCTCTTCTACCAGAAAGTGACTGGCAGTTTCCTCTAGTAGGGAAAGGCTTGTTTGACTTGGATCATGAACTTCCAAATCTTGTGGGCGCCTACAAAATTAAAAATGATGTTAGTGTTTTTTTTCCATACCAATTTAGGTATTTCCATGTTTACTTTAAAATTTTACCTGTGCAGAATTATACTTGGAAGTAGAATTAATGAGCTTTATATTTAATTTTCATCATATTAACTGTGGCTTCTCAGATGTTGACGAGTGTGAAATTGGTGCCCACAACTGTGACATGCATGCCTCCTGTCTCAACGTCCCGGGAAGCTTCAAGTGCAGCTGCAGAGAAGGCTGGGTTGGAAATGGCATCAAATGCATTGGTGAGTTTGCAAACATGAACAGCCTTTGCTAGGACACAAAATTCTTGGAGGCTTTTCTTTGCACAGTGGTTAACCCACGTACTTGAATAGGAACACGGTCTTGCCTTTCATTTATTCTCTTGAAAATTAAAGACTGTCTTTAGTTGCAAGGTAATTCCTGCCTAAGAGTTTCCTTTAACCTTGGCATAAATTATCACATCACAGCAGTATGCCTTGGCATCTGCTTTTTAATGTGTTGTTGTTCAGTAAAAATTATTTGATGTGTAGCCAGAAATCCAAACAGAATTATGATGAAAAATGACTTATGTATTTTTCCAGTCTTTTCATACAGCAATCAGTGAGACTTAGAACCCAGTGAAACACATGAAGGAAATGGAAAGGTTTTATCAGATAATCTGAGTCTATACCTGGTCAGTACCAGCTTCTTAGTAGAAAATAGAATTCTTCCAGAGAAAGCAAAAGGTTTTGCTGGATTCCAGGAGGTCTGATTGGGACAGAGGAGACTAGAAGGGCAGGTGCCATTCTGCAGGCTTTCAAGTTGCTGAGCTGGGGTCTCCTAAGTCTTTTCTAGCTAGAAGGTGGGGGCCTGGTTCTTCCCCTCACTGCCCCACATAGCGCTGCTTCCTATGCTCACTGTTGTGCATTCTTTACCAACAAAGCCCTGTTCCAACTGGTTAGAATTATCCAGGTCAACTTAAAACAGAAAATAAAACAAGCTCAACTGACTTCCCTAGGATTACTCACTAAAAGCTTATAAGCCAGCAGAAGGCATTGAAGAAGAGAGCCTTAAGATCTGTTAACAATAACATCACTTAATTGAAATATACTCTCTTGGCCATTCAGGTGTTTTATAGTTGCCTAATGTGTAGGAGCTGACTATGAATATAAATGATCATACTTTCCAAATAACTTTGCTAAGTAATGTTCTCTGATGGCATCATTCAGTTCACTAGCTACCCGCTTCTGGTCGAGCCATCATTGTTATCATTAATCTCATAGGTTTTTTTTCTTTTCTTTTCTTTTATCTTCTTTTCTTTTCTTTTCTTTTTTTTTTCAGCCATATCCCCATTCCTATTTTCTGGCCCTATGGGCTACTGGTTTCCTCTTTTCTAGCCTTCCTTTTTTGTGCTCGTCCATCCATCACTCTGGCCAACTATTGCAAAATGCAAAAGATTTGACTGTGTCCAGGTACTTTTACTCCAAAACATCATCCAAATTCATTCTCTTCTTTCCATCTCCATCCCTCTGCTCTAATCTCAGCCATTCTCCCTCCTCCCATCTCTCTCTGTCCCTTCCTCTCTCTGTTGGAGGCAAAAGGAACATCCTCATAGTCTTCTTATTGCCTTGTTGGTCCCATAATCCATTCTCTGCATAGCAGCCGGAGAGATCTCAACCCATGAATTTGATCTCTTTACAATTGTCATCTGAATCCTCAAATTGAGGATAAAATGTAGCTTCCTTCCTGTGGTTTACAAGATCCTGTAGTCTCCTCCCATAGCTCTCCAGCTTCAGCTTTCATCAGCCCCAGCTCCTACGTTCTATTTTATCACTCTGGCTCCCTTGGTGTCTTTTATCACATTGAGATCTTTTCTGCCTTAGCATCTCTAAATATGCTATTCCCTCGGGAAGGAATACCTTTCCTTGCTTCCAGGCAACAGGCTGACTCATCATTCCAGTGTGAAGTTCACTGAGAACTCCCTCCCCAGTGGGACCTTCCTTGTTCCTACAGACCGAACAAGAGGCCCATTTTATTCCCTTTTTTCCATGGGACATACAACATGTTTGACATAATCAGTATTTCTGTGTTTAGCATGTTTCATTTTTACTAGACTAGACCCTGTGAGATCAAGAATTCGATCTTAGTTTCCTCATCTGTTCAAGGAGCTTGAAAATTCTTTGCTAATTTTTCTGCTTTGAAATTCGGTTCCTGAATTTAGACTTTGACACTTTTTTCAGGATAAAGGAACCAGTGATCACATCTGTGCCCGGTAGGATTCAAAAGGAAATCTAGCACCAGTTTAGCTTTTAACCATTAAAATTCTAGCTTATTAGATATCTCACAAATATTTTTGTTAATCATTATAGCCCCTGTTTATAGAGCTAACATTTTGGATTGTGGGTCTGAGATCCTAGAGAATTAGAATTGTGACCTTCATGTAAACTGAAACAAATCCTATCTGTCCACTATACACTTAAATTAAGACAAATGAAAATCTGTCTGTGTGTTTTAATGTCCCATTTTTGTTTTTGAACTTGATCACTCTCTTCTCTTGGCATGCAGATCTGGACGAATGTTCTAACGGAACCCACCAGTGTAGCATCAATGCTCAGTGTGTAAATACCCCGGGCTCCTACCGATGTGCCTGCTCTGAAGGGTTCACTGGAGATGGCTTTACCTGCTCAGGTGGGTGAGAGTCCTCAGGTGTGCTCTGGCATGGTTTTCGTGGAACACTCCCTAAGCTTGCCCTCTTTGAAGAAAACTGTAGTTAAGGTGGGGGGGGGATTCCATTCCGATTTTTATCACTAAAGGAATGACATAAGGGAAAACTATTCAGTGTCTTAAGATACAATATACATTCCACCCAGTCACTGCTAGTTCATGTGTTCCTCAGAATCTCAGGTCATCAGACTGTGTTGAAAAGATGAAATGAAATCACACAAGTGAAGGGGTTAGGAAAACACTTCCTAAGAGTTCAGTAAATATTAGCTGCTACTGAGCTGCTCTTTGTTTTGCATTCCTTGAGAATAAGACATTTCTTCTTACACGCCTGTGAATGACTGCATCATCTTGCTGGACATAAAGTATGACACTTTTAAGATTGTGGAGATTGGTATTCCTCAGTTGAATTTCAGCACACACTTTAAACCCCCAGTTAAAAGACAGACTCTTAATTTTGTTCTATTTATTGACTTCAAAAACACCAACTCATCATTTTCAGATGCTTCTTTAAGAAAACATGCTTATTTAATATTTAAAGCCTCATTACTCTTCAGCCTTGACTTATTGCCACTTTGGTTGCATTTCTCGGCAACTGGTTGTGAACAACAGGGCGAAGCCTTGACAGGAGCGCAGCTACACTTAAGATGGCGGCCCAGCCACAGGGGCTGCACGGAGCCTCCCATTCCGCCTCTTCTTCTTTTTATTTATTTATTTTTAATATTTTATTTATTTGACAGACAGAGATTATAAGTAGGCAGAGAAGCAGGCATGGGGCCGGGGGGCGGGGGGAACCTCTGCTCCCTGCGGAGCAGACAGCCTGTTGTGGGGCTTAATCCCAGGACCATGAGATCAGGACCTGAGCTGAAGGCAGAGGCTTAACCCACTGAGTCACCCAGGCGCCCCCTGTTCCTCCTCTTCTGACCCGCACAGGGGTGGTGAACTAATAAACAAAACCACGCACAACAGGCAGCTAGCACTCGACCTGGCAGATGTTAGCCCTCCATCCAGTTGCTTTCTGCACTACCCCTTTTTCCATTGGATAGGATTAAACAAATTGCCTGGTCTCTGATTCCTGCTCATTTGCATAATTAAGAGAGAAGTATTTTAATACAATCATAGTGATGTGAAAAAAGCTCTCATATAGTAGTTAGACATACTTGAACTAGTTACAAAACAAGTTGTTAGTTCACTTGAAAGCATTATAATCTTAGGCACCCTTTCAAGATTGATTTCTGTGTTCTCAGTCATCTGTCAGTGGTGTTGGTATAATACTGACGCATCGAGGTGGCCTGACAAAGAACAAAGTTCCGAGAGATACCTGCCTTCTTCCTGTTAATCGGGCAATAATTGAATTCAGGGTTTAGGTTAAACAGCTCTGTTAGCAAGTTGTACACTTTTGTTTAGGGGAATGTGACTGAGTGTTGTGCTATGTCCATGAGCGTCCGCTCCAGCCAGTAATGTTGACTTGGTTTTAGAGCAAGAAGAAGCCATGTCCCAACAAGGGGAACTTAATAGAGATGTCATTCACTTCTCCCACAGATGTCGATGAGTGCGCAGAAAACATCAACCTCTGTGAAAACGGGCAGTGCCTCAACGTCCCGGGTGCCTATCGCTGCGAGTGTGAGATGGGCTTCACGCCAGCCTCCGACAGCAGGTCCTGCCAAGGTGGGTCCCTCCGACTCCAGCTCATTTCCAAGCTGGATCGGCTACAGCACTTGAAACCACAAAAAGGGCTGGAACGGGTTCCACCTGGAAGCAGAATACACAGCACATGCTGCACATATAAAAGTCATTTGTTTAAGCATGGATTATTCTGCAGAATGAATAATGATGAAGGTGGCTTTCATCTCTTATGAAGTTTTCCTGGCCAAGAGCCAGCAGTTGGAAGTTTGGCTCATTCCTTTTTTTGTTTTTTTCTTTTTAACCATTTCTTTTTTTTTCTTTTTCCTTTTTTTTTATTACTAAATGAACAACATGTGGAAAAACTATTCAGCTTTTTAAAACTAGGAGATACTATCTCCCCTAGTCACTGCTACGTAATGTGTTTATGAAAACCTCAGTAGCTTGTGTTGGGCATTTATCTTCATGTTTTAGTGTGCTGTCTGTCTGCAACTGGAAGTCCTCCTCGGAGACTCATCAAGGCCTGCACCTTTTGCCTAAGAACAGTGTGTCCTTCCCTTAAGTGGTGACATCATCCCTCTTTCCTAGAAATGGGACTTGTGACTAGTGTGATAGCTCTCCAAGAAAAAGAATGTGGATTTTCTCTTAGAGACTCAATTCGCTTTGGCATATAGTGTGGGCCATCACTGTGTTCGTGTGGAGTACATGAAA
Organism: Lontra canadensis; assembly: GCF_010015895.1. Lineage (NCBI taxonomy): Eukaryota > Metazoa > Chordata > Mammalia > Carnivora > Mustelidae > Lontra > Lontra canadensis. The sequence goes on along the minus strand of NW_022630999.1, from coordinate 41,130,808 downwards.
TACACATGAGGAAAGGAAAAAGATTAAAAATAATTAATGAACCAGAAGGCTTTAACAAAACTAATGATTCATAGAAAACCTTTAAAAAAAGTAACTCGGGCTAAGTGCTGGGCAAAGATTATAAAATGAAACCAAGATTACTGGCTCTCCCTATGCTGGTGTCTAATCACATGAACAGAAATAGCAAGTACCAGCATACATGCACACGCACAGCTCACCAGTGTTGACCAGACAAAAACAAAGCCTACAATCTAGAATGGCTCTGAGTAGAGCCTATATCCATCTCTCTGCTTGAAGTGGTATTGAAGAAAGATGTACCTAAAAGGTTATGGAAGTTTTAATACATATCCACCAATTTTTAGAGACTCGGACCAAGAGAATGAGTAGTAAACCCTGGGGAAGATGATACTAGAAACTGAAAGCATTCATGCTTCGATACTGACCTGTTAGACTGAGCTGAATCTAATGCATTTCATACAAGTCCATTGTAAAGTAAACTTCATTTTTTTTTTCCCCTAGTCCTGGTTTCTTGTAAGCACCAAAGCTAATTAATAGAAAATGTGAGTCAGTGTGGTTTTGGAATTACATGATTTATTACTCATTTCAGCTTGACAAGAGTTGGTGGGAAAAGGAACAAGTCAGCAGTAGCCAGATACTTTAGCCAATGTAAAATTTCAAAAAAATTAATTCTTAGTGCCTAATAATTTCCCCCTTCATAATCCTATTCCTTTATCTGTGGGCTTGGCCCTTCTAGAACTTCGCCCCAGGCCTTCGGTGAGGTAAGGTAGTGCATGTTCATTGTACTTGGTTCATATTTTGGTTTTTCACAGTGTATCATTGCCAGGGAGGGAAACACCTCTTGCCAGGACAACAGAGAAAGGCCCACAAGTCGTTCATCCTCAGTGAGACCCTGCTCCGCTTAGCTAAATACCAAATTTTGAGATCCCAAAATGTAATTCCATGGTTCTGCCTCTTTCTACTTGATGTCATCTTATCTCTCCCTACAAGATTGGCCTCGTCTAGACAGTTTTTCCTGTATTCGCTAATTGGTTACTTGAGGCCTTCCCATCTGATTATAAGTATGTGCCCCTCTGAATTGACTTTCTGACCAACATTTTCCACTCAGCCTTTGCTTCTCACCACAAATTCTCAGAATTTCTTTTTTTTTTTTTAAGATTTTATTTATTTATTTGACAGATCACAAGTAGGCAGAGAGGCAGGCGGGGTGGGGGAGGAAGCAGGCTCCCCGTTGAACAAAGAGCCCAATGCGGGTCCCAGGACCCCGGGAACAAGACCCGAGCCGAATGCAGAGGCTTTAACCCACTGAGCCACCCAGGTGCCCCAGATTCTCAGAATTTCTGTAGAGCCCAAAAAGTTGCTGCAGTTGGCCATTTCCCAATATTCTCTACCAAAATGGGAGAATACAAAACCCGGAGGAAGCTCCTCAGGGACAGGTTAGGACTCCATCAATGGAGTAAACATAGATATAGACCATTTGGTGTCATGTACGAAGAGAGAAGAGAGGCCAGGTTCATCAGCGGAAGAGCACACAGCACCCAGGGCAGCTCTTCCAATTTTTGTCCCCACCCCTTCCTCACCTTAGGCTAACCTAAGAGCAGCTTTAATGAAATCCATACCCCAGCTTGTCTTCCAAATAATGCCCAGATAAAGAGGGAGTGGAAATGTCTAGACACTCTACCGGAGTATGTAAGAACTCATAAAAGGGCTGACCAAGTAGCGTGTCCACAAGTTGAAAATAAGCAGTGGCAAGCCTGCAGGTGTCTTGTGGAACAGCAGTGAAAGCACACACCAAAAGGAAAGAACCAACCCAGAGAAGAAGAAAACCACCCAAGGAATGGAAGCAAATTTTCCACAGGTACTTTGTGCCATAGATGACCTTAATGTGAGCCTAAATATGAGTGAACAAGATCAAAGAGATTATAAAAACAAGAAAAGACAAAAGGCAGAAGGGGAAATTGTAGAGCTTTGGGAAACAGCAAAATCAGAGACCTATTCAATAGACACAGCAGAGAACAGAAAAGATAGCAGTAAAAACATAATGACCAGCATAGAGAATGGACAAAAAGAGGTGGACAAAAAAGTCGGAACAAGAAAGGGGGAAGAGCTTAACACTATGAGAGAAAAGACAAAGACCACAAATGGAAGTATAATCAGTGTCTCTGAAGAGGAGAGCCCAAAATAAATGACCAGAAAAAGTACTGAACGTCCAGACATTTCCCTGAAGTGGAAGAAAGTGCTGAATGTTAGAGAAAAAGGTAAATCCAAGACCAGAGATTTAGCCCTCTTACTTTTGTTCACTTAAGCCCTCAAGAAGGATTCTTTAGGCTCTAGATGGAGAAGGAACATCATGAACAAAACCAAAACATTCAATACCAGAAGACACAGAAAGAGGACCACAAAATCCTGAGGACACATGAGAGGATTTTCTACCTCAGCAGTTAGTCAGTTATGAAAACAAAAGGCAGAAATATTCTCATACGTGAAATAATGCACAGAGAAAACACCTGTGGGCCCTCCCTTCTTGGGTAACTAAAAAACTTAGAAGTGCAACACAACCATTCGAGAGAGAAATCTAAGAGTTGCAGTAAAAGGCTAACTGATTCCTTTAAGAATCAACACTAGATGCTTCAGAAATAACATTTAAAAGTGAAAATTACAGAACAAAAAGAAGTTGGAAGCATATGTGAATGCTAATTTTTTTTAAAAATTTTATGTATTCAACAGAGACAGAAGGGACCACAAGCAGGGGGAGAGGGCGTGGGAGAAGACTCCCTGCTCGATGTGGGGATCCACCCCAGACACAAGGATCATGACCTGACCCGAAGGCAGAGGCCTAACAACTGAGACACCCAGGCACCCCTAAACGCTAATTTTCTTATCATTCATGGCACAGAAGCCATTAATACTGTCTCAAAATTATATTTGAATTTTAATATAAGGGGAAAAGAGCATCATCTTTTAGTGTTTTTTATCAACTCTTAACATTAGAAAGTATCTCAGAAACTACGGAAATAAATACAAATTGATCTTCTGCATAGAAATTGTTTCAGCTTCACTCTGTGACTGTGGCTAGAGCAGTATTTGGAATGATGTTCATCAATGACAGTTCCTTCTCGGTGGATGGATTTCTGAGTGTGATTTTCTGCTTTTTCCACCTTATTTGTGTATTATTTTCTTGGTTTTCAATTTGCTGTCAACACTTTTCTGTATTGTTTGAATTTCTGAGTATGCATCAATTTAAATAAAAACAAGACAGTATTTTGAAATACCTTCACTTGTGTAAGTGTAAGTATACCCAATATTACATTATTTAAATGGAAGTTATTTCTAATAAAGTTCATTTAGAAGTAAAATGCATATGAAGAGAGCTGATAGTACAGTTCCATTTTCACTTCTAGAGTAACAGTATTAAATCATAGACTAGTTTAATGAGTCTGATTCATTTGTATAAAGAGAGTAACTGTCTTTATAGCCTCACCACAAAAAAAGACACATTAATACATCAGTTGATTTTTTTTTTTTCCCCAACAATTTATTTCTCTTTACATTAGCAGTATAAGCTCACTAATGATAAGCTGGACTGGCAGAAAAATGAAATTCCATCAGTTGATCTTTTAAACAAAGTTTGGACCACACTTGAAATTTAATATAGTTGGAACTCATTATTCTTTAACTATGATGAACAACCAGCAGAACTTTTTAAACTTCATACCTAACTGTCTCTAGACAGCATGTTAGCATGACTGGTCTCATCTGGCCTAAAATGACATGCCTGCCCTGCCTTCTCAGAGTATGAGGGCATTTGTGTACAGAAATGTCCATCTTCTTCCTGCAAGTAGAAATATAGGTTATGACTACAGCTGGACACATACCTATATGTCTTCATTTTCATATGCATGAGGAAGGTAACTTTTCCCTTACTGATTAAATTAAAGCTTCATGGAAGAGTTTCATAAACGGAATTTATGTCTTCAATTCATTGGAGACATTTTAATGAAATTTGTGAGAACATAGAGCAATGGTTGATCTTATTATATGCTATTAGAAAAAAATACTTCCCTATTTAAAACTAAGTTTATGGTAACAGATTAGACTGTAGAATAAAAAAAGTGTTTTTAAAAAAGTTAAATAATTTTAATGTTATCTTTAATATTTAAAATATGTTCTATACTTTGTATGTTGTGGATGTTTAGAAGACATGTTTGTACTAAGTTAGTAGAATCTTGGAATTTATTTTCATGTTTGGTTTTTCACAGTCTCATTCCAAATATGACATGTTCATATTTAGTTTTTTTATTTTTATGCCTTAGGCAAATTCTTTCTTTTTTAAAGTATAGTATAACCCAAGACAGTTAAAATGCTCAGTAAAATAAAATATTTCTTTTAGACCTTTTTGTTCCATAGATGAACATTAGTTGTTGCCATTTCTGCGGTCTACCTAGTCAAAGAAAAAGAAAATTCTTTACTACATAAAAACATCTGGGGATATAGAAAAATTTATTAATGTGATAAAAATTAAATCAAAATGTTTTTGTACATAAGAGATTATTATTTTTTTTAATCCTCAGATATTGATGAATGCTCCTTCCAAAATATTTGTGTGTTTGGAACATGTAATAATTTGCCTGGAATGTTTCATTGTATCTGTGATGATGGTTATGAATTGGACAGAACCGGAGGGAACTGCACAGGTATGGCCAGTAAAGGGCTTGATCGTGTTCTTACTAGTTGAGGTGAATATTTTATGCTAAGTATAAAAATTCTTCAAATTTCTGCTCAGCCCTCTGCTTAGCCTGCTTTATACTTCATGTTATGTATTTTTTTTGGAAAAAAATTGTATTCCGACACACTTACTTTTAACTGTGGGATTGATACATTTTATGTAAATAACTTAGTATTAAATATCTAACATGAAACTAGGAAAATGTTTCTTTGTATAAATGTGTGCATGTGTATGTACATAAATACATATATCATTTAAGCAGATGGTGACATTTTTTTCTTCTTCAGCATCCCAACATCTAATTATTATTAATAAGTTAAAGGATACTGTCCTGAATACCATGTGGTTGATCTGTAGAACCTGTTGTAGATCTGTCCAAGGATTTGATCTCTGTTTCACTGTGCTGAGGCCTGCCCAGAGATCTTTAATCACTTGCAAAGATTCTGCCAAATTTGTGGAGATCGCAGTGTGCAGAGAAAAAGTAAAGATGTTGATGTGGGCATTTTAAATGCTTTTCCTAGATATTGATGAGTGTGCAGATCCCATAAACTGTGTGAATGGCCTATGTGTCAACACTCCTGGTCGCTATGAGTGTAACTGCCCCCCGGATTTCCAGCTGAACCCCACTGGTGTGGGTTGTGTTGGTAAGTGAAACAAAACTATATAGAGTTAAATATTCACACTTTTATGGTAATGCACTGTGGTGAGTATTTGCTGTAATTAATTTGAAAACAAAATAGTCCTTTCCCTTAACAGACTCAGATTACCAATATGTATGGTTACTCGTGTTTTGTTTATCTTCCAAGACAAAGAGAGGAGTCGGAAAAGGAGTGACAGCCTAGATAGCAAAGTGGCTTTCAACCCAAGCTGCACAGTCAAATCCCATTTGGAAATGCCAAAATCTACTGATGCCTACTTCATGTCCAGAAATTGAGTCATTGTCATTTAAGTAATACTGAGTCCTCAGTATGACTTAAAAACTTTGTTGGAGCAAAGGCTATGAACAGGCAGCTGATAAAAGAGAGTACTGCAAAATGAACAAAGACAATGAGCAAAATGATCAAAGTCTTTAGTAATAAGAATAAATCAAAACACCTGTATAACTATCACTTTATGCCTAACACACTGACAAAACTTTGGCAACCTGGTTGGTGTAAAGTATTGGTAGGAGCATGGACCTCAAGGAGCGCTCTCTTCTCCTGGTAGAAGTAAAGATCAGGGTAGCTTTGCAGAGAAGATTCTTGGAGAACAGTACCCAGATTAACTGTCAGCATATCATCAATTTAGGTTTTGAGTTTCTTAGTAGAGCAGTTCTGTCTTTGTGTGGTTTGATATTTAATGGCCTTATTTTTTCTCAGAGGTCTTCCAAAGAATGGAGGCTCATTCTATCTTAAAAGTACCATAATGGCCCGTTAGACCCTCCTCTAAGTCTAAGATGCAATATGAGATATTGATGATCTTGTTTTCCCTTTGTCCTAAAATTTTTTGCCATTTTATTATTTTAGGTTTTATTTCATCATTACTCACCAGTTAGGTCCAATGATGCTAAAAACAAAGATGAAAATAATAAAGTGGAAAATCATGCCATCACCTAGAAGGATTGATATAATAGTGAAAAAAATTCCACCATTTCATAATCTTCAGTTTTCTTACTGTGTTGTTCCTGGGGTGGCATCATCTTCCAAGAAGGTATAAAAGAACATTGGAGTCACTAATTTTGGAATCTTTAGGCACCTGTTGAACACAGTTGAGAGTTCAGAAGTTTTCACTTTCTGGCCATGGGCAAGAAAAAGAAAATAGGGCGTGAAAAACATTTCCCAGTTGTCAGGTGGATCGGGAGATGGATCGGGAGATGAATGCAACATAGACTCCAGTCTAGATTCTAACGATGGTGGAATTAATCATAGAAGCCAAATGCCAGGCTGCAAGTCTTCAGAGACCAACATCCTAGATGAGATTTTTCAAATTCAAGAATCAAAGAGTGAGTGAATAGTAGACCTCTGTAGACACAGGAAATACGATCTTCTCATCTCTTAGTAGGAAGAACCTCAACATGCAGTATTTAACAAGTACTTGAGTCATTCCTCTTATTCTTTTATATCCCAAATTTAATTGACGCAGGTAAAATGTACATGTATTTAGGCAAAGGTTATTAAAACAAAATGTGGCATGTAGAAAGATCACTGAGCTGACTATCCTAACTGGTGTTGATAAATCCAAAAGTGATTTTTTTTAATTTATGGAGCAAAGAAAATAGCTGTCCTCTCATCACCAAAGTGAGGAGCTGTCACAGTTTCCAAAAATGTCTTCAGCATTGTGTTTTAATGATGCAAGAAAAAGAACAAGAAGTAATGATAAGCTAGAAGCTATTATAGATGTGTTTGAAATGTGTAATCAGTTTTTACAAAGTGGATATGTTTCAGGTTCATGCATGGCAGCCGATGGGCAGGTAATTGTGTTCATAGGACCATCTCAGTCATGTATCTCTCCAAAACCAAGAAAATCTGGAACAAAAATTTGAATTAGAGATGATTAGGTTGTTACTAGAATTTCTAGTAAAGTTGTTTCACTGTGCTTTTTTTTTTCCTGTGAATTATTTTCTAAGTTATTAAAAAAATTGAAAACTTCCATTTGATGCAGATGGTAAATGCCAGTGACTGTATTTCCTGATACCGAGGGCTAAGAACATGGAAACTGTGAACCAGCAGTTTCTCCGTTGGCTCTAGGTGGCAAAGAAAGAAACTGACAGGCCCATTCACAGACATGGGTAAAGACATTGACTGCTACAGTACTGGTGGTAGCATGGACTTCAAAATCATTTCTGGAGAGTAGATAGATTGAAAAAGAATGACAATTGGCCACCCTGTAGAGCTGACAGATTGCATGTAATAAAAACGGAATGAGACCTATGACAAAATACCATTTATGGAAATTTAAAATGTGCTCTTGGAAACCAAAATGCTCATTTTACAAGAACACAGACATAAAGTTATTATTAGACACATTCAGATGGTTGGTTAGAGGACAAGGAAAAGTGAGAGAGCGGAGGAAGGGCAGGAGGAAGCATGAATGCATGCAAACCTAGTAAGAGCAGGACCAAGGCTTAGTTCACCTCTCTGTACCTGCGATTAAGCAACAAAAACAAGAAAGAAAGAAAGAAAAAGAAAGAAAGAAAGAAAGAAAGAAATTAATTAAAGGCTTTCCAAGTGATTCTCATGAGCAATCAGGTATGAAAGCTACATTGTAGGCCATACTGAGGACTTGAGATTATACTCTTGACTGAGAAGGTAAGCCATTGGAAGTACTTCTGAAGGGTTACTGTGGGTATGGGGTTGGGGGGCTGTCAGCTGTCATCAGGTCAAGGACTGAAGTCAAGAGTTGAGTTAGGAAACCATTGCAGTGGTCCAGGAGAGAGGTGGCAGTGGCTTGGTTCAGACTGTGGTGATGGGGGCAGTGGAGAGGTCACATTTCAGATATGGAAGTGACTGACTTTATTACTAGATTGAATACGGGATGACAGTAAGGAGTCAAAGACTGACTCCAAGGTTTAGGGCCTGAGCAACTGAAAAAAATGGAGCTGTATTTATTGAAAATGCCAAAGACCCAAGAGAGGAGTGGAGTACGTTTTATATGTGGAAGAAGGAGGATCAAGAGTTTGATTTTGCTGAGTGAAATAAGTAAAGCAGAGAGAGTCAATTATCATATGATTTCACTTATTTGTGGAGCATAACAAATAGCATGGAGGACAAGGGGAGTTAGAGAGGAGAAGGGAGTTGAGGGAAGATGGGGAGATGAATCATGAGAGACTATGGACTCTGAAAAACAATCTGAGGGTTTTGAAGGGGCGGGGGGTGGGAGGTTGGGGGAACCAGGTGGTGGGTATTGGAGAGGGCACGGATTGCATGGAGCGCTGGGTGTGGTGCAAAAACAATGAATACTGTTATTACACTGAAAATAAATTTAAAAATTTTTTAAAAAAGAAATTAAAAAAAAAAGTTTGATTTTAGATGAGTTAACTTTAAAGCAACTATTGGATATCTAAGGGGAGAAATCAAACAGACAGCTGGCAGAACAGCCTAGGGTTCTGGGAAGAGATGAAAAACAGAAATGTTAATTTGAGAGTTCTGAGCAAAAACATAGGATTTGAAGTTATGGAACTAATGATCTAGATGATAATTATGGATCGAGAGCAGGGAAAGACTGAAATTCTTTGATGTCTTAAGTATCCTCTCTAAAGTTGTTACTGACTGCGTTGCCCAAAATTCTCAAAGGTCTCTGTGCAAACTGAACTGAAACCGGATAATGGGGAGGGAAGAAAGGAGATGGGGTTATCGATATTTCTTTGATAGGATACACAGCTTTAAGGTGACTTCTCTGGGATTTTATTTCCATTTTGATAAATTCATGATACTGATTGATTATGACAAAAATTTCTTTCATTCCTATTAGTGAAGATCCAGAAGTTCCCCAAATGAGCAGTTTCTCATCATCTTGTTTAGTCTGTGATCTGTATTGATCTCTAAATATAGGAAAGTCCCATTTTTACTCATTCCTACAACACAATCTTGAAAAGGTTTAAAAGCAAGAGATTGTTTTGTGTGAGAGGTGAAGATGAACATTTCACATTCATGTGTAGAATCAGAATTTCATCCTTTGCATTGCCTCTCCCCAAAAAGGCATTCTTACTAAGATTTAAGCTCCTGTGTTGCTCTGCAGACAACCGAGTGGGCAACTGCTACCTGAAGTTCGGGCCTCGAGGAGACGGGAGTCTGTCCTGCAACACTGAGATCGGGGTTGGCGTGAGCCGCTCCTCCTGCTGCTGCTCCTTGGGGAAGGCCTGGGGGAACCCCTGCGAGACGTGTCCCCCTGTCAATAGCAGTGAGTAGGGCTCCACATAGGAGCCAGAGAACAAAGTGGCTGCTAAAGACTCACTCATTTTCTTCTTGTGCTGGGGGAGGGGCAAGAGGGGAAGACTGTGACCTTGGGCTGCTTTCAGGGATGATGCTGGAACCAGCCAAGAGGGTTTGATACAAAAGGAATTGGAAATGCTCTCTTTTTAATGTTTTTCATGATATGATAAAAAGAAAAAACAATTGTTAACCCCATTCCAGTGTGAATGGTGGCATTGTCAGTCCTCCTTGGGATCACAAAGATCATTCCTGGTTCTTCTCAGGGATTGTTGTAGTTCGGGTTCCTACACGTGTTGTACTCCTCAAGTCTGTCGACTGTCTGCAGCTGAAATGTGTGTTCTTAGATAGACACCCACGAAACTTGGGAATGGTTGAATCAGTTTATTAACTAACCAAAAAAGTTGTGTATTAAACTTTGTGTTTTAGAAGCTTTTTTCTTTAGCCAAAAACACATGGTTTTTGTTATTCTATTGTATGTGTAACTTGTGAAGTAGTGACCTTACTTCAAGTAAACTGTAATAAAGACTTAAATGTATTTGAAAGGGCACTAGAGAATAGAGTTTACTCCTCTTAGAGTGTGTTTTGAGTCTGGCAACTGCAAAATGCTTCTTCATTGTCTCAGCCCCTTGAACACTGGTGTCAAATCTCTTCTCTCCCATTGTTTTGTAGCTGAGTATTACACTCTGTGTCCTGGAGGTGAGGGCTTCAGACCCAACCCCATCACAATCATCTTAGAAGGTAAGTGCACCTCTAATTGTCATCCAGATTTAAACAATATAAAGAGAAAATCTGGCAGAAAAGTTAGTGTGGGGCAATCTAAATAAGATTATTTTGCAAAATGACAGTGGGACAGCGGGTTACCAGGTTGCTGAAGAACCACTGGTAACTGGGAAAGATAGGACAGTGATTGGATGTCTGATTGCTCTGCAGAGAAACTCTCATCCCCAGCTTGCTTTAACCAGTCTTCTTGGGTTTTAGCAAATTTGCATGACAAAGCAAATTATCCATGGTCAGAAGAAACCTAAGGAATGGAAGTCTCTGCGGGTCATACAGCATCACACATTGGAGGGCTCTAGCAGAAACCTTGATGGTGGTACTTGCTGTGAGTGAGCTGTCTGTCCTTCCGCAGATATCGATGAATGCCAGGAGTTACCAGGTCTCTGCCAGGGTGGAAACTGCATCAACACTTTTGGAAGCTTCCAGTGCGAGTGCCCGCAAGGCTACTACCTCAGCGAGGAGACCCGCATCTGTGAAGGTGAGCTGCATGGACACCTTCAAGTTGTTAGCACTCTTTAGAACACAGTTACTGTTAGCCTCATTCATAACTTTTATCTTGTCCTAGCCATGCTGCTCAGTTGTACAGTAAGAGATAAATTAATTTACAGCTTAAATGCTATAATTTACTGCGATTTTTCTCTGAGTGCATGGATTGATTATAAATGGGGAAAGCTGGATTCATGTGAAAACATCAGTATCAAATGAATTATTATCTCAAATATGAATAAGAGTTCTATTTTACATACAGAAAATAGGTAAACTAGGATGCAACTACTAAGTTACTAATTTTCAGTAATTTTTAAATGTCAGGAGGCATCATATGAAGACATTCAAAGATGATGCTGATGCCTTTCTTGCTTCCATCCCCTCACTTCTCTGTCTCCTGCTAGACAGGGAGCTTCTTGACGTAAGGTCCACATCTTAGTTGTCTTTCTAGCTGCAGGTTCTAACTTACAGAAGACTCTTGGGGGTTATTTATGGAAGGAATGAATAAGTTTTTCTAAAAATGAACATTAAACGTGCAAATATAATTTTTTCCATTATAACCTTTTCTTTAGAACACATTAGATAAATGTTTCTAGAAGAAATGTGGTTTGGTAAGGAGAATAACCAGCAGCTCCACTCCTAGAATCCCTGAGTGGCTGCTACTTTGAAGGGAGCTATGCAGAGTAAGACTTTCCTCCGAATCAGACCTATAACTACAGGGAATAAACTGATGGTTGCCAGAGGGGGTTAGCATGATGGGTGAAGGGGAGAGGGAGGTGCAGGCTTCCAGTTACAGAATGAAGAGGTCATGGAATGAATCACACAGCATAAGGAATATGATCACTGATATTGAAATAGTGATGGAACAGGGCAGACAGTAGCTTTGTTTGTCGTGAGCACGGCATAACATATGAACTTGTCCAATCACTGAGTGGTACAGCTGAAACTAATGTGATGATGTATGTCAACTCCTCTCAAATTTATGAAAAAGATAAAGGCTTTCCTAACTACCTTCAGTTTAAAGTCAGCATTAAACTTTAGTTTAAATGACAGAAGAGGACAGCAAGCATTATAACACTTCCATTTGAAAAATGTGAAATTTCAATTAAAAAATTATGAGTGCCTGTAGACCCAGGGTGATCAGCGCCTAGTCACACAGGTGGGCACTCTGTGCAAGGGTGTTGGGATGGGGGGGGCAGGAATATGGGTGCCTTTCATATTATTTTTGCCACTTCAGAAAAAGTTTCTTCTGATCACCTCGATTTTTGAATATTGACTTTTTTTTTTTCTTTTAAAAAAAGACATACTTTGTGTCAGGTAAGTGCATATTTTGGGGTCTTTTCTGTAGAACTGCTTTAAATTCTAAATTTTTTTAAAATATGGATTTAGGGAATCAGCCATATGTTTTGTTTAGTAGCTTAAATGTTGTAAATTCATGATACAATAGCGTATGACTTGATGTGCCTCCTTGCCTATTGTAGATATCGACGAGTGTTTCGCACACCCCGGCGTGTGCGGGCCTGGGACATGCTACAACACACTGGGGAATTACACCTGCATCTGTCCGCCTGAGTACATGCAGGTCAATGGAGGCCACAACTGCATGGGTACGTGAGGCCTTGGACAGGGGTGAGGTCATATGCTCGCGCACTCAGGACTCAGTAGGATTGTTCAGAAAGTTTGGAAATTTAAGTATTTATGAATGATGAAGTATTCCACAGGCTTATAAAATTGTGGCTCTGCATCATTTGTTTGGGCTTGAGATATATATTTCCATGGTCCAAAGCCCAAGTCTGAGACACAAAATGTCATCCAATGTGACACTTACCTATTCCTAAATAATTTGTTTTCCATTCATGTCAGGGGAACATTATTTTACAAACAAGAGAACATTTAAAATTTAATAATTGTATTACTTTAAAATTAAATCAGTGCCTTTGAGTAGAGAAATGAGTATCTGTTCATTTTGTTTGCCAAGAAAATTATAAATGGAAATTGCTTATCTGAAAATGGGAGAGATTGAGGTTAATCTATGCATGATTTATGTTCAACTTAAAGGATTATTTTAAGTTGCCTCCACATGGCTAAAAAGTACTTCGGAGTTATTAATCAAGAAAGCTTGGTGTCTCCAGGTACATGGATTTCATTAGTAGCTGCTTCCTGCTCTGACTGGTGGGCTTGTTTTTCTGTTACATAGACATGCGAAAAAGCTTTTGCTACCGAAGCTATAACGGAACCACTTGTGAGAACGAACTGCCTTTTAATGTGACAAAGAGGATGTGCTGCTGCACGTACAATGTGGGCAAAGCCTGGAACAAACCGTGCGAGCCGTGCCCGACCCCAGGAACAGGTAAGCGCATAGCCGAGCTGCTGCTGCAGGCCCAGCTGGTGACACGTGTGTGTGACAGCTGAGTCCAAGCCACTGTGTGCTAAAACCAGACATGTTCGGTTCTGAGAATACCCAAGGGCACCATAGGTCATAGGATGCCATGTCCCAAGTGGCCCTTTTTGGGGTTCAAATATGAATTTCTGAGGTATCTTTTGAGGAGGCATCTAGATGCTGAAAATAAGCCCTGCTGCTAAAGAGTGAATGTGTAGAGCACCAGTCCATTTAAGTTCATTATTTTATAGTGTTCTGGTGAATTAGTTACTCATCGAGCAGGTACTTACTGAGCAACTGTCGTGTGTCACTGTGGTCAACTTGGAAGGTGTCTTATTTTGATTTAAAACCTGTGGTAATTTCAAGTCCATCAAATTCACTAGGTATTGTTTTGTTTCCAACTTGAAAAATCCCCCCAAAAATGGATTCGATGAGCAGACCTCACATGAAAGCAGCCTATAGCCAACATGTTTTCTTTTTTCTAAAGATTTTTATTTATTTATTTGTCAGACAGAGATCACAAGTAGGCAGAACAGCAGGCAGAGAGAGAGGAAGGGAAGCAGGCTCCCTGCTGAGCAGAGAGCCTGATGCGGGGCTTGATCCCAGGACCCTGAGATCATGACCTGAGCTGAAGGCAGAGACCTAACCAACTGAGCCACCCAGGCGCCCCAACCAACATGTTTTCTTATACATATGTTTCCCCCCAAACTTACCTGAAATTTTTAGGCAGAAAATAAAACTGGTCTTTACATGGTAAAATTTTTCTCACAAACTAGAAGATAATAAATTGCTACGAGAGCAAAAAAAAATGAATGCCTTAAAATTATTGCTTATTCAGGTTCATTTATGATGTAGACAGTTACTTTCAATATTTGTAGACCCTAAGCATTGCACCAGTCAGACAAATGAGAAACAATGATTATTTGTTTGTTGCCAAACATTGCTTAGGGAACACATATTCAAATGTGTTGCTGTAATTAATGCAGTAATGAAATGAAAATAAGGAGAAACAGGAAAAGTGACATAGGGAGCCTTTCTTGGGGACTCTAATTCACTGGATAAATGGATTTTCTTAACTAACTTGCTGTAGTTGTGCTCCGAAAAAAAACAAATGGAAATGTTTTTATTCTGTAATTTAAAAACTCCCATCAGTTAGAAATTGAAGATGACTGGGTTGGGGAATTAAATATCACTCTTTGGTTTTTTATTGTTGTTGTTTTTATTTATTGATTTCAGAGGGGGTGCGGAGAGAGTATGTGGTTGGGGGAGGCAGAGGGAGAGAAGCAGACTCCTCCCTGAGCAGGGAGCCCGATGTGGAGCTTGATCCCTTGACCCCAAGATCATGACATGAGCCAAAATAGTGAGTTGGACACCCAAGAGCCCCTAAATACCACTTTTTGTAAGAAGTAAAGGCCTTAGGAATAAGAGGACATGTCTGAATTTATATTCAAGTTCTGCCACTTACTATCTGACCTCATGTAGATGATTCCTCCTTTCTGAAACTGATTCCTCATATACAGAATAGATGATAAATTAGAAATGACAGTAACTAATTCATATGGCTCTATAGTAAATGAGAGGACGCATATATATTACAATTTATGCATTGCCAGGCTCTTACACACTACTGAATTGAGCATCTGTCATGTGTCTCTGTGTATGTTGTGGGTGCTGTGTTGTGCTTTGGTGGATGCAGCACACAGAGCCCCTCCCTGATAGCATGTCACGTATGGTCTGCTTTCCCTGCTTTACCTAACAGTGTTTTCAGGAGTTTTACTCACGTGTGTTACCATGGGCGTCAGAAGCGATCTGCTTCTGAAAAAATGAGAATTCTCTTAAACTTCTATTAGCTTGGTGAATTATGTGATAGGAGTAAATGTTTTAGTCTGTTTTATGCTATGATGCATTATTTCTGATGCGTCAAATTTCACATTCCAACAAAATAGACATTTATGTTTAAAAAGATGAGATGGGATACCTGGGTGGCTCAGTCAGTTAAGCCACTGCCTTTGGCTGAGGTCATGGTCCTGGTCCCAGAGTCCTGGAATCGAGTCCCACGTCAGGCTCCTTGCTCAGCAGGAAGCCTGCTTTTCTCTCTCTCTGCCTCTGCCTGCCACTCTGCCTGCTGTGTGCTCGCTCTCTCACTCTCTCTCTCTCTCTCTCTGACAAATAAATAAATAAATCTTAAAAAAAAAAAAAAGATGAGACAAAATTAGTGTCTCATTCATTATTCATTGTTCATCTGCTTCACACTAGGACAACTGTTTCTGCATGCCTGTGCCTTTGTGCAATTTGTAATCCCTTTTTAAATTTGTACTTTAACCTGGTTTTTCGATGTATATAAATTAGATCATTATTAAAGATCTGCATCTCCAAAGAACAAAAGAATTTAAATGCCTACAGTAAATATTTTGAATCTTGTAATATTTACTTCTAACATCAGAGCATTAAAAAGTTAATGAAGGTAATAATGGTAAAGAATGACTAGAATCTGCTTCTGGCAGAAGCTGGTAATATTATCAAGTAAATATAATTGAGATTAAAGTATAGTTATGACTAATATAAAATATATTTGTCAGTACAAGTATGTAAAATGTTATTTGAAAGGAGTTTGAGAATTCTAAGAGTGTATTTGCTTTATCCTTTAAAGCTGACTTTAAAACCATATGTGGAAATATCCCTGGATTCACCTTTGACATTCACACCGGAAAAGCTGTTGGTAAGTTTTCCAGATAATTTTTATTTTAATACATATAGGTAGCATTTTGCAAAAGTTTCTTTGGTGTTTTTAAAGCTTAAAGTGCCATAAAATATAATAATCTGGAGTCTTATCTGGTACAGTTAGGAAGGAACTAACACGTTTACAGCCTCTACCTAAGTGTTAATAAGGGTATTACTCTGTCAACATAGTTTGGTGATTGGGTTATGATAGTTGGAGGACTGTCTCAAGATTTCATACATATTAAGCTAACACCTGAGTTTTTCTTCTCATGAATATTGTATTAAATGACTCTAAATTATCCACTTTATTGTACTCTTTAGTTGCTCTTTTTATAACTATATACTTACATTTTTGGTGTATTTTTGCAGGATCCCTTCCTACTGATCTACTTAGGAATTTGCAGAATTATCAGTTATAAAAATCATTTTCTTCTGAATGTTGTTCAATTTCTTTCTATTGTTCATTGTACTTTTTTCCCTCAAAGATAAAGTAAGCAATATAATTTTAAGAAAACCTAGCTTTCTTCATTAGATGAATAGCAGCAGTTATTAGGGGAGCCTGAAACATGACTTGAAGAGGAAGCTTGATTCCCTGGGAAGTTTATTTGGTACATTGACACTAAAAATCACTTGGTGTTAGTTGATCGGCTACAACACTATTCAAAGGAAAGTATTCTATCTTGTGGCCTATATGCTTTTGTAAACCAAAAAATCATTCATGGCACTGTGGAATTTATTTCTGTGATGCTGAGTGAGTGTTCTTATTCCAGCATACATGTAACCCTGTCAAAGGTTTTTAATGGTAAATATGTTAAGCAGAACTGAATAGATGTGACTGAATCTGTTCACTTTCAGACATTGATGAGTGTAAAGAGATCCCGGGCATTTGTGCAAATGGCGTGTGCATCAACCAGATTGGCAGTTTCCGTTGTGAATGCCCTACAGGGTTCAGTTACAATGACCTGCTCTTGGTCTGCGAAGGTAATCCGAACGACACATGACCCCCAGCCAGATGAGTTCAGTGGACAGAAATGGGTTTTAGATGGTCTCCTGACTTGTACAGGGTCTTCTGAGGTACTGATCAGTATTGAGGAGTGGGTCACCACACGGGTGAAGTGAAGGTAATACTCACGCAATAAGGAGGTCCTTACCTTGGCCTTGTTGCTCTTACAGACATTGACGAGTGCAGCAACGGTGACAATCTGTGTCAGCGGCATGCAGACTGCCTCAACAGCCCTGGCAGTTACCGCTGTGAGTGTGCAGCTGGCTTCAAGCTCTCCCCCAATGGAGCCTGCGTAGGTGAGAGGCCACGCCCCGTACCCTCCCTGGTCCTCCTCCAAGCAGTTGGCCATGCTTTCCTCTTGTAATCTATTTTCAGAGAGAATTTTGACAAGATTTTCTAAGTAAATCCTTTCGTTCCTATTGAATCTATTTCTCCATATATTTTAGATTAATTTGTGAGGAAAAAAATCCCTTCAGTGGATTTTCCTAGGATTAGACCTAAAATAAAATAGTATCTTTGAGATACTAATCAGTGTAGAAAATGGCCCAATTTTTTTTTGTTTTGTTTTTGTTTAAAGTCATGGATATTTTCAGGCCTCACTTCTTTTGATTCAGCTGTTGTTATGGTTCATTTTCAGCCTGTCTGTAATAATTAATAGCGGCTTCTAGAAACAGGCCTGTGAAAATATGAAGGAATCTTAATAAAAATCAGACATGTGTAACATGTGTTTTATTTTTGTTTTAGATCGCAACGAATGTTTAGAAATTCCTAATGTTTGCAGTCATGGCCTGTGTGTTGACTTGCAAGGAAGTTACCAGTGCATCTGCCACAACGGCTTTAAGGCGTCCCAGGACCAGACCATGTGCATGGGTAAGAGGGAGGATGTTAGTTCAGGAGGGCAGTGAATTGAGACTCCCAGAGAGCTTACAGGTTGGCCACTTGCTGTGACTAACTCCCATGCCTCTTGTCAGAAACAGTCCCACAACAAGTTAGCTCTATTAAACGGCTTATACCTTTATTCAGTGGAAAATTTGTGAGCAGAAACACACCACAGTATGTTCTTTGGTTCACTGTTCACAACCTTTTTGCTCAGATGCCTTCACACACTTCTCAAGCACTCTGGGACACTCAGGGTTCTATGGAAGTCACCACAGTCACCAGTTATCCTTTACCCTTCTCTGTTCCTGCTCGAGGAAACGTTTCCAGCTGCAAGAATATAAGGGAGTGAGAGTAGTAAGAACAACAGTATTGAAATATTGTCACACACATACGTATGTTTATATACTTTTCCACCAAATCACTGAATACATGGGACTTACTGGCTGCTTTTGTGTTTTAACTCTTAAAAGTATGTTTAGAAGTAAATGTAACAAAACTCTAAAATGTTCCAGTAGCTCGTGTAATGGTTAGCTGAGCAGTAATAGTGTTCAGTAAGTACTTGCTGAGCCGACACATGAAATTTGAAAGGTGGATGGGCTGGCCACCTTGGAGACCAACCTGGGAACTCAGCATAAATCCTTCAGTCTGATGTCAACAACAGGCTGTATCTCAGGCAAAAGAGTTTTCCATGCAGTGCACTTGAAAGAGGAAAATTAAATTTAAAACTTGGCTATTTATAATTAGCACCTTCTCAGTTTAGAAAAAGCTGAACTCATGCATCTACTATTTTGGTGTTGAAGATATTACCTGTATGAATGGTAAATCAGATTTCAGTACTACAGGACTAGTTTCCTTTATGACCCATCCATACCTCAAGGACCACCTGGAGAACTAGCCATCTGCTGCCTCTTAAGACTTCAGCTGTGGAGGTGGGGAAAACTCTCCAGGGGATGCTTGTACAAGGGACAAATGGAGGATCTAGCCCTCTTTGCCTGAACTTTCTGAGAATGCTTGCTCATACGTGCTTCTCTTGGCTGTACTCTGTGAGAGAGAGAACATGATTTGCTAAAAAATATTTGAGGTTTGATTCAGAAATTCATATGGAGAAAACATGACCTCAATCCTAATAATTTATGATAAAAGTCAGTGAGACTCCTTGATAATCTCTTTTTTTTTTTTTAAAGATTTATTTATTTATTTATTTGACAGAGATCACAGGTAGGCAGAGAGACAGGCCGGAGGTGGAGGGGTGGGGGTGGGAGCAGGCTCCCCGCTGAGCAGAGAGCCCCATGCGGGGCCCGATGCCAGGCCCCTGAGATCATGACCTGAGCTGAATGCAGAGGCTTTAACCCACTGAGAACCTAGGTGCCCCAATAATCTCTCTTAAACAAAGCTTTCTTTCTAAGGAATAGTACCCTTTTTTGCACAGAAGAGTTCCAAGAGCCTAGAATTCATTGTCTAGAGAATCTTTATTTCTTATATGAGGATGACCTTTCTAAATATATTTTTAATTCCATTTTTTAAAGGCTTATAATAATACTGAGTTCTAGTGGACTTTTTTTTTTAAAGATTTTATTTATTTATTTGACAGAGAGAGATCACAAGTAGGCAGAGAGGCAGACAGAGAGAGGGGGAAGCAGGCTCCCCGCCGAGCAGAGAGCCCGATGTGGGGCTCGATCCCAGGATCCTGGGATCATGACCCGAGCCGAAGGCAGAGGCTTTAACCCACTGAGCCACCCAGGCGCCCCTCTAGTGGACTTCTTATTTAGATTCTATTAATTCATAAAATTCAGGAAACTGAAATCTACCTTTATTGTACTGATCAGATTAGGGTGTGTAAATTTCTGAGGGAGTGGTGTTGATAATGATTGAATAGAACAAATTGTTTAGTGTTCCAAACAATTGGTTTCCTTACAGTTGACAAGCAAACCCATTCATTAAAGCATCTGCATTAAGGGAATGCTGGCTTAGCATACTCATTTCCCTAAAATGAACACGGGTTCCTAAGTATTAAATGAGGAAAATCTAAGTGAGTCAGTAATTTTTTTTTAAAATGTAAATGTGTAACCAGCTGTATATTTCTGGTTAAAAATTGAATTCCTTGGAGCCACTATTTCTTTGTAGATGTTGATGAGTGTGAGCGACATCCATGTGGGAATGGAACTTGTAAAAACACGGTGGGATCCTACAACTGTCTCTGCTACCCAGGGTTTGAACTCACTCATAATAACGATTGCCTGGGTAAGTACTCTGTCCTCTGTGGCTACTGTTTGCTGTTTGTACAGTATCTGAAATAAGGAATAAATCCAAAGAGTAAATCAAATGTTTTATCATTAAAACACAAATAGGTGATGAAAGATATGTAATAACATTGACTAATTTCCAGTTAACTAAAGCTGTAATACTGGTTTAAATAATCACAAGACAGTCTGCTGTGTTGAGTACTTCTGTCAGTCAGTCAGTCCGTCAGTCAGTGTGGGGGAGGGGTGACATGCAGATAATAGAAAATCTACTGGGATTGCTCTATGGTTTAGGGTGGTTTTTACCCCTTTAATGGGATCAGATATAGACCTGTCATTGTTTCAGTGCTATTGCAAGTATTTCATATAATTTATTCTTGTTTTATATTCAAATACTGACAGAGTGTCCAACTTAAAAACATGCTGCGTCTTTAAACTTCATTTTCTGTCAACCTTTGAAGCCAGGGATTCCTTTTCCCACAGAAAGGGGGGATTGGGGCTACGTCTCCACATTAGCCCTCAGAAACCTATTTGATTTCAATTTTGAACAACCGTAAATTTTCACAGGAAAGTGGAAGTATCTGCTCTGCGTGGTACAGAATTTTACTGTATGCCCCTAAACAGCAATGATTAAAACAAGAATTAATAGTGAGAGGGGAGTTTCCTTAAGTCAGTGGAGGGCATGGCAGGAGGAAGCATGAACAGATGCTGAGCACATGTCTGTTTACCATACACAAGGCACTGTGCTGGTGTTTCACGGTGGACGTCCCTTCATTCACATGGTCCCATAGGGTTTGAGACAGCAACGCCGCCTGTCGACCATTCTGGACCAGTGCTGCTCACACCACCTCCAACCTCTGATTTATGCCAGCACAGACTCCTCTCAGTTTTGGTTTTACTTTTCTGTTTTTGTATGTATATATGTATTTGAGAGAGCTCATGCACAGACACATGTGCATGCGCATGTGAGTTGGGGGAGGGCAGAGGGAAAGAGTGTTTCAAGCAGACTCTGTGCTGAGCACGAGGTCCAGTGGAGGGCTCGATCTTAGGACCCTGAGATCATGACCTCAGCTGAAATCAAAAGTCAGACGCTTAACCAACCGAGCCACCCAAGCACCCCTGTTTGTGTTTTTTCCCCAAATTCTGCCACTGTGAAAAAATTCAGAGCTAACTGAACATTTTTTTCAACTACCACCTTCTTATCAATAATTTCTCAGACCCTTTGTACAACCAGGGAGAACTAAAGATACCGATAATGGCTCTGATCTGAACACAGCCTTCAGAAACCTACAATAATTAATTGAGTAATTACTCCAATGCAGTCAGCCCTAAGTTTCACTGAAACTTAAGATTTTTTTTCTTTCAAGTTCTTTACTTTGTCAGCAAAATACATGTTAGCAGTTCTAGAGTATATTTAATATAATTGATTTTTCTATATTTAATATGCTCTATTATCTGTGCTTTGAATAGAGTCAGCTTATCTCCACGTACAGTCATCTGAAAACTGGGCCATCAGGTTAAGTGTGTATACCGTCTGGTCTCCAAGGAAAGAAGTATTCTTCATTTGAAAAGAACAGAGAACTTCACCATAAACCTTCAGTTTTTATCTGGCTATAAATTTGAGTTCTATTAATATCAAAACTTGGTGTTGAAATATAGTAGGGATCTCTGTGACTGTATTAGTCACACATTGCTTCCACTGGGAGCTGATTTTCTCTGTGTTGATGAGGATTGCAGTGAAGTATATTTGAAAACGCATGGCAGTGAATATGTTTTTACATTGGAACACATAATAATATATGTGTAAGAGTTCTCTCTGAAAAGCTTATTCCCGTTTGCTTACAGATATAGATGAGTGCAGCTCCTTTTTTGGTCAGGTGTGCAGAAATGGACGGTGTTTCAATGAAATTGGCTCCTTCAAGTGTTTATGTAATGAAGGTTATGAACTGACTCCAGATGGCAAGAACTGTATAGGTAACTATCTACCCAGTAAACAGTCTTTGTGTTGTTTTGTTGAATAATGATGTGACTTTCCACCCCCCTCCCCCCACACACACACTTGGAAACCCTCTCACATTTCATTTGATCATCTGATTACTTGACCAATATAAGATACCATTGGAAATTTGGGTATAAGGAATACACCAACAATTGGGGATGGCTTGTCTGAAATGTTTTTATTGGAAGAGAGCCGGGACTATCCATGACACCATAAAAGGAGACGAAACAACTCAGGAAAACCAGCCTCTTGCCAAATGAGTAATACGCAAGATGGCAAAAGAGTATCTCCGGGCATATTGTCCATAGTGACCCAACAGATCAGAGAGACCAAGTTGAATTCATGTTAACCTCATTTGGCAACAAGGACCTCATAGTTAAGTCATTTTTTGTCTTGTTTCTCTTTAAAGATACTAATGAGTGTGTCGCTCTCCCTGGCTCTTGTTCTCCTGGTACGTGTCAGAATTTGGAGGGGTCCTTCAGATGCATCTGTCCCCCAGGGTACGAAGTGAAAAGCGAGAACTGCATCGGTAAGGTTAACACTTGTTCTGGGCTCCACGAACTCTCCAGTCTAAGACCCAAGCCTGACCCTGTAGCCGGACACTAAATGCAAACCGCGGCCAGCAGGCTGACCCATGGGATTAAACATAGAGCTACCCACAGCTGCTTCACTGAACCATCAGAATCGATTGGGAAGTGGAATGGTGGTAACAAAGCATTTAGGAATGTGGGGTTTTTCATCAACAGAAATGTCAGACCAGTCAAAGAATTTTCAGTGCACTCTAATCTTTTTTCCAAATGTCAACGAGAGACTTTCTACTGAATTTAAAGAGAGTCTACAAAAATTGTAATCTTTGGCAACCAATTTTAAAACAGCTATTAAAGGTGTCTAGAGTCCTAGAAATGTGGAGCAGAAAATCTTGACCATGCTGTTGAGACATTTTTTTCCTTGGGAAGGCCTCATGTCAAAACAGAAAATATTAATCCATTTGTTGTAACAGATGTTTTTCTGCTGAAACTCCTCCAGCGTACAAGAATACTGTAACCACATCAAAAGTGGGTCCCAGAATTGCCTGGTGAACATGATGAAGGCGGACCTTCTTACAGTTACTGAATTTCACTTTTATACAAATTATTTTTTACAGTCTTGTTGAAATTCAGAAGCACCATCCTAGTGTGGTTCTTCTATCATGAAATGATTACTGAGGGGTTTTTTGCCTTTGATTTATCCAATTTAAAAAAAAAGTGCTTTGTGTAGTTCTACTGTTCACTTTCCAGGGACTCAGAACTGAAGGAGACCGTTTACACCATTAAATTTAATTGTTTTCCAGACCATGTGACTTCATATACTGGATACCCCAAGTCATTCCAGTTCGGTCTTTATATCTTTTCCCTTTCTTGATCTGCATACTGAGTCATTGTAAAACTATCTGGTGTTTTTAATCCTTAAAAAATAGTAAAAACTAGAAGCATCTTAATAACAACTTTCTTAAAAACTAAAAGATCCTTCCTTTCTTTTATTTTCTTTATTCCATATTTAATCTCAGTTCTTCTTAGCCCTATAGTCCATCCCTTTATGGGACAATGACAATAACTGTCTCAGCAATTAGAAGGAAAAAGAAAACATGTATTTCTTTGTATCAGAAAGGCTCAGCTACCTTTTCTCTTCATGAAAAAAAAAATCTGTGATTCAGTAACCTTTTATTCAAATGCATAAATATTTTTTCCTCATCCATCATTAGCAACACTTCTATTTTGCATCTCTGAAAAAAATAATCTTAACTTCATTGTAAGACTTACTTTCTTTAGACTAGAATCTTTTCTGCCAATTTTACCCAGATGAAATGATTCTTAACGTGACTATACACACACTTACACAAACACACACATATCACACATGTATACACACACAAATTCATTACACCTTTCAGTGTGTGTTTCATTGAATGATTGGCACCTTTTAGGTGCTGGGAATGTAAAAAGATACACTCGTACCTTTAGGGAACCAGAAAAGAAAAGACCTATTTTGTAATAGGTAAAGCTGCCTTATAAAGACATCCTTGCCATTCAGTGTGACAGATGCCAGGCCAGAGGCGGGTTCAGGCTATAGGAGCACAAGCTAGGGCTGTGAGGCCAGTGGTTAAAAGAATGGCAAGTCAAGGAAGCTCATCCCAAAGGACTGGTGACTTTTGAGGTGGCTCCTAAATGTTGGACAGGAATTGACTAATCAGAGAAAGGAACAGGAGAGAGGAAACTCCTGGAAAACACAGGCACCCGGGGTGTGGGAAGGGGCAGTGAGTGGCCGACCAGCACATAAGACTGAACTCAGTCCTGCAGGCAGTGTGGAACAGGGCAAGATCTGGTTTTTGGTTTTTGTTTTTTTTAAAGAAAGGGCATGGTATGATTCACTAAAATTCTACAGATATAAACAGAGAATGTAGAATGTGCCTGACGCCGTGCTAGTCTGAGCAGGCAGCAGTGACCCGGACAGATGTTTCCTGTGTTCATGGAGCTGGCATTCCAATGTGGCCGGAACTGTGTAACATTTCCTCACTCCGATATGATAACTCCCTATTAAATAAGGACTTCTGATGGGGGGAAAAAAAAAAGCCAAATATCACTGGTAAGGAATCCTTATTTACTTGAGGGACCCTTTCCGGGGTGCCATGGGAATGGTGAAATTCTCAAGCCATGTCTGAGTCCCCTTGGTTCCATGGGTACAGATTTTCAAGTAGACAGCCTGGTGGCAGTGTGAGGGCACAAGAGGGAGACATGGCGGTCTATTAGGAGATTTACGGTAATCCTGGTGGCAGGGGAGGTTGAGTTTGAAAACCCAGAAGAGGTGGAAGTGACAGGGTACATGCTGCCTGCATCTGGAGTACAGGACGAATAAAGGTGATCTTAAGCTGGATGGCTGGAGAGGATCATCAGAGAAGGAGACCTGCTGAGGCCGTGACACCTGTAGGATACTGAACTGGTCACGTGGGACCATACATATAGGGCAGACATATACACTGCCCTAGGGATCGCGTGCAGGGAGGTGGCGTTCTCTTGGGCCTCTGGGCTGTGTGGTTGATTGAAACTGGATACAATCTTTGACTTCTGAAGAGATAATAATAATTATACCTACATATTATATACTCACGTTTCATATTAAATAATCAGTGGCTAGCAAATAGTGGTAGTATGGACAAATTGTTTATTTTCAAAGACTGAACAGTGTATTGATTTACTTAAATTAATACATTCTTCTGCCCTTGTCCAGATATAAATGAATGTGACGAAGATCCCAACATCTGTCTCTTTGGTTCCTGCACCAATACTCCTGGGGGGTTCCAGTGCATCTGCCCGCCTGGCTTTGTACTGTCTGATAATGGACGCAGATGCTTTGGTAAGCTTTGGAATGACTTCTCTGTCATCATTTGCCCTTAGGAACATCATAGCTAGACAGTAAGCCCTCATGGAAGTGTAGATCACTACAAAGTACATGTCTATGGCAAATATGTCTAGGTTTAAAAAAAATAGGTCTCCAAACTGTATGCACTGGACACTTTTAAGGTACTTCGAGTTTTTGTCTCTGTTTCCACATTTTTTAATGTCATACTGAAAAATTACTATTTTATTCACTTACTATTATTATTGCCTCACAGTTCCATTTGTTGTTGGTATAGATTTTTTTCTGGACACCGGTATATGAGTTGCTTTTAATGTGAATGGATTTACTGAAAGTTATGTAGAATATTTTTGTTAGGTGATCACGTAACAGTAGAAGAAGAGACAGGGAAATAATCTTAATACTGAGCATCACTTCTCAGGTTTCCTAGAGACATTATAAAAACATTTTAAACATTTTAAACATAAAAACAAAAAAATATATATATAAAAACATAAAAACATTTTAAACATTTCAAATAATTACACCAAATTTTATAGACCGGTCAGTGTAAGTTGACATGTGAAATCAGCCATGGAGGTTTTCCAGACCTTTCAGTTGCTAATCTGATCTGCACCATGTGTTCATCCCATGAGAAACCTTCGTCAAAAACAGTTACACACAGAGTACTCTTCTTACTGACGCGTAAGGAGGCCTGTGATGTTTGCTTTCTTGACTAGATACCCGCCAGAGTTTCTGCTTCACAAACTTTGAAAATGGAAAGTGCTCTGTACCCAAAGCTTTCAACACCACCAAGGCCAAATGCTGCTGTAGTAAAATGCCGGGAGAGGGCTGGGGGGACCCCTGTGAGCTGTGCCCCAAAGATGACGAAGGTGAGAGCTACCACTTTGTGCAGTTTGGGAATGACTGTCAGCCACCTTAACTGTATGTAACTGATGGATATTTTGAAGAGAAAATTCGTCCCTCATGTCTAAACTGTAAAGTTCCCTGAGCACCCCCGTCTGAGGGACCCCATCTCCACTTGTGTATTCAGCATGTGTGAACACAGCTAGAGTTCCCATTATTTCATTCCCCTTTTGCCCACTGCCCGAGGTTAGCAGTGTTTGCTTTCAGTGGAATTAATTTGAGATGTGCAGGGCAGGAGATGTATTCCCAACTGCTGCATGGGTCCCACATGGGGATTGGATCCCGGGCTGCAGCTCTCAGAATCTTACATAAAATGGTGAGGAGCTGAGTCAGCACAAGGGCCATTTACTGGATGAGACCAAGAGCCTCCCAGGTCTTGTGTTTTTGCAGCCAAGGTATAGGGTGCTTCCCAGCAGGCTCAGAACTAGCTTGGTCTCTAGGTCGAGGTAGCTCCCCTGTGTCCTGGGCAGAGGGGGCTCTGGCTGCTGAGCATTAAAGGAGCAAACATATAGAAACAGCCCTTGGTAGGCAGCACCCTGGGAGGCACTGGGCGAGCTTAGGTGACCTGCTCTAAGTAGTCTCAGTGTTGCTTTTTAAATAAACCATAACAATAAAATAAGGCTCTTGTTAAAAGCAGTTTTGTACATGAAAAAATAAGTAGGATTTCATGTATACCATTAATCAGTTCTGAAGTTCTTCGATAGCTGAGACTCTTCAATAATGGGGAATTTGTGTTCTTCTCTATAGTTGCCTTCCAGGACTTGTGTCCTTACGGCCACGGAACAGTTCCAAGTCTTCATGATACTCGTGAAGGTGTGGTTTGATGTATTTTATTCCTATAATATTTTTATATAAATTGTACATTCTGTAAATCATTTTACTATATAATATACTGTATATTTTAATGTATACATACAGTATTATATATTGTACATTATATTTATCAGGCTACATTGTATACAAAATGTAAGTATCTGATAAATGTTTACATGTTTTATAAATTTCAAATTTCTTGTTAACAGATACACAGAGTTTTGATGTATCTTTTTATATTGAGAAAGTTTATGGATAATTCTTTATTTTAGATGTCAACGAATGCCTTGAGAGCCCAGGCATTTGTTCAAATGGTCAGTGTATCAATACAGATGGGTCTTTTCGCTGTGAATGCCCAATGGGTTACAACCTGGATTATACTGGAGTACGCTGTGTGGGTGAGTGCTGACTCCACGTTACACACTTGGAAAATTCTAATTCTCATATTCCAGGCACCCTGAGTGGTGGCAGGATTTACAGAGCCAGTATCAGTAGCTAGTAACTGCTTTTTCTTCTCCCACCTTACATTTTCCAGTAGATCTGGTTTATGGGAATATGGACAGAGTTGCCCAACCTCTGCCTTCAACCAAATATACAAACTCTGACGTGCCCAGAGCTTTACAGTTGCCCAAAGCAGTAATGGGAAAGAGCTCCATTTTACCTTATGACTTCCCGCACCTGCTCTTGTAGCAGAAGATGACACCCCTCTATGGGTTTATGACTTTTAGGGGTGGCTGTCTGGGGACTCAGAGCTTGACACACCTGATCCCCAGGGCTCCTCTGCACTGAATCAAGGCCAGCCAGCCATCCAAGGCCAAGGAGGGTGCAGAGTTGGGTGTGCCCTAGAGATCCTGGAAATGTGTGCAGGCCAGGTGGGTATCCATGGGCATGCTCGTATCAAACTAAAACTCCACAAATCGTTTGGCACTTTCTCTTCTCAGATACTGATGAATGTTCGATTGGCAATCCATGTGGGAATGGTACATGCACCAATGTTATTGGGAGTTTTGAATGCAACTGCAATGAAGGCTTTGAGCCAGGGCCCATGATGAACTGTGAAGGCGAGTGATACTTTTCTTAATTATTATTTCTATAGAAATTGTTTCTCAATATCTCAGCTTTTACTTCTGTGGCTTTGATATTCTACTGATGATTATGTTCATCACAAATACCTTTTCCTTTACCCCGGTGAGCATAGTTACAGTCACTGCTTTAAAGCCCTTGTCTGGTGGCATCTTGGTCACCTCAGAGTTGGCATCTCTGGTGGTGTTTTCCACTTGAAGTTGGCATTCCATTTTCTTGGCTCCTCAGCAGGTTAGAGAATTTGGGATTATACCATGGATGTTGTGAGTGATCTCTTTGGAATCAGTTGTATTACTTTGAAGAATGTTGATGCTTTTGTTTTAGCAGGCAGTTAACCTTGGTGAACATAAAAGCAGAGTGTCAGGCTTGCAGAAGTTAGTGGTTCAGATTTCAGTTTCTTTTATAAGCCCCAGTGTGGCTAGCTTCTTTGATTTTGCCCCACACATGCATGGTTAAGTCAGCAACATAGGCCTTTATGCCAAAAAAAAAAAAAAAAAAGTGTGTCTTTGTCTTTGGCCTTCTCCTATCTGGGGCTCCCCCTCACTCTTGAGCAGCTCGGTTGCCCCTAGCTCGCTTCCCTGATTGCTCTGGATAGAAGCTCAGGAAGTTTCTACTGAAGATGTACCTGCCAGGTGCTGCTCCTGCCAGAACTATGGCCATCCACAGGGTAATTTCAGAAAAAATAAAAATAAACAAAGAAAAAAACTAGGAATTTATGTCTTGTTTGTTTGCTGAGTTTCAGCTCACCACTAGGAACTACTTCAGGTAGCTGTTTCTGTTTTTGTTTTTGTTTTTGTTTTCAGTTTATAGTTGCTACTTGTTGGAGGATGAGTTCGTGAGGTACCACTTCTCCATACCAGAGTTAGGAGTTCTGTTATCTTACTGCTTTCTCTATGACCAGTGTCATGTAAACAATTAAAACTGTAGGCTCAGGACATGCCTGCCTGTTTCCTTGATCAGATATCAATGAGTGTGCCCAGAACCCACTGCTGTGTGCTTTCCGCTGCATGAACACCTTTGGGTCCTATGAATGCACGTGCCCGATTGGCTACGCCCTCAGGGAAGACCAGAAGATGTGCAAAGGTAAGGCGGCGGGAAAGAGAATAGTTAACACTACATTTGCCACACTGGAAACGTTTTTTAATGATCTTATAGTTCTTTACTGTCTTTTTCTAGAGTTTACAGACATGTATCTGACATTTTGCTGGTAGATTCCCACATCTAGATAGCAAGACATTGGATGGTCTACCCCAGCAAGTCAAAGATAAAACGGGTTGAAGAGCCCACCATTGTCACACTCTTGGACTCTTAGTAAAGCAAAGACTGCCTTTCCTGAACTACTCTTTTTTACTGTATTTTTTATTTAAATTCAATTAGACAACATATAGAACGTCATTAGTTTCAGTTGTAGAGTTCAGTGACTAATCAGTTGCACATAACACCCAATGCTCATCACATCTTGTGCCCTCCTTAATGCCCATCTCCCAGTTACCCCATACCCCCACCCGCCTCCCCTCCAGCAACCCTGTTTGTTTCTTAAAATTCAGAGTCTCTCATGGTTTTTCTCCCACTCTGATGATGTCCCATTCAGTTCCTTCCTGAACTTCCTGTCATTAGGACCAATCCCGAAGCTTTCATAAATCTAGAATATAGCCAAGAGTTGGAAGAGACTTGGTTCCTCCTTTCTCTGTCACACAGTAGCATTTTAAGAGCCAGGAACCCAAAACTAAGACTTCAAAATCCAAAACAGTAGACTGCTCCTAAGAGTTTTGTTTTTCATTAAAAATATTTTCTAGATCTGGATGAATGTGCTGAAGGGCTCCACGACTGTGAGTCTAGAGGCATGATGTGCAAGAACCTGATCGGCACCTTCATGTGCATCTGCCCACCTGGCATGACCCGACGGCCGGACGGAGAGGGCTGTGTGGGTAAGCTGCACGGCGCGGCATCTGCTTACTTAATATGCCTGCCTCGAGACAGCCTGACCACACTATGCAAGAACCATCCTCACTCCAGGCCAATTCTTTTTCTAGCTCTTTCAAGGCTGTTCTGTAGCTGGAATTCTTCCATCTCGGGGGCCGCGCCAGTAGAATGTGGTTTGAATCATGCAGTGCTAGTGAGACCTGTCCTTGCTTTCATCCTTCTATGTCCTGTAAATTTAAAACACTTAATGGAGAAGAGTAGGACAACTCCTTGAAACAATTCTGCTTGTGTAGTGAAATAAATGAGTGGGTGTTCTCATTTTGTATCATCCCATCAGTGAGGAGAGGAAGAGGCAGAGGCAGATCATCTCCAGACACCGGTCACAAGTTGGGTACGCCTGTGACTTGGTGTATTGTTTATAACATACTTGGACCTCAGTTAATTCATGTGTAAGTGGAAGAGGTGACTCTCTAGTTGGCTTCGGGAATCTAAAATGTTTGGTTTTATGGTACATGTCACAGTCCCCTGGCATGTACAGTGGCCGTGGCCACGGCCGCCTGACCCGTTTATCTCAGCACTTGTTTCCGCAAAGTGCTGGCACCTGGGATGGTGCAGTCCAGTTTTCTTCCTCCTTGAGAAGAGATCATTCCCCCTCCTTGAATTAAGAATCTTCTATTGGGATCCTAGCCTCCACTCCCTTGAAAATTGTGGGGGTATATGGAGGGACATATGAAGATAGTGAAAAATGTCTTATTTTGGAGAAAAAGATCACAAAATTAGATTTCTGAAAAATGAACCTATCAGTGATTGCCTGGTACTAGAAGCCAAAACTGGAGAGTGGCTACAAAAGGATACCAGGGACCTCTTTGGGAGCTGGAAACTTTTTTTTTTTTAATGATGCTATTTGTGGGCTTTTTTTTTTTAAATTAACATAGAATGTATTAGTTGCTTCAGGGGTACAGGTCTGTGAGTCATCAGTCTTACACAATTCATAGCACTCACCATAGCACATACTCTCCCCAATGTCCATAACCCAGCCACCCTATCCCTACCCCCCCACCCCCCAGCAACTGTCAGTTTATTTTGCAAGATTAAGAGTCTCTCATGGTTTGTCTCCCTCCTGATCCCATCTTGTTTCATTTTTTTCCTCCCTCCCGCTCATAACCCCCACCCTGCCTCTCAAATTCCTCGTATCAGAGAGATTACACGATAATTGTCTTTCTCTGATTGACTTATTTCACTTAGCGTAATACCCTCTAGTTCCATCCATGTCATTGCAAATGGCAAGATTTTATGGGGTTTTTGATGGCTACAATAGTATTCCATTGTGTATATATACCACTTGTTCTTTATCCATTTATCTGTTGATGGACATCTAGGTTCTTTCCATAGTTTGGCTATTGTGGACATTGCTGCTATAAACATTCAGGTGCCTGTGCCCTTTCAGATCACTACATTTATATCTTTAGGGTAAATACCCTGTAGTGCGATCGCTGGGTCATAGGGTAGCTCTATTTTCAACTTTTTGAGGAACCTCCATGCTGTTTTCCAGAGTGGCTGCACCAGCTTGCATTCCCAGCAATAGTGTAGGAGGGTTCCCCTTTCTCCGCATCCTCTCCAACACCTGTTGTTTCCTGACTGGTTAATTTTAGCCATTCAGACTGGTGTGAGGTGGTATCTCACTGTGGTTTTGATTTGTATTTCCCTGATACCAAGCGATGTTCAGCACTTTTTCATGTGTCTGTAGGCCATCTGGATGTCTTCTTTGCAGAAATGTCTGTTCATGTCTTCTATCCATTTCTTGATTGGATTCTTTGTTCTTTCAGTGTTGAGTTTGATAAGTTCTTTATAGATTTTGGATACTAGCCCTTTATTTGATAGGTCATTTGCAAGCATCTGGGAGATGGAAATTTCTAAAAGTGGATTGTGATGACCGCACAACTCTGTAACTTACTAAAAATCACTGACTTGTGCACTTAAGATATGCAGATTTTATAGCAAGTAAATTACACCTCAAAAAACGATTTGAAAAAGTGAATCTAACATAGGAGGAGAGATACAAGGATATTCACTCCAACTTTGTTCATAGTAACAACAACAACAAAAGGACTAGAAAACAGCCCAAATGCCCATCACAGGAAGACAGTGAAATAAACATGGCATTTCGATGCTGTTAGATGTCGCACAGCAGGTCAGGGGAGTAAGGTGTACATGTGTCTATATGGAAGTAGAACTCTAAATGTCTACTTACAGAACAAAACATAATATGTCATATTTTAAAGAAAATTATAATAACTATGTTTTTTGTAGGTATGTATGTAAGCAAGTAAATACACAGAAAAAAATTTTTAAATTTTTGCAGAAGATAAACCCCACTTCGCAGAAGGAATTACCCTGAGAGAAGATACTAGGATTAGAGGGTACTACTCTGAAGCAAATTCAAACTTATCTGTCAATTTTAGTTTTTTTTACAAAACTGGAATTTGTGAATTACATGTGTAGTATAAAATTAATTTTTAAATGTCTGCAACAACTGATGAGACTGATTTCACAGTTTCTCTTAATCTCTTAGGTATTTCATTCTATATACACTACTTACTAAAGTTAAAAATAGATGACATCAGAGGTACAGTTATGCAGTGGTTCCTTCAGAAACACTGTTCTCCCACAATCTAAAAACCTAGAAGATACACCAGACTCCTGAGCCATGTTTACAAACTCCCATATGTTTCTCAGAGTCTCACGCGGCTCAGATGCTAACATGCTTGAAAAGGTAGGGTACAAGGGGACTGTATGAAAGATAACGTTAACCATCCTGCCTTCCTAGAGTACATGAGATCCATTTTCATTTCCTTCTATTTTTTTTTAAATACTTTGAGTGTGTATGTGTGTTTGAATTTCATCTGGCTAAAATACTTAGAAATGTGGTTTTTTTTTTAATACCTGGAAAATTTTTATTTTTATAACCAACGAATTTTTACTTTACACAGTCACTACATTTCCTTGTGCATTTCCTGGGAGCAAGGGAGAAAGCACTGGGACCACATCAGGAACCCAGTTTTCTGGTCCTAGATGTGCCATAAATGAGCTGGGTGACTTGAAAGAGGCTTAATTCTCTTTCCCTCAGTCTCCTCCTCTGTGGAGCGAGAAACTACATGATTTGGGTGGGAGAGGGTGGAGGAGAAGGGTTTTAGCTCTAATATTCTATGACCCCGTGTGCTTGGTTTTTCAAAGAAAAGATGTAGGGCAGCATTATACATTTGGAATTTCTTCATTGTTAAAAGATGCTACAGAAGATACTGGTTCTAAAACATTTCTGATACTCGGGCTTTCATGGCACCATGTCAGTAGTGGAACCTTCTGTAGAGCTTTCTTTGATCATCAGAAAACTCTTTGTAGCAAAGTTCCATTTCATACAGACATGTTTTTATAGTTAGAAATTCCATTATAAACAGCCAAATTATTACTATAAATAAAAACTTATTTATTTTTTAATAAATAAGTGTGTACAAATGTCAGAATGAGAATGAAAGATAAAACCACAAAAAAAAAACAATAAAAATGCTGAGTACAGTGAAACTGGAATCCAACAAAATTATCCCCAAAATGTCAAGTGCAATAGAAACTGAAAGTATTACAAGCTACAGATTTAGACTTGTAGGAAATCTAAAACCCTACAGAAAACGATAAATACAGTCACAGATGAAATTTTTCCCATTGAAGTATATTTACGCGCAGAGTTACATTACTTTCAAGTATATACAGCCCAGTGATTCTCCCAAGTTTATATATCATGCTTTGCTCACCCCCAGCATAGCCACCAGCTGTCACTATGCATTGCTGTAACAATATCATCAACTGTATTCCTTAGGACGTGCCTTTTATTTCTGTGGCTTTTTCAGTTCCTACCTGGAAACCTATACTTCCCACTTCTCTTTGCCCATTTTGCCCAACCTCTCCACTGCCCTCCTCTCTGGGAACCATCAGTTTGTCTGGTTGTGCTATTTGTGTATATTTTATTCACTGGTGTTCTTAGATCCCACATAGGAATGAAATCATATGGTATTTGTCTCTCTCAGTCTGACTTATTTCACTTAGCATAAAAACATCTAGATCCCTACATATTGTCTCAGATGGCACGCCCTCATCCTTTTTATGACTGCGTAATATTCTGTTGTGTGTATGTCCTACATCTTCCTTCATTATCCATTTGTCTATCAGTGAACGCTCAGGTTGCTTCTGTATCTTGGCTATCATAACTAATGCTTCAGTAAACAAAGGAGTGCACATATCTTTACAAATTAGTGTTTGCATTTTCTTTGGGTAAATACCCAGTAGTGGAATTACTGGCTCACAGAGTCTTTCTATTTTTAATTTTTTTTGAGGAACCTCCATACTGTTTTCCACAGTAGCTGTACGAGTTTGTATTCCCACCAACTGTGTTTGAGGATTCCTGTTTTTCCCACATCCTTGCCAACAGTTGTTATTTCTTGACTTTTTGAGTTTAGCCATTCTGACTGGAGTAAAATGATACCTCATTGTTGTTGTGATTTGCATTTCCCTGATGATTAGTGATGTTGAACATCTTTTGATTTGTCTGTTGCCCATGTGTATGTCTTCTTTGGGAAAGTATGAACTCAGTTCCTCTGAGTGTTAGTCACTGTTCTTTTGGTGTTCAGTGGTATAAGTTATTTATATATTTTGAATAGTTACCCCTTATCAGATACAACAGATGAAATTTGATTCTGCAGTATACTATGCCCAGTAATTATTTTTAAGTAAATTTTTTAAATAAATAAATGAATAGGAAAACCTAATAAATAGAAAAATTTTACTCAGATCATTAAATTTTAATGAAAATGTTGACAATACTATTGGTTATTCATTTTGAAATGAGTAAAATTTATTTCAAAATGAAGTTTGATATATCAGTGAGGGGATGGAAGGCTTTGCTTTTAAGATAATGGAATTTTAAAAAAAAAATGTTCCCTCACTCCATCTCCTGAAGATTTAGAAATACAGCTGAGGAGGGAAGAGTGTTATTTATTTAAATGAAGAATGGTCCAAATACAGACTCTGAAGAATATCTTTCAAATATTATAAAATCTCAATCAAAAACACTTAAGAGGCTCAGTGACATATTCTTCCTTAGACTTTAACAGAATACAGATACCCTTCAAAGCAACTGCCCCAAGTTAAAAGTTCATCCAGCAGTCTTTGAGTAGAAGACTGGGAATACAGGTGAGTGAGAGAAACATTAATGTTTCTGTAGAAGCCTAGTTCCACACTGAGTGTGAAGAGGGAAAACAGTTGACATGCTAAGAACTTTACTTAGAGCCACAGTGACGTCCTAAATTACCAAGAAACTTGGTATGTACTATTGGTGGGAACATAAACTGCTAAGGCCACTAGGTATGGATTTTGGGTTTCCTCAAGAAATTAAATATAGAACCACCATATAACCCAGCATTCCCACTTCTGGGTATATACCCAAAGGAGAAAAGCATTATCTTAAAAATATACCTGAACTCTATTGTAGCATTATTGGCAATAGCCAAGGTATGGAAACATCCTAAGTGTGTATCAGTGCATGAACGGACAAGAAAACATACACACACACACACACACACACACACACACACACACACACACACAGGATTCAGGGAATCCTGTCATTTGTGAGAATATATTAATAAACCCAAAGGGCAATATGCAAAGTGAAATAAGCCAAAGAAAGACATGGTATCACTTATATGTGGAATCTAAAAAGATAAAAATAAACACATTGAACTCAGAGAAATAATGGAGAAAAATATTTGCCAGGGGCTTCAGGGGACGGTGGGGTGTGAGGGGGAAAGGGAGAGGCTGGTAAAAGTATACAAACTTACCTGTATAAGATGAATAAGATCTAAGGATCTAATGTGTGATGTGGCAACTATAGCTGATAACACTGTACTATGTAAGAACAGAACTTAAATATTTTCACACAGAAAAAGGGCAAATATGTGAGGTAATGGGTGCACTAAATCACTCGAGAGACGAATCCTTTAACATTATCCCTCAATAAATCTGGAAATAAGAACAAAATAGGAATCAGAGTGCTGAGGGGGAAAAAAGAAAAAGAAATTTGTCCTGAAGGGGAACACAGTTGAGGTGCTAGATTTAGTGGTATACGACATTATTAAAAGATATAGTTTGGTACGCCTGGGTGGCTCAGTTGGTTAAGCCACTGCCTTCGGCTCAGGTCATGATCCCAGGGTCCTGGAATCGAGTCCCACATCGGGCTCCTTGCTCAGCAGGGAGCCTGCTTCTCTCTCTGCCTCTGCTTGCCGCTCTGCCTGCTTGTGCTCTCTCTCTCTCTCTGACAAATAAATAAATAAAATCTTTAAAAATAAATAAATAAAAGAGATAGTTTTTTTAAGATGGAAGTTATGAGAAAATGTGTGTTGAGAGAATAACTCATTAAAAAGGGAGAACTGTGAACTCTTGGAAGGCAATCCAGAGTACAAGTGCAAAGACTGACCTTTGAGAAAAAACAGAAAATCTTTAACTGTTGAAAAAGACAAGAGGTGGAAAGTGAGGGCCACACAGGTGGTTGGTAGTGGAGAGATGGAGGAGTTCTTATCTCTGTGTGCAGTAGTCATTGTACAAGGCGGGAGCATGGTGGACATATGAAGAAATACAGTAAGGTTGTCAAGGGAGTATTAGTTCCCATTTGAGATTTGAATCATGTGTTAAAGTGAGACCTGTTCTGTTCGTGGGTTTGTCCCCAGCCTGTCATGCTGCATAGACAGAGCTAAGTGCATGAAGACAAGAGCGGTGAACAATACCATGGTCTCTTATTGGCAGACATGATGTGATTGAGAAATTTTCAAAGGATGAAACACAGAATGCTAGAAATCAGAATTTCATAGGTGGTGCAACATCACACCAAGATATGCCCTAGTGAAATTACAAATGTCAACAGCAGAAAAAAGAAAAGAAAAAGGTTACCAGAAGAGACTTCTGTTGGCTTTAGGCAACTGGGCAGAAAAGGAGAATGCCTACAAGGTAGGAAGAAGATCAAGACACTTTCTTCAGGTTCTCACACTAATTCTCATGCCAATGGTAGCAGAGAAAATGTAATCTAAAATTATGATACCTATCTAGCAATCTTTCAAGTTATACACCATCAGACATGGAGCAACTCCTTCAGAATGTCCAACAAGAGCCCTTCTTAAAATAATTCAGACAATGAAAATACAATCAAAGTAAAGAGAAAAAACAGATTTCCTGCAAATGAACAGTAACACTGGGTAAAAGGAAACAATATTTTTCCTAAGATTCTAAGGAAAAATAATTTTGAACTGAAATTCTATACTCAGTCTAGTAAGAAAATAAAAAAGACATTATCAGAATCATATTCTAGAGTATTTACCACCCACATACCATCTGTGAAAGGATTACCAAACTAGATACTCCAATATTTTTTATTAATCCAAAAGGATGGAGTACTATGCATGAAGCAATGGTAAGCCAAGGAACCAGGAAACCTCATGATTTGGTTTACAAAGATATGGATGGCACATTAAAGAAAATATCTAACAAACCAAAATTTCTAGATCCCAGCAGTGTGGCAGGTGGCACCAGGAGAGAGCAGAAGGAACTCATGCCAGAGACATGTGAAACTGGTTCTTGTTGAAACCGATAGGAAAGTATTCATTACAGATACCTATTGAAGCTTTTCATGGTTATCACTGAAAAGACAGAAAGAAGATTATAATTTCCAGACATGAGATGGAGACAAGAGGAAGGCATAGAAATCTAGACTATTGTAAGAAATCCTGAGGGAGGGAGGGCAGGAGCATGGTAGATATAAAACAAAATAAAATGACAGGTAAGAATTCAAACACATCAGCAGTCACAATAGAGAAGAATAAACTGCTACTTAAAAGGTGGACATACTTTTTAAAACTCCTTTAAATCCACTTCGGTGCTTTTTCTAAGAAAGGTACCAAGTCAAAAGGTGACATAGATTGACAATAAAGGGATGGAACAAAACACTGAGGGCAAATACTGATAAAAAGAAAGCACAAGCAAAATAAATATCAACAAATTACAGATTAAAAATTAAGTATAAAGATGAAAGCATTTTATCAAAAAATCTCATTATCGTGAGCTCCTTTATGTTCATAATAACAGAGCTTCAAAAAAAAAAAAAAAAGCCCCAAGCAGAATTTTACAGAATATCAAATACAGTAAGGACAAAAGAGATTTTAATAAAGAAGTTTTGCTCTAATTTATCACCAACCAAAAGAGCATTACTACCTAAATTCCTTTCCTCGCTAGTGGCTCTCATATACCACACTGCTCCCGTGATTTCACTCAAAGTTAGTCTGGAAGCTTACTCTTCATCCCTGCCTGTGTGGCTTTAGCCCTACTCTCTACCCATCCCTAACACCTCCCACTGCTCTGCTCCCAGCCTCTCTCTCCTGTCACAGGGTGTCCTGGCACCCTCTTCCCCATAGTTCTTTTCCACCTAGTCTGGTATCAAAGGGCAAAGTCTAGGTCTTGTGGAGGCCAATTTTCATCAAACACCATCCCACCAACACCACCAACACAAAGGAAAACACTTTGTTAAGAAAGAATCCACCTAGAAGGATGAAGTTAAAAATAAACCCATATTCATATAGGATTGGCTTTTTATCCCATCATATTAGTATTTTAGTGAGGAAATTTTAAATAAAAGATAACCCACTCAAGGATAATTTGAAAAGAGTAATTTTATAATCTTCTCATTATTCACCCTATTTGTTTTCCCAAAGATGAAAATGAATGCAGGACCAAGCCGGGAATTTGTGAAAATGGGCGCTGTGTTAACACTATCGGGAGCTACAGATGTGAGTGTAATGAAGGATTTCAGTCAAGTTCCTCAGGCACGGAATGCCTTGGTAAGTGACACCTGAGTGTATTTTACCTGGTAAATAAAACATTTTTTTTATGATGTCATCACAGAAGAGCTCTACGTACGTATTCTTGCCTGTTAAAAAAATCCCCCAATCTGAGTAATCCATATACTTCTTCTTAAAGGTACACATCTATCAAAATGACGTATTTCTGTGCATGTGCATTGTATGCACACCTATGCGTAATATAAATAGCCATCTTAAATAAAGTCTTTCCAAAATTAAGATTAATTAAGCTCTATGGAAAATGTGACTTTAGTAAAACTTACATCAGGAGATGATTTAATTCCAAAAGAAAATATTTGCTATGTGAGGTAAGCTTTGCTGCATTAGTAATATTAAAGCAAATGCCACACTTCAAAAATGCAGTGAAGGTCAATTTTTATTTTATGATGCAGAGAAAATGTTTTACAAAATATTTTCCTGTGGAAAATATAAATTTCAGACATTATGTTGTATTTTAATTGCTAAAATGCATACATTATAAACCATTTCACCTAATTATGAGCAGGTGTAAAAGTATGGAGTAGTAAAATGTAAGGCAAAATGAGCACTCATCACTTGATCTGATAGAAAAACAGCATGTTTTAGCCATATCAGATATTTTTCCAAATGATGTCACTGCACTGAATCCTAGGAAATTGTTAGTCAAGAAAATAAATTTTGTTTACTGATGTCTTCAATCCAGACCCTTACTTTACCCACCAATCTTTCTGGCAATAGAAGAGATAGCCTACCTACTGCAATGTACTGCTCTGTTCCTATTATTAAGGTTTCACTAGGATGGTTCATTAAACCATATTAAAGATTTATTTGCCTATTTACATAAGATAACTT
The DNA here is from genome assembly GCF_010015895.1 of Lontra canadensis. Lineage (NCBI taxonomy): Eukaryota > Metazoa > Chordata > Mammalia > Carnivora > Mustelidae > Lontra > Lontra canadensis. The sequence goes on along the minus strand of NW_022630999.1, from coordinate 41,090,769 downwards.
CCTTTATTTATACTAAAAAAAATCTGCTTATTCCAAATACTCTTTTAGATGTAGAAAAGATGAGATTGGATTGAAAACGTACCAAGATTGTAACATCATCCAGGATTTACTTTTCAAAAACAAATCCTGATACTCATTTGCTTATTTAAAGGGAAATAATTTGGGATGCCTTGGTGGCTTAGTCAGTTAAGCATCTACCTTTGGCTTATGTCATGATCCCAGGGTCCTGGGAGCCAGTCCCACATTAGGCTCCCTACTCAGCAGGGAGCCTGCTTCTCCCTCTGCCCGTTGCTCCCCCTGCTTATGATCTTGCTCTCTCTCTCTCTCCCCAAACAAATAAAGTCTCTAAAAATAAATAAAGGAAATAATTTCATTTCATTTTTCTTTTGTTTGTGTTCTACAGGAATGGTAGTTTACTATCCGTTAGTTGTGGATGGGTTGAAGAAAAATAAATCAATTCCCTAAGCATATTATCACTTTTTATCAGATTTAATAAACTATAGTAAAAGAACACACAGTGGACTCCTTCTCCAGCAGCTCTGTAATTGTGAAGCCATCTGAAGTAGGGCAGCTGTTCACAGAGAACAGTACTTATCTTTGAGAAAGTTTGTGCCAGGAAGAAAAACACTGGCTGACCTATTGTGTTTGAAGAGGAGGGTGGGTGTTCCGTGTCACTGACGCTCACTCCCCACATGTGATTTCAGACAACCGACAGGGACTCTGCTTCGCAGAGGTGCTGCAGACCATGTGCCAGATGGCATCCAGCAGCCGCAACCTCGTCACAAAGTCCGAGTGCTGCTGTGATGGGGGGCGAGGCTGGGGTCACCAGTGTGAGCTTTGCCCGCTTCCTGGAACAGCCCAGTACAAAAAGATCTGTCCTCACGGCCCAGGATACACCACCGACGGAAGAGGTGAGGAGCTGAGGGAACGTCCCGCACCTTGTCGATGCAGTTAACAGTAACTGATTCATTGGAAGGAAAAGTGAAAAATCGATAAAATGGCTAAAATATTTGTATGCATGTGTGTTTGTATATGCTTTTTGCTAATGATTAAGAGACTTCAAAGGAAGTAATCTTCATACTGAATCTAAGAGCAGAACTTACTAGGAAACAGAAGCCTGAAGCTTAGGTAACAGTAAGTAATTTTCTTGAGATCACATGTTTTCTAAGGGATGGACCCAGAAGTGGAACACATCTGCCTGACCCCAAAGGCCATGTCTGTAACCCCCAAACTCTACTTGCTTTATTTAAATAGGTGTTGCTTATTTGAGTGTGCACAAGGACACAGTCTGCAACATATTTACAAACCAAACCTCATAATCTGTTAGTGGTTTCCAGTTTTGTTTTGTTTTTTTTCTCCCTGAGACTACTCCTCATTGAAGTTTATACCTAAAGGCTCTAACTTTGGAGATAATTCTAACCTCTGACCCATTATTCCCCTTTGTTTCTTTTTCTTTTTTTTTTTTTAAACAACCACCTGAGAGACTGTCCTGAAAAGATAACCATTTTCTCCTACAACTGTACAAGCTATTGGCCCTGGGCCCAGTTACTCTGCTCATGAAACCCTTTCTTGAGAGTTTAATCCAAGTGTGGATATGAGGTCCAGGAGTGGGAAATCACCACAAATCCCAGATTAATTGGACTTCAGAGAGGTAGCTTTCTACGCCACGCCAAAACAGTTCATACTTAGATTGCAAAATGAGTAGACTGAAGCTGGGCTCTCAACAGAGCCTCATTTATAGACCTACCTCTTCCAATCCCTCCCGAATATTCTTTCTTCCCATTCATGTTGCTGAAGTGATGAGGAGGTACCCGAGCGCTGTTGTGAATGTTATTTGCTAGTTATTTCATGTCAGTCCCTTTGTTTCTCTTAGGTTCTCACCAGTTTCATCCTTGCATGTATAATAACTGTCTGTGTGTGTGTGTGTGTGTGTGTGTGTGTGTGTATTTTTTCCCCACACACAGATATTGATGAATGTAAGGTGATGCCAAACCTCTGTGCCAATGGTCAGTGCATCAATACCATGGGATCATTCCGATGCTTCTGCAAGGTCGGCTACACAACAGACCTCAGCGGCACCTCGTGTGTAGGTACGTCTGGGGGTGGCCAACTGCTGTTTCCTAGAGCCACTGCTGGCCCCGCGGTAGGTTTACCATGGAACACCGCAATGTTCCTTATGCAGTCATGCCATTCCTTTCAGGAGTGTGGTTCCTGGTATCACAGTAATTGTCCTTGCCCAGTAAACTGCGACACAGAACTGTTCAGTTCATCAGGAAGTGTTCAGTCACGGAGTGTAAAACTACAAAATCTGCTTCACCATTTTATATTTTAATTTAAAATTAAAAGTGCACCTTTGTTTGTCAGTCTCTTGATGAAAGAAGAGGGCTCCTGACAGTGAGCCTGTGTGTGAGTCTATGTAGGGAGAGCGCTTTTGTGCTTATTCCTCATTGCTGGGTTTTTGCATAAAATACACGAATGAAGCTTCCTGTAAAATTTGCAGTTGCAAAGCAGTGTCAGGACAGAATCCTTCTACATTTTTCACAATATTTTTTCTAATTTAACTTCTGACACCCACACTATTCTGTACCAGTTGAGGGCAGGGGGTGGAGAGCTTGCTTCTAATGGGTCTTTCCAAAGCATTTGACTTAGTTTTCACTGAAGAAAAAGAAGTCTCTTCTCCTCCATATTAATCAACTTGCATGATAGTCCATTAAAGTACCTATTTTAATAACAAACACACCTGGCATGAAAAGGTTCAGATAAACCAAACTGGCCCTTTGTAAGCATTTGACTCACTTGGTTGGGCATGAGAGTCCTTGAGAACAGGCTAGCATCAAGAGCTTCTGGCGTGCTGGGGGCATCCATCAGTGTCCTTCACGAGGAAATGGAGATTATTTGCTGTCCATCAGTCCTAGCAGAGCATGCAAGGGAGGACGATTTGGGAGGGTTGTTTTGACTCAGGATGTGAGCAGAGTGTGTAGAATCTACAAGGCACTGTGCTGTGTGCTGGGGCTCTGCTATCTGTGGGCTAAAAGAAAAGAGGGAGACGTTACTGAACCCTGCAAGGAGAAAGCTATGCACCGAGGGCTGCTTTGAAAGGCGCCGTGACCTCTGATCCAGTGACTTGGAGCCTGAGCCATCTTGCAGGGTGAGTGGAACGAAGTAAGGACCAGACAGAAGACAGAGGGCAAGAGACCCTGATGACTGTGTGTGTGCAGTGGAGCTGCTGGGCCAGGAGCAGCAAGGGCCTGACTGAGGGGCGGTGAGCCTGTGGGACCCCACGGTGCTTGGCATGTCAGTTCACAGTTTAAGAGGATGTCTTCCAGATTCATATGTAAGGAGAAGCTCTTAAGAAAATGATTCTTGTGGTGTAAACCAGAGTACATAAGGCTAAAGAATGCAGTGGGGTTTTTTGCCCCTGGACGTTACATGTATCCAGGAATCATACATTGATCTACAAAGTAAACCCGTATGTTACTTTCAAGATAACTGCTGTGCATCATTTTCCCCTGGCTGTTTTTCCATTTTAAGTTGAAGCCGAAAGGAAAAAGATAAAGTAGGAATATGGAGAGAGGAAAGAAGCCAGTGGTTGCTTGAAACTAAGAATTGTAATCTTGATCTCACTTTCATTTAGATCTCGATGAATGTTCCCAGTCCCCAAAACCATGCAACTTCATCTGCAAAAACACTGAAGGGAGTTACCAGTGCTCCTGTCCTCGGGGCTACGTCCTGCAAGAGGACGGAAAGACCTGCAAAGGTGAGGGACACGTCTCCACCATTCCCGACCCTCTTGTCTCCCTCCTTAACACATCCAAAGTCAGCTAAGGAGCTTTTCTGGCTGCATGGCCTTCATTAAGGAACATCTTCCCAGTGACCATTTGATTACTCACAGAAAATTCTACCAGAGGACCCAGGTAGGAGGCAGGGAGAATTAAAGCCCAAATCACAGCTGTTTCCTTCTTATCTAGCAGACCACACAAAATGATAATTAAATGAACTTATATAAAACAAAAAAATGTTAGGGAGGGAAGAGATTGAAACAAATAAATAAGATTTCCTTTGCTGCTTATCTAAGATTTTATTTCCTCTCATCTATCTTTATTACTTGACTGCAGAAGATTGAAAATGAATGGGTGAATTTCATTTTTTTGCACAGGTAGTATTAAAAGTAATTATCAAACTAAAGTAGACAGTGATGATAGCTCCCGCGCAAGACTCATACATTCGGTTTTATTGTAAACCTCTCCTGTATGGAATAAATGGATTGAGGAAATTCCTGTCTAGCTAAATGTTTGAAATACAGGTTATTCTTAAGAAGATGTAGTTTTATTTCCAAGGAATACCAAATAATAATAATAATAATTATTATTATTATTATTATAGTAAGCAGTACTGTTCTCTTAGATCTTCGTGAACCGCTGTGAGTCAGTTTAATTTTGCATGTTATGAGTGTAGACAATGCATGTTTATTAAGCTTTAAAATAATGAGTGTTATAGTTTCTACATTTATTTAAATATATTCTCCCATATTAAGTTCTAATCTCACCAGAATTACATTTCGAGTTTTCTGTTAGTATAGTCCAAATATAAATTCCATTTATTACTAGAATCACAGATGCCATGTTTTTGCTTCCTCTGGTGTTTATGATGCAGTGTTCACTTGGAGCCTAAGAGCCTGACTCAGTGCTTGTTTTCAGACCTTCATCAGTTTCCAGCTTCTGTTTTATTTTTATTTAACCCACCCCCGCAACTGTTCTCACAGTGAATACCCTAAGGTTCTAATTCTTGCATTTAGTGCACAGTGAAGTACTGGCTGGTCACTTATTCCGCTACTCGCCCTATGCATTATGGGAGTCTTGTGATGCTTCCAGCAGAACTCTACACGAAATACCCCCAAACAGAACATGTCCACATCCTGTGGCTTCCTGAGAGGGAAGGCAGGGCCAGGTAACTCTGCACTTCTTTTTCACTGGCCTCTCTTTCACCTCAGACCTTGATGAATGTCAGACCAAACAGCACAACTGCCAGTTCCTCTGTGTCAACACACTGGGAGGTTTTACCTGCAAATGCCCGCCTGGTTTCACACAGCACCATACGGCCTGTATTGGTAAGACACACTGCATGTGGGAAGTTTTGCTAATTGTGGGTAGATGCATAAGAAGTGTACTTAAAATGGTAGACTATTGAATGGCTCCATACTCCATTTAGAACTGCTAGGTCATGATTACTGGTCTAGAAATAATATAGGTGTTTTTCAGAAGAATAGTACCCAAAGGCAAAAATACATGAAGTTCAAGCTTATTTACGATCCAAGCACATAGACGGTAGGTATATTCCAAACAGGACCTTCAGGTTGCATTCTAAATATAACCATGTATTTTCAGACTAAATATAAATAAACGTTCATTGTGATTTAGAACACGCTAATGAACATGGTGGGTTATTTTATGTTAGAAGACACACATATTTTTTTTTAAAGATTCTATTTATTTATTTGATAGCAATCACAAGTAGGCAGAGAGGCAGGCAGAGAGAGACAGGGAAGCAGGCTCCCCGTGGAGCAGAGAGCCTGATGCGGGGCTTGATCCCAGGACTCTGGGATCATGACCTGAGCTGAAGGCAGAGGCTTTAACCCACAGAGCCACCCAGGCACCCCAGGACACACATATGTTAAGAGAGTTTCAGTCTGCATTGTCAAAAACCCAAGTCCTCAGTTGACCCAAGATATGCTCTAATTTCACCTCTCTTGAAATACTTTTTTTCTTTGCCACTTTGCCTCTAACCTGAGAGTGAATCCTGGCATAGATTTCCCTCAGGTTTTCACATCTTGAACTTAGGTTTTCATGCCTCACTTTGCATTTCGTGTAGTGAAATCTGAGTCATATAATGATTGGGAAGCTTGACACTCCTCCTTCCTGCTTTGCTAGACAACAATGAATGTGGGTCTCAGCCTTCACTTTGTGGAGCAAAGGGAATCTGTCAAAACACGCCTGGAAGTTTCAGCTGTGAATGCCAAAGAGGGTTCTCTCTCGATGCCACTGGACTAAACTGTGAAGGTGAGTTTATCTGCTAAAAAATCCTTAAACACAGCAAACTATTTTCTTTTAACTTGCAAGCCACCAAATGAGAAATGAGATCATCTCAAAAAGAAAAAGGTATTTAACAAAGTAGAACTCAGCAACTGATTTTTGTTCATACGTTTTCATATATCATTTTGGGGGTAAAGGAAAACTGTAATGTGATAGAACAAAAATTCTATATGAACTGGCTGTTAAAGTAACTGGAGTCTTTGCCTAATTACTGACCAAAAAAAAAAAAAAAAAAAAAGCTGGAAAGGAATTCTGTAGCTAGTAATTCTGTACAGTAGTGTACAGGTACATCAGAAAGACATGGACTTTTTTCCATGATAACTAAATGTGTGACAGTTAAGTGTAAGAAAAGAAACCGTTATCAAAGAGAACTGTAAAATCTATGACAGCTCTGGGGAAAGTGATCGCTGTTTCCATTTCATTTGTTCTGAAACTCCTCCTGTTCACTCTCTTCTCCAAAAATGGGCATTTTCTGTCGAGCCGCCCACCCTCACAATAGGTGCTTCCTGTAAAGTCAAAGAAACATTAAACTGGGAATAAAATAAGAATCTGTCTATACTCAACACAATACTCTACTGTCCTCCAACATTTCCACTGCAAGGGCTAATATAGTAGAACTGGTATCTTTTACAAAACACCCATGCCAGAAATTATAAGACTCTGTACATTCCCTTATGTTTGTATAAACTATTGCAATTTAAGTCCTTAATTGATTTTAATGCCCCTTTATTATTCTTTGGGATTTATGATTCTGGATTCTAGAAATATATTCAGGGTTTTTAATATACTCTTTATAAGAACTAGAAGACATGTATAAATCTAATCTGTAGCCAAGAAAAGTTCAGTTTTAAAGATTTCCATTTTAACATTTTATATTTGAAGTCCTCGTAACTTCTAAAGTATTCTGAACATACAGCTGCTTGCCACGTGTAAGTTCAGCCTGTGACCATCCACATAAGATACCATTTATTAATTAGCCATATAAATTTGTTATATACACATCAAACATGCCAATTTTATTTCACTCTTTATGAGTAGATTTCAAAGTCTCAGTTGTCATTCCAAAAGAGTACGCATGTGCGGACAAAGAAATTTTTCCATATGTTGTAATAATACCACATCATATCTAAAAATAATATATTTAAATACTTAAATTTTTCATCTAATTAATGTCAAATGGTAATAAAATTTTTTGCATGCAAAACAATTATACTTTTTAGATATCTCTGTAGTGCTTATATCCTCCCAAACATGAAGATATTTATTGAGACTTATTTACTTACTTACTTACTTATTTTAGAGCATGAGTGGGTCATCGACTCTCGGTTTTGGCTTAGGTTGTTACCTCAGGGTCATGAGATCGAGCCCTACATCGGACTCTACGCTCAGCGGGAAGTCCGCTTGAGATTCTGTCTCCCTCTCTCTCTACCCTTTCCCACCCCTCTCAAATAAATAAATCTTTAAAAAAAAAAAAAAGAAGAAGGTGGGTTCTTAGATCCATTCTTTGTATCGCGGGCTAATAACCATGTGACTTGGAAAAACTGACAGTCTCTCTGTGTGTCTTGTTTATCAGTTCTCCTGATAATAGTTAACGCAGGTTGTGTTTGGAGGGCATTTAAGAACAGTAGAGGAAGGGGGGTGCATAAGTATCTTGCCGGGATTGTTTTTGCAGATGTGGATGAATGTGATGGAAACCATAGGTGCCAACATGGCTGCCAGAACATCCTGGGAGGCTACAGGTGTGGCTGTCCTCAAGGGTATATTCAGCATTACCAGTGGAATCAGTGTGTTGGTGAGTTCTCACTTGTTACATAGCATCTGCTTTCTTACTTTAAAGTATCTGTATAAGATGAACAAATAATAAAAGTGTTGATGTTTCAGTGTAGCCTCTGAATCCTAGAACTTTAACACCAGTCCTCTGGACAGATGCACAGACAGGGGCTCTGTGACACTAGTCTACTTGTGTATGTTTGAAAATATCCAAAATAAAAATGTTGGGTTTTAAGTACCCCAAAGGGAACTCAACTAAAACTTTTATAATTACAATTTTCTACTAGATGTAATTTTAACTTTCTGAAGATGGTGTCAAGATTCATCATCTTTATTTGCTAAGGTCAGGGGCTTTTCATCATTAATTTCTTAACTTTAGATTTGGGGTGAAGAATTGCCCATCCATCTCCCTCATAAGTCCTACATCTAAATGAATTCAGATCAGCTTAATAAGGACTGTCCATCTGTGCTTTTCAGTTACATACATTAATGAAGAAGGCTAAGTATCTGAAGGTAGAAATTGTAGCTACTTACAGCTAATTCTGTTGAACTGAATTTGTCTCCAGACAAAAGTATTTGTAAAATAACATCTCTAGGCCCTCAACCCTGTTCCTGGCACTGATAACAGTCAATGGAAATTCTCCTTTAAGAGAGAGTCTGATCAAAGAGAACATTATTCTGTGCTTGAATAGCCAGCTGATGTACTTAGCAGAGGCCTGATTTCTTGGCTCCGCCTGAGTGCGCTTCATGGACCTGCCCTCAGCAGATGCCCCAACAGCAGAGCCTGAAAGGGAATCGAGGTCCTGAGGGGAGCCGGTGGGGTGCTCTCCTGTGCCTCTGCCATGATTTCAGTTTCAGATAGGCCCGTGTTTCTCAGATACTTCACTGAGCATCCACTTGATAAATTAATCTGATTTTATCCTTTGTGGTCTTCTCAAAAGAAATTTCTAATGACAGTTTAGTGAATTGAGAAGAGAAAATCAAGCTGAATTTCAAAGGAGGGAAGCCAGCTTGGTGAAAGCCACAGAGAGGCTGTGGTCTTGTGCGAGGCCAAAGACAGATGCTCCGTCAGCCCACGAATAGATGCTCGTGCAGGGAAATGCAGAAACCATTCGTGATCAAGAAGTTAGGGACACAGTTTCCAAGGATTGTCAGAATGATTTGTTAGGCAGTCAATCAAAATGTTTGGTGGGGTTACTTCTTTCTCTCTTCACACACAAAAATGCTGCCCAAGTCCTTATGCCCATATTGATTTATAAACAGAGGCAAAGTATAGGCACGCTCTTGAGAATATAGAGATCAGTGCATTTGTAGACAGCTGTTGAAACAGTGTAAAATAATTATATTGCTTTGTTTACTAAAGTGGAGGGTCTCCTATTTTATAAATAATATGGACTTTTTAGTTAAATCTATGGCTCTTAAGGCAAAAGAATGATCTTCTGATATTTCATAGGTGTCAGCTTATTAAATAGAATTCTCATTTTTGAAATGTTCCTAAGTATAAATAAGAGCACCTGTGGAGTATCAGCTCACTTTCCAAGTTTTTAAGTTTTCTGGAGCTTCTGCCTGTGAACATCTAGTGCAAAAACAGTTGTAAAGGTTTTCACTAAATTGGTCTGATTTTAAAATTAAGGCTGCTGCTATATCCTAATTCCCCTTTGGGGGATTCTCTGAGTAGGCATTTCAGCAAGGCCATCACCCCCCAGCAGCTCACATAGTGTCAGGGCAGGGATTTACTTGGAAAGGTTCTAGATTCATCTGTGCAGGATTGAGGAATCTAACTGGTCCCGACTTTAATTGCTGACTTCCTTGCTTTGAACCCTACATAATTCCAGTGGGAATTTTAACCCAACTATATGGCAGGAATAGAATTAAACCATCAGGAATGAATAAAAGCAACAGGTTATCAAAAGAACAAGAATCCTGACAAAATACAACTTGAAAGGCCACAAATTATTTTTATCTGTTACTGCATATGTGAATATCATTACTCATTTCATATGCTTGAGGGGGGAAATGCAGAATGAACTCTTTCAGATTTATCTGAATTCCCTTAGTAAATGGACAAAACTGTTCAGAGTCAATGCATCAGATAGTTTAATATTAAATTGTTAATACTACTGCCAACTTAAGGAAAATGACAGTTTTTTTGTGTTAATACTGAAAAAAGGTTTTAATTCAAATGAATACTTGAAAATATTTCTGGTCACTTGCCAGAGAATATTTATAACACTCTGCTATATATGCTATAGAGTTTCTCAGATGTTTGCAAACATTGTAATTATTCAAAACTGAAAATTAAGTATTACCCTTTGTATATAAAGAAAAATTTTTTATTAGGGAAGTTTTTGGTTATGTAGTGTTCACTAACTTCCAGTTGCTTCTGGGGTCACTTCAAAATAATTTGATCACAGCTTAGTGAAGCATAAATCAGCTCAAAGTATGTATCAAACATGAACATATTTTCTTTTTTTTTTTTAAAGATTTATTTATTTATTTGACAGACAGAGATCACAAGTAGGCAGAGAAGCAGGCAGAGAGAGAAGGGGAAGCAGGCTCCCTGCCAAGCAGAGAGCCCGATGTGGGGCTTGATCCCAGGACCCTGGGATCATGACCTGAGCTGAAGGCAGAGGCTTTAACCCACTGAGCCACCCAGGCGCCCCAAACATGAACATATTTTCAAAGTGAGATGACCAGAGTCCATAAAAATATACCACAATGTACATTTGTAACATACAAATATGAAGTGTTTCATGGTGCTTACAAAAACAGTACACATTTTTAAATGTTCTTGTCAGTAGTATGTAAATACCATTTACTCAGTTGGTTTTGCAGATAATTTTTCTACATAACACAATGTCTAATACCATATTCATAGCAGGATTGTTTTGTTAAATTATAACCTAATTTGCATTCTGTTACAAGAGAAATACTGGATATAAATGTCAGAGTTAATGATTAGAGCAGATAAGCCTCTGTGGCAGAATGCCAAGTCTTTTGTGTTTAGAAATAAAACAGCAGTTATGTCTGTGTCATAGGCAGCCTAGTGATTAAGAATTCATTAAATACTTTCTCCTGATGAAATGAAGACTGAGAGTTTGTACATATTAGGTAATCATCACAGGTTTAGATCGAGAATTCTCTATTTTGTTGGCCTGATTTAATTGTGAAACTACAATGATGACACAAATGTTGCCGCATAATGTCTGCCCTTTTGGTAACCCATGTGCTGAACTTAATGAGCTCCGGGTTCCTGCAAGAGGCCCCAGCCACACGGAGACCCCATCTGCACCCTCCATAAGCTCCCTGAGTGGCTGCACGGAGGCCCTTCCCTCCAGCTGCCATGTCCTCTCCTTACACATGGACCATGTCCCCACGGGGGCTGAAACACAAACTTGTCACATCCTAGGTCAGCAGACACACTCTGTTCCAGGGGAGTCCCAGGAATCAGTGAGAATTCCACGGAATAGATGGGACTTGTGCCCAGGGTGGAAGCTGGATTATAAGAAAGCTCAAAGGAGTCAAGCCACATGCTCTTTATCAGCCAGACAGTTAAGAGCAAAATTGTCATCTCCCAAGTTAAAAGCACAATCAGGCTTTGATGTTGTTAAAATATTAGCAACTGAAAGTATAACCTATAATTATCCTGCAAGAATTTACAGCGTAAGATTATTAAACAGGTAAAACTGATGTCAGCTTGATGCCCAGATGCAAACCTCTCTCAGAAGACACATTCTGCCCCTAACAGGTTCTCAGTAGCTAAAAGCATATGAGATTTTTGGTTCAGTAGATCCACTTAAATAATGCTTCTCTCAGTTATTTTAATTCAGACTATTTAAATGTTTATATATACTTTTCTCCCCATATAGAATGAATTTGGGAATTGCTGGGAGAATATACATGTACCCAGATATAGGGGTTTTTTTTTAATCGAGATAGAATTCACAGACCAGAAAATTCATTATTGCAAAATGCGTAGAGTTCAGTGATGTTTAGTATATTCTCACCAGAGTTTGCAGCCATCACCACATTTTCATTGCTCCAGAAAGAAACACCATACCCATAAGCAGACATCTCCATTTCTTTCTCCCTGTAGCTCCTGGAAAATAGTAATCTACTTTCTAGCTCCATGGATCTGAGATTCAGGCTTTTGAAGTAACCTTCAGTTCAGAGAATATAAAAGTTATTCAGTAGACAGACTGCAAAGGTCTGTCCCCAAGAACTGCCATTGTATTGAGAAACAGCACAAACAGAAAATATAAAAGAGTAGGGCAAGGCTTTTTTAAAGCCGTAATTTAGGCGGATTTGTTGGGATTTGGTGATTTGGGTTTTGTTTTTTGGGGTGTTTGTTTGTTTGTTTGTTTTTACTTGTATATGCTTTTGCCAATCAGCCATCAGGGTAAACATTTTTTAAATGTTTTAAATATCTAGAGATATTTCTCTGTAAAACCATCAAGACTGTGAGACTGGACCTCTTTGCCCCCACGTAAGAGTCTCTTCCTTTGTGCTCCTAGACGAGAACGAATGCTCCAATCCCAGTGCCTGCGGCTCTGCTTCCTGCTACAACACCCTGGGGGGCTACAAGTGTGTCTGCCCCTCAGGATTCTCCTTCGACCAGTTCTCCAGTGCCTGCCACGACGTCAACGAATGCTCATCCTCCAAGAACCCATGCAATTACGGCTGCTCTAACACGGAAGGGGGCTACCTCTGCGGCTGCCCGCCCGGGTACTACAGAGTGGGACAGGGGTAAGGCCGCCACCCCCTGCCTCGTACACAGGGAAGCAGGAAAGTGGACGGGGATGAAAAGCCCAGGAGAAAAAGCACTGCTCAGAGGACTTAGGGTATGGGAAGAAGCACCACTGGGAAGGCCCCCGGTTAGGTCAGCGCAGCCAGGACCGCTGCCTCTATGGTGTCTGTGAGACCACCTTTTACTATATAGGGAGCGCTCTACTGCCCCTTGGCACAGCCTGAATTGACTCAGATCCCTCAAGGCCAGAGACAGGTCAGTGTTGGAAAATGCGGCTCCCTTGTTGTCGCTGACACCTGGGTTCTAAAGTTCAAGTAGGAATGGCTCTGCCCCAGCTTTTTCTATGAATTGCGGCAAGTGCTTGCTCAGTGGTCCCCAAGGAAGGAGCCTGTCCCTCCCTTTGCTCCTCTAGCTTTACACTGCACAGAGAGGATGGGCCTAGTTCCTGTGGTGCCATCTCCACCGGGCTGGCTTTCTTCCAGCAAAGGGCCCTCTCCCAAGCGAGCTGTCTCGAGGGCCGCTGGCTGCAGCGGAGGTGCGGGCGGTCTGCATCCTTCCGCCTGGCAGCTGGCTCTCCCAGCACAGAAGACAGGAACTGACGAGTCAGTCAGGGTCATCTTCCCCAGAAGGAGCAGTGAGTGAGTCAGGCACTGAGGGGAAGGAACACATCTGTCTACCACTGGTACCTCCTAGTGCTTGAAACCCAGGTCTTGGGCTGGATAAGTGTCCTTAAGAGCCAACATAGCGACTCTCATGGTCTGTGATGGGAGCTCAGAAAGCACAACTGCTGCAGCAGCGAGCTCTCGCGAGAGCCTAAGCACAGGTTTCAGACTTACAAAGCAACAGAAATTCTTTTTTAACTTCTTGATTTAACTACACCTGAGTGCTTCAGTCGAATTAGGATCGAAAACTGGAGAAGCCTGGAGGTACTCTCAAGAATTCTGATGTGCAGAATGAGGGAGAATCTCATGCTTCAAGTGTCAAAGGAAAGAGTTACCAGGAGTATTAGGTGTTCCTGTTTGTGAGTTTACAGTTCCTTTGTTGGTTTCTTGTCTCTAAGAAGTCTCTGCTCTACCACTGGAAAACCACAGTCACAGTTAATGGTGAAGTCTAACCATGCCTTGCTTCTTCTTGCCCACAGCCACTGTGTCTCAGGAATGGGATTTAACAAAGGGCAGTACCTGTCACTGGATGCAGAGGTCGACGAGGAAAATGCTCTGTCCCCAGAAGCATGCTATGAGTGTAAAATCAATGGCTACTCTAAGAAAGATGGCAGACAGAAGAGAAGTGTTGGGGAACCCGAACCCACTGCCGTGAGTAAACCTCTGTCTTGTCATAAGATTTTATCCTTAAGCAGGAACATGTACTACACAGTCAAATTTTACATCAGTTTCAGCCTCACTGAGGTTACAGCTTTCTTGTAATGTTATAACTAAATTCACAGACACAATATGGCAGAGACACATTACAATTAATGGCATTATTAGCTCAGAACACAAGGACTAGGGGAAAAAAAACTTAAAAGATTCATAGTTTCAGATCTATGTTTTTGTCCTGACAAGAAAATTGAGTTGACACTGTGAAGTGCCTGGAACAGTGCCTGGCATATTAGTAAATGTCACCAAGTAACACCTGGTATCCAACGATGTTGGTGATTTTCCCAAAAATCAGCCATAGCACCACCCTCTTCATATAACATTATTGCAAAATTGCTCCCCCCCCCCCCCCCCCCCCCAAAAAAAACAACAACCCTGGGCAACAACTAGCTGGCTATGTGAGTTGGGTGACTCGCTTCATTTTTCTGGGCCTCTGAAACTTCCCTCATCTGTAAGGCTAGATTTCCCTAGCCAAAATGTCTGTGGTTCTATTTTGTAATAGTAAACAGGCCAGTATTAGATTAGGTCAACTTAATCTAATACTGGCAATTAAGATATCCATCAAATACCCCTTGACTACAAATCCAGAAATTTTGCTTATGAAAAACTCCCACTGTGATACTGGGGACAGGATTCTGTCTGATCACTGATGGGCACTTTTTTTTTTTTTAAACAATTTTATCTACCTGCCTATCTACCTATTTTTCTGTTGGTGAAAGTGAGAATGTGTACCCAAGTGGGTAGAGGCTCAGAGGGCAGGTAGAGACAGAATTTCAAGCGGAGCTCAATGTGTGGCTCGATCTCAGACCTTGAGTTCATGACCTGAGCCAAAATCAAGAGTCAGACAGTTAACCAACTGAGCCACCCAGGCACCCCAGTACCCCAGTAGGCACTTATGTGCCAGCAGAGCCAAGTTCTTACTTAAAGGTATCCACTCAAAGCTTTGGATTTTTGCTTGTCTTACAAATAGCATTCTAGGGGCACTTGGGTGTCACAGTCAGTTAAGCAGCTGACTCTTAGTTCCGGCTTGGGTCATGATCTCAGGGTTCTAGGATGGAGCCCCATATCCAGCTCTGTGCTCAGCACGGAATCTGCCTCAGGATTCTGTATCTCCGTCTCCCTCTGCCCCTCCCCCTGCTTGCTTGTGCCCTCTATCTCTCTAAAATAAATCCTTAAAAAAAATAATAAAATAGCATTTTAAAACCTCCCACCCTTCTGACCAAGTGAGATTTGGTTTATCTGGGACCTGCCATACCGGTTTTTTACCAAAGCTGATTCAAACCCAAGCCTAGGACTCTTCAGGTCCCTCTGTCTTCACTAATGGCTCCCTGTAAACACACCCCACTCATGGCTATGGGGGCCTTGTAAATCAAGCCAGGCCTTCAGAGGCCAGATCGCTCTGGGTATCATCCCTACCGTTGTCTAAGAGCCACACTTTGAAATTAGACTCCAGCCAAAATATATATATATATACAATCATTTCTTAAATTATTTTTTCATTAATAAGCTTGTTATTCCATAAACTCATCAACAGTAGTTTACAGTGTGAAGCTCTCTGTAGGCTCAGCCCTGTCACCGGACCTGGGTCAGGTGCATGAGAGGCTGTACAGATCTCCACCTTGCACTCTGTGGAACGGACCTTGCCCCCAGCTGCCAGGGCCTTGCGGGAGCCTCCCTGTACAATCACTCGTGGTGCGGAGAGCACAGAGTTGTCCTCCTGGCCACAGCCCCAGCAGAAAGCCTCTCCCCGTCCTCTGCCTGTGCCTTAGAATTTCTTCCCACGTCCTCTCCTTCTCTTTCTCCAGGTTGAACACATCAGCCTGGACAGTGTCGACATGGACAGCCCCATGAGAATGAAGTTCAACCTCTCTGGCCTTGGCTCGAAGGAGCACATCCTAGAACTCATGCCAGCTATCGAGCCCCTCAACAACCACATCCGCTATATTATCTCCCAAGGGAACGACGAGGGGATCTTCCGCATCCACCAGAGAAATGGGCTCAGCTACTTGCACACGGCCAAGAGGAAGCTTGTGCCCGGCACGTACACACTGGAAATCACTAGCATCCCTCTCTACAAGAAGAAGGAGCTTAAGAAACTGGAAGACCGCAATGAGGATGACTACCTCCTAGGGGAGCTTGGGGAGGCTCTCAGAATGAGGCTGCAGATCCAGCTCTATTAACCCCTTACAGACTTGGTTCCAGGCTCCAGTCCCTGCACAGCCAGCCTGCAGCAGCCTCGGAAAAATCAGCGACTAACTGCGAAGAGGGGAAAAAAGACTTTTGTTTCTTTCCTCCCTGTCTCAGACTGCAGAATGTTGACCCTCACAGGGAGGGGTAATTGAGACTCTGGTATGGCCAAAGATTTGAGTACAAAGGCAACCGTGGTTACTGTATTTTTTATATAACTTCACTTTAAAATATATTAAAAGAAAACTAAAACTAAATGTTCAAGAGATCAGCATATGGCACTAAATGCACAAAAATAATGTGAGCTTTTTTTTTTTTTTCCTGTTAGCAGTCTGTAACACTTTGGGTATTTTGCTATAGTTGCTAATTAAAAAAAAATATAGATGTTTATTTATTTTTAATGCAGTAATATATGGAGAAATGAACAAACTATGTAAACAAAAAGGGAAACTCACTTGTTTTTCTTTAGATTTATAAATTTGAGCTATTTCTTTTAGAGGTGCTTTTTAAAAAATCCAGTAGATTCAAGAGAGGTTTCCTTTTGGTTTTCTGCCAGGGGTCCAACTGGTACCCATCTGACGATTTTTAAAGAAAGCCTCCCAGAGCTGTAAGGGCAGCATAATCAATAACTTAAAAGACGGCCATGTCATGAGATCCTTCAGAAAGGAGATCAAAGCCAGAGCAGCTCGCGGTGACGATTGTTCCCATCACCAGACACACACCAGGCAACCGAAGATGAAGCACAACCACTGTAGCAAAATACCTTGACTGCTTGTGAGACCAGTAGCGTTGCAGGCCAAACCGTACTGTATTTCCTTCATATAACCTCAAGGAAGCACATGTGCTCCCCACAACACCTCATTCCTACCCAGGGTGGGCCGCGATCCCGCGGCACCGGAGGCCGCCGAGGTGCGGCCGGTCCTCTGCCAAGGAACGCCTGGCGTTCTGTAGTGTTTGGTGCTGTCTTAGATTAATGGTGCATTTATTATGTTCAAGCTGTTTCAGGATTGCCATATGTGCAAACAAATCATGCAGTACAGCCAAGGAATATATGTTGTTGTTTTTTTTAAATCCATTTTTTTTAGAATTTTCATTAATACTGTAGTTATACACCATATGCCTCGTTTTATCATAGCCTATTGTGTATGAGAGATGTTTGTACAATGAATTGATGTTTAGTTTGCTTTAGTCATTTGAAAAGATTCTGTACCAGGACGTGCTGATAGAAGAACGTCCCCGTGTACTTCTCAACCCAAGAACCTGTCCCTGGACCAGTGACCAAACCTCATATGTGAAATGGCCAAAGCGCGTGCAGGCTCCGGGTTGCTCCTCTCACACCTGTGCTGACCAAAGATTCATAACCAATTTATATCCAGTTGGGGGTTTTGTTTTGTTTTTTTAATACCTAAAAAAAGAAACAGTGTAAATTTGTAATCAAGTGTTTGTGAGGAAAAACTTATGGTTTTTGGTTTTGTTTGTTTTTGTAGTTCTGTATATCAAATATGACACTTTTCTTGCAATAAAGCTTATTTTGGGGTAGTTTGCTGGCTGAGTTTTATGAGACAATAACCTCCACTGTGTTGGTGGGAGGCACTGGGGGTTTTCCCTACGGAGACCTGTAGGAAATTGCCAGAAGGAGAGCCAGCCACAGTTGCAGAAAAATGAGAGAATGCTGTCCAGTCTGTGACACAGGTGTTCAAGTGACAATGACAATGTAAAGTCCTCTTCAGGTAGAAGGACAAAAATCAAGGCAGTAGGTCATTCCCTTCCCCCACAGATTCTAAGATGTCTCGGAGCCCCCCATCTTTCTAGAGACCTGAGAATCCCTTCATGTCATCCCCATGTAGGCTCTGAGGATCACTGTATTAAAGCAGCTGTGAGGAAGTATAACGTTCTCTGAGGCTTTCTTTTTTAAGGCTTTTCCTGAGCTTGAGTTTTTAAGCAACAGTACTTAGCATTCCCAAAGCCAAATGGCATCTCCTCATCCACAAGAATCCAGAGCTTCCCAGCTCTTGCGGCATTAGACTTCCTCAGTGGGTAAGTGGCTAAATATGACAACTCACTTAACTGAAACCCCCATTTTTTTTCCTGATGCACTGTTGACATGAGCACAGAAATGTCTTAGAAGTCCGTTCAATGCAAAGTTTGAGAATCTACACTCAACTTACTCATCTAGGGGATGAGAAAACAAGAAAATACCATGACTGGTCTCAATACTGCCCTCTGCCTATCAGCAAGGCAAGAATTTGCCTCAGGGCACGCTTTCTAAACAGACCACTGAGTTTCATCGGGCGTCTATTACGGCTACAGTATGAGAGCTCATAATGTGAAATCACCTGGAACCAAATTTGACTCTAACTTTGAACTGTGAGCAACAACGCTCTTAACTTTACCTTTAACCTGCTCTTGAAGGAATTTTGAGAATCCACGCCATCAGCTGCTTTACACGGAAAAGATGAAAGACCATTCGGGCCTTTCCACAGAAGGTACTGGCAAACATTTGACTACCTCAAGTCACTCGTAGAAAGAACCTTCTCAGGCACCTCTGGCGGCCTTATTACAATTCTCTTACCCTGAGCACTGGCACAGCCATCATTAATTTGTGTCTCTCTGCTAACTAACTGCTCATCTATTTTGTATCATTTTATCATTCTCATAAAATGTATCCTCAGAAATTACTTTAGCTACGTTATGCAAAACTAAGCCCAGAGATTACACACACACACACACACACACACCCCAAATCCAGTGGGTACATGTATTAGTAATAATAAGCAAAAATTTGGTCTTCAGATAACATGAATTCTCTTTCCATTAGTATTTAGACTTGGATTTTTAAAAAATTTCGTTCTACTGAATACTTTTTTATTTTGCTGCCTACTTGTGGTAGATGAAAGGTGATGGTCATGTTTGCACATGAACCATAAAAACCATCCAGGGATTTCACTCTAAATTCAAACACCTCCCCTTTTGGATGACCTAGGAATATCACACAGAATCATTCATTATAATCTGTCCCTTCTAAATAACCCAAGGTTTTATTTTACATTCATTGCTTTCTTGGTTCACAAAATAAATGCTTGGGGCAGTGGGTGGAAAATACAGCTAAAAGGACAGAGCATCAATCTATCTGAGTCCTACAAACCTTTACGTTCCTATCCTTAGTGCTTCAGGGAAAACAGGTTAATTCATATGTTAAAAATGAACCATGAAAAATTGCCAACCTTTTGCCATATTTGACCTATGGAATGGTAATTTCATACAGTTCAATTTAAAGGTTCAGAAATATTCATGCTCCTCAAGAATAAACTGGAACTTTTAAAATTTCCCATCTCTCTGCAAAACAATCAGTTCCATTCACTCCTTTCCACGCCGCTTGTGGCTCATTTGTACTCCTGATTTACAAGAGTCCACAAGAGAATACACGTAATTTATTCAAATAGCCACTTTCTTTCATGCTCCAAAGACTTTGGACAGAGTCTAAATCACACATCTTTGGGACCTTGTGGCAATTACTGGAAGCTTTCTAAAGACAAAGACAAACCCACTGGGAAAGACTGAAACATAGCACCATTAAAATAAAAAAAGGGTAACTTAAGGCATCTTTACTTCTGGAGAGACAGGGAGAAACAAGACGACTCATTAACACCACACAGAAAGTGAGCAGGACAGCCCTGTTTGCAATCTCAGCTAGCTTGCCTTTGATATTTAGCTTCTGGTTTCTTTCTTTTTTTTTTTTCTTAACCATGATTGCTCACTCAAAGAGAAAGCTATGGTCTTCTTGCTTAATAAGAAGTATGTATATCTGACCCAAATCCTCCTTGAAAATCCCTCCAGGGATGCAGAACAGTGGAGTCCTAAACTACAATGCGCAGCTCCTTTAAATTCACCACATCAACCACTGAGGCAGAATCACCTTGCTGGTAAAAGAAAGAAACCTTCACATCAGGCTGACCTGAGTCTTGTGCATGGGGATGGGCCAGGCTCAC
The DNA here is from genome assembly GCF_010015895.1 of Lontra canadensis. NCBI lineage: Eukaryota > Metazoa > Chordata > Mammalia > Carnivora > Mustelidae > Lontra > Lontra canadensis. The sequence goes on along the minus strand of NW_022630999.1, from coordinate 41,070,611 downwards.
CCGGCTCCCTGGGATCTGAAGCCCCTCCGAGATCCTATCCCCCCACTCTGGGAGGCACTGGTGCATAGAAATCCCCCAGGTGTCCTGACGTCATGTGCAGGTAGGAAACAAAAGGGGAGAAGGCACAATGCTGACGTCCCTCAGCACACCAGTGTTGAATTCCTTCTCCTCTGACGAGCTACCTGACCTCCCTGAGCCTTGGGTCCTTTCTCAGGGTGCTGTTTCCCAGCGCACGGCTGAGAGGACTGCGTGAGACAGGGCAGGCCATGTGGTCAACAGAGGGCCCAGCCCACAACCCACACTTAGTAACTGTCAGCTGCTCTTCCCGTCTTCTTCTTCCTGCTGTGACCAAAGCCACTAGGATAAGAATGTGCCCCATAGTGACACAAAGCTACTTCAGAAGCAGGACCCTGAAACTTGGGCTTCCCATAGACCCTGGCCATGTCTCCTCAATAGTCCACACCTCTAGGGAATCTTTAGAAGTGCCGGTGCGGTCACAGGCGTCTACCACCTCTCCCCTGCTCTTGGCTCTCTAGTTGTGACTACAGCCAGGGGAGCTGGGCCGCAGACACGGCCGGAGTCCTCCCTCCTACTGAGCCCTAGGAAACCAGACATGAAAGAGAACACAGACATAGGATAATCCTCTCTAGGATGATTGAGTGTCATGGAATGTCAGAGCTAGAAAGCCCTTTAGAAGCCTCCTCATATTACCCATGAGGAAACTGAGGCCCAGAGCAGGCACCCAGCTAATGGCACTGCTCGTGTCTGTGGAGGTGAGACCGGAGCCTGGCTGGCTGCTTGTCGTCTGGTGCTGTTCGTATATCCACTCCATGGTAAGCCTATTTGGGTTGAAGAGTTGAAACCCTGAGGATATAGTCCAGTTCCCATGGTTTTAGCTCACACTGAATCCACAAATGTTTTCTAAGCACGATTCCAGCACTGGTTTCTGTTTTGTCTACCCCACCCTCGGTGTGACTGCTCCCAACCTCCTCAAGACCAGAGACCCTGTGTGTGCACCAGAACGCCAAGACCCTGGCTGCCACGGAGTCACCCCCTCCAACCCCTGCGACCGTGTACTTCTTGAAATGCCCTCAATAGCCCAGGCTTTCCAAGTGTTAAACATGTTATTTAAACCAGGCCTTCCAAACTTTTAAAAACAAATACACATTTGTTTTACGAAGTGTGCCTAAAGAAAGCACACTAGTTGCTTGTGTTACTTAATTGTCATCCCCCCCCTTTTCCTGTGCGCCTAAAAAAAGTATTACTAGATTAAGTTGGCTTACTTCTGCAATAGCCAAGAACCAACAGCTCTCCTTAGTCACCCCCGTTAGGGCTGCAGATTAAATGTCAGGATGCAGTGTAGACATTTTCCAAAGGAAAACAGGAAAACGCTTTACATGATATTTAGCGCAAGCCATAGGGAAAGTGAGCATTAATAGCCTTCCCCAGACAACTACTGTTCCATGCGTGAGCTGCATTAATGAAACAGCGGTATGTGCTGGGAATGGCCAATTCCTGAAAAAGTGTCAAAAAAGCAACCCCTGGGCCTGCTTCGGCTTCTGTAGTTTCCGCTCCTAGGTTTACCCCCTTCCTCCGGCTCTAGTGGACCTGGCCCCTGCTCTGCCACTGAGAAGCCTGCTTGTTTGAGCCGCGGTGGATTTCCAGCCTCAGCCTGCACCTTCGTGGCTATAGGACCCGCGGCAGGGGCCCAGGCCCCAGGGCCACGTACCAGCACCTGGGATGAGCCCACGGCTTAGTTAACTCACGTTCTGTTTTAATCAATGAGTGAATGAAGGGAGGCAGGGTACTCTCAGACTCTCTACCACCCTGGGGAGGAATGAACCAGTACAGACCATGATGAACTGCCCCGAGGGGAACTGGCCCCTGTCTAAAGAGCGGGTGATTTCACAGTAACAGTATTACTGGCAATCTGAACATATTTCTGGGGATCACTCTGGAAATGCCTTCCCATCTTTTTGGAGGACTTTCTTGATTTAGGTTGCTTTTTTTGCACCTTTCTAGGAAGCCTCGTGGATCTCATCCAGGAGGAGAGTCAGATGCAAGGCTCTTGGGAAGGCTCACTGTCATCTGGATTTTTCACAGGAGAGGAACCTCATCCACACCTGGACCAGCTGCCACGTCGGTGGTGCTAGGCATGGGAGGCCAAGCCAAAGACTTTCTCTTCTCACAGAGAGCTTACAAAACTCTGATTTTTGAGGCAGATTAACTACAGGAATATTTGTTGGACATCTATATCCAGTCCTAAAGGGATTTTGCCCTCAAAAGTTGAGGGTTGATTCAGAGAAACAAGATAAGCAGATGAGATTATAAAATGGTATGGGGTCAATGGCTGTAGTGAATCCCTCAGACAAATGACCTAGACTGTGTTGGCCAGGAGAGTGGTGGCTGAAACCTAGAGCTGCCAGAGTTGGTTTCCTAGGGATGGTGGGAATCGAGCTGGACGTTGCAGAGCAAGGTAGACTTGGAAGTAAGGTAGACCATGGGAAGGAGCCCCTGGGAGATAGAAGAGCATGCACAAATGTGGACATGCATACGGGAACAGGAAAGACGGGCCAATGGACCTTGAATGATGGCACCATCAAGTACGAAAGACAAGATGAATGGGCAGGACGGGGCTAGGGTGTGAGGTGCCCTAAGGTCACACTGAACCATTTGGACTTTACCCTGTAGTCAATAGTTGATGAGGGGTCACTGGTATATGGATGAGAAGTGATGAAGAGAAGAGGACCTAACACCAAGCCCTGGGAAATACTCCAGAAATAGAATCGGAGCAGCTGTCAGAGCACGGGAGGGAAAGAAAAAGCGGAGGTGGTTGTAAAACCAGAACAGAGTGTCAACGATGTCCAGATAGGGAGGTATTTGAGAAAAGCATCACAAGAGTTATTTGCTAACAAAAATCAATCTTCTCCATTCACAGTCTCCAATTTTTATCTCTTTCTGTACCTGAGTCACTCTGTTGCCAGCAGACACAAAACCAACGATGTACAGGATCCTTTTCCACCCACCGACCTGAGAGGTGGCATGGCAGATGGGGAAAATGATAGCCTTTCAGGCAAAAAGATTTGGGTGTGTATCACCTCTACTGCTCACTCGCTGGGTGGAATGAGTCACGTGCTGTTAAGCTTTGTAAGTCTCCATGGGTGGCCCACATGCATCACCCTTCCCCAGGAATTCCTGGGACAAAGTACCAAGTCAGTCACACTGGGACATCAGTTGTCTCTACCTGCCACCACTGGGGTCTCTCTCCTTGGAATGGGACTTGCGCAGAATAAAACAAGAACAAATAACAGTTCTCACAGTCAACCTAAGGACCCTCCCATGGAACTCTGGGTCACCTCCTCCCATCCCGATCCCCAGAGCTGACCGGTTCTGCCTTCTGTCTAAGTCTCGTTCTTCAGTGTCCCCAGAATTTTCTGAGCTATCCCTATAATCAATTACTTACAATTAATTTAATTGTCAGAAGAGTCATTGCTTGTATCTTAAGAACTCAAACTCCTAGGACTGTAATGAGCATGACAAGTACGGACATCTCCAAGCACATGGCCTACGGTAGAGAGCACACAACAGACCAACTCTAAAGACGTCAAGAAGGAAGCCGCACACTTTCTTCAGTCCCATCTCCTGTGCCCTCTATCACCCTGGGTAACTAAGCCAGGGCGGGCCCACACACAGCTCTTGGGAACTCCCTTCTTTTTACTATTTCCCACGTCCTCCCCACCCCTCCAGCTGGGGCAGGTGGTGGGCGGGGCTGTGCCGGACTCAGTCCTGCCTGTGGAATGAGCCACAGACAGACCCCTTTGTTTCCGAAGCAGGAGTCCAGGAAGGTGAGGCCTCCTCTGCCCCAGAGCTAGTGTTCTGCATTCCACAAAGGACCAAGAAAAATGGCAGTAAGAGAAACCATTCACGATCCACAAGAATTAAGACCAATAGCCCCCAAAAGACTGCCAGCCCCTAGAAGAGTAGAACTAGCCCAGCGAAGGAGAAGGGAGAGAGATCAAAAGCTGTGGTTCTGTGTCAGCCACTTTAATTAAATTTCTTTCCATGCTGTCGTCCTCTGTTTTCCTGGCAGTATTCTGCTCAACTGTGCCACGGGCTAAGAGAGTACAAGCATGTGAAGCTTTGTGTAGAATCAATAAGTACACAAGACATTTTTGAAAGAAAAAAAAATGCATTTGGCTTAACAAAGCCAGCTCACATCTTAAAGAAACCGTTTCTCCAAATGCCAGTTGGTCCAGCTACTTTCCCAGCAACCTACAGTTCCTTCTTCACCCTTATCTGCTTGGCCCTGCGAGAGGCAGTCTTCAGGATAGAAAGAAAAAAAAAAAAAAAAAAAAAAGCTTTCTGGTGTCTGTTTTAAATTTGTTTTCATCTGTTTTATGTGTCTTACTTTGCCCTTGTATTTGTTTTATAGCAAAAACAAAATAGGGGCAAGATAACCATGTCCCCGAAAGTCTATGCATCTGTAAGTTCCCTTTTGCTATTGATAACAAAAGCAATTTGCTTGACAGCATAGATCTTTTCCATATACTATAGATACCTAAGTCCCTCTCTTCCTTGACGTTTCTTTCAAGGCAGATGAAGGGATTGCTAAGGTTGAGTGCATGTCTCTCCGGGGTCCTCAGGAGAGCTATTTCCACCCCCAAGAAACCTGAACGCTTGATCCCTCTTCCAGAGAGGAAAGTGCAGTCAGAGGGGAACCAGAGAGAGCCAGAAGAGACAGCGGGGGTGTTTCTGAGCCCCTGCTCCCAGTTCCATCCAGAACCAGACCAGCCAGCCAAGGAATCATGCCTCCTAAAGTAACACACAACCCCATCATCCACCCCCGAATATCAGGCTACCCCAAGAGTAAGACAAACTCCCCTTTCCCCAAAGGAGAGAGACTGTTCCAGAGAGAGAGAGAGTGAGCGTGGAGCCAAACAGAATCTATAAATTTTAGGAAGCGTACGTAACAATAACTTTTATTTTCTCCGTATTGATTTAGTTACATAACTGTTTAAAAACTACATCCTATCTAAAATAATATATCGATTTAATATCATTTATTTCTCCACACTCCCATTTTATCAACTGTATTTAAATTTCTTGCATGCATCTCTGACCTACATGGTGTTCTGTGCTTTTTAAATCACTTGACACAGATTTCCAAAGCACATGATCTCCAGGGTCCCCTGACTTGTTTTGAGACCCAGTACCTTTCTAGTGAAGCTGTCCTACGATTGTGTTTCCCAGGCCACAGCTACTCATTTGCTACTTGTTAGGACAGCTGATTATTTTCACTTATCTTATAGATGTCTATTCAAGATCTTCATAAAGAAATTACCATACTGCTTTTTATTTATTTTTTTAAGATTTTTATTTATTTGACAGAGAGAGACACAGCGAGAGAGGGAACATAAGCAGGGAGAGTGGGAGAGGGAGAAGCAGGCTTCCTACCTCGCAGGGAGCCCAATGCGGACCTCAGTCCCAGGACCCCAGGGATCATGACCTGAGCCGAAGGCAGATGCTTAAGGCCTGAGCCACCCAGGTGCCCCTACCATACTGCTTTTTAAAATGATCATTAGAAGTTGCCTTTTAGGGGCACCTGGGTGGCTCAGTCAGTTAAGCGTCTGCCTCCAGCTGGGGTCATGATCCCAGGGCCCTGGAATCAAGTCCCACATTGGACTTCCTGCTCAGCGGGGAGCCTGCTTGTCCCTCTCTCTGCCTTCCACTCCGCCTACTTGTGCACTTGTGCACTACTTGTGCACACACTTTCTCTCTCTCCCTGACAAATACATAAAAATCTTAAAAAAAAAAAAGGAAATTTTCTTGAAAAGACAATCTGAAACCTGCAATTATGATATCAAAATGTGGGAATAATTACTTAATCTGTGTTAAATTTATTTTCCTTAAAAAAAAAAACCCACATAGATCTACCAAGTGACCTTTATAAAACCAAAGTTATTATTGATTAAAGTCACTTCAGGATAATATAATGTCTCCAAACCTGTACTGTATTTGTAACGAAGTTGTTGGGTGCACACCCCATGTAATAAAGACATCTTATAAAATTAACACATAAGGAACGCCCTGCAATATATGCTTGGCCAAATATATAGCTAACCTATACTTAACATTTATATGTATTAATAGTAAGCCCAAACACAGTAATTCACTAATATTCATGTACATTAACAAGTCAACAAAGAAACAGTAATTTCATGGTCAAAGCTTATTATTATTTTATATGTTTCATGGGAAGAGGTTTTTTGCAGCTCCTTTTTAACCCAATCACAGAATCTTTCATTTATTAAAATGACATTTGTTTTTAATTTCTGAATATAAAAAAAATTTTTAAATTCACTACAGAAGATTTGAAAATATAAGTTATGCTATAGAAGCTAGTGGCACCCCAAAATGTCTATACCCAGAACCTGTGAATAGGTTACTTTACAGTCAAAAGGGACCATGCAGATATGCTTAAGGCTGAGTATCCTGACATAGGGAAATTACTCTAAATATCTAGGTGAAACCATGTAATCATATGAGCTCTTAAAGCCGAGAATCTGCGGGGCACCTGGGTGGCTCAGTCGGTTAAGCGTCCAACTCTTGATTTCGGCTCAGGTCACAATCTCAGGATCCTGGAATCGAGCCCTGTGTCAGGCTCTGTGCTCAGCGGGGAACCTACCTGAGGATTTTCTCTCTTTCTCCCTCTGCCCCTCCCCATCCCACTCATGTTCACGCTCACACTCTCAAATAAATAAATCTTAAAGAAAAAAACACAAAACAACAACAACGACAACAAAAACAGAGAATCTGCTATAAACTGAATGTCTGTATCCCCCAAAATTTATATGTTGAAATCCTACCCCCCAAGGTGATAGTATTAGCTGGTGGGGCCTCTGAGTGGTGATCAGGTCAGGAGGATAGAGCACTCATAGGTGACATTAGAGCCTTTATGAAAAAGACCCCAGAAAGCTCGACTGTCTTCTCCCATGTGAGGACACAGCAGAAGGACAACAGTCTCAGAACCAGGAAGCAGAGCCTCACCAGACAATGATTTCACTAGCACTTTGATCTTGGACTTCCAGCCTCCAGCACTGTGAGCGACACATCTCCATAGTTTATAAGCCACCCAGCCTGTGGCATTTTGTTGTAGCAGCTCAAATGGACTGAAACAGAACCCTCCTGGTTGTGATCACGGAGAGATGTGAAGACAGGAAGACCAGAGCTGAGCAATGGAAAAGGACTGAACCCATCCCTGCTTTCTTTGAAGATGGATACGGGGGCGGGGGTGGAGTTGGGGGACGATGCGTTAGCCTCCCAGAGCTGCCACCGCAAAGCACCATGACGGGGCAGCTTCAATGAATTTGTCTCATAGTTGACAAATGACTCTATGTCAACTCATGACAATTGACTCTATGTCAACTCAGAGTTGACACAGAGATAATTGATTGTCTCATAGTTCTAGAATCTAGAAGTCCAAAATCAAAGTGTCAGCAGGGCCATGTTCCCTCTGAATCCTATAGGAGAGAATCCTCCCTCCATTCTTCCTAGCCTCTGGGAGCTTGCCAGAAATCCTTGGCTCCCCTTGGCTTGCTGTGGGAGCTCTTCCGTCTCTGACAGTCATCACACTCTGTTCCTCACTTGTCTGTCTCCGTGTCTCTTCTCTTCTTACAAGTCACCATCACCAGCCCACTGTCCTCCAGGCTGACCTCATCCTCTCTCACATTTAAATCACATCCTCAAAGACTATTTCCAAGTGGGGTCACATTCACAAGTACCAGGGCTTAGGACTTCAATCTACCCTTTTGAGAGACCCAACTCAACCCACAACAGAGCCAAGAGTCAAGGAAGGTGAGTGGCCTCTAGAATCTGGAAAAGGCTAAGAAACACATTCTTCCCTAGAACCTCCAGAAAAGAGCACAGCCCTGCCAACACCCAATTTAATCTATTGAAAATTCTGGGCCCGTCTTCTGCCCTACAGATCTCACAAATAATAAATCTGCATTGTTTAAGCTGTTAAGTCTGTAATACTTTGCTCCAGCAGCAATAGAAAAGCAATATACAGAAGTACTTGGAATTTTTATAAGGAATCTTTATAAGAAGCCTAGAAATAGTCCTAGATTAACTAGACAATCATGTTAAAAATATCAACTTTGCCCCCCGACCTCACACCATACACAAAAATTAACTCCAACTGGATCATATATCTAAATATATAAACCAAAAAAATAAAGCAAAAGCATAAAAGAAAAAAAAAGTTAATAAATTAGACTTTGCCAAAATTTCTAACTCCTGCTCATCAAAAGACACCATTTGAAAATAAATATGCACACCACAACCTAGGAGAAAATATTCACAGAACACGTATTGCACAGGGACTGAGGCCTAAGATACATAAAGAACTGCTACAACTTGGTAATAAAAAGATAATCCAATGTTTTAAGATGAGCAAAGTATTTGAACAGACATTTCACAAATGAAAATACACAAAAAACCAATAAGTACATGGAAAAGTTTTCAACATAATTAGTTATAGGTGAAAAGAAAATTAAAATCATAATATGATACAATTATACACTGACCTGATGGGCTAAAATTCAAAAAATACTGACAATACCAAATGTTGGCAAAGATCAAGAACAATGAGACTTTGATAAATTGTTGGATAGAACGTAGAATGTTATAATCACTTTGGTAAAGGTCGGACACTATTGCAAAACTGAACACAGGCACCTGGGCAGCTCAGTATGTTCAACATCTAACTCTTGATTTCAGCTCAGGTCTTGATCTCAGGGTCGTGAGTTCAAGCCCTATGCCTAGCATGGAGCCCACTTAAAACAAATAAACAAACAAACAAAAAACAACCTAAACAAATACGTACTTTATGATCCAGCATTTCTACTCCTACGTTCTTATCCCAAACAAAAGAAAACTTGTACAAGACATTTCATTGCAGTTTTATTCCTAACAGCACAAAACTGAAAACATTCCAACCGTCCATTGGTAAGGGAACAGATAAATTGTCATATTCATGCGATGGAATATTACTCAGCAATAAAAATCAACAAACTACTGATAGACACAATGAAAGGGACTTTCAGAATATCGTGGTGAGTGAAGGAGGCTTACAGACAAGAGCACTCACAGAATAATTCCATTTATGGAAAATCCAGAATACGCAAAACTAATCTTGTGGGCAGAGAAATTTAGTGGGGAGAGAAATAAGAACACTGGTTATCTGGGATCCATTATTGGATCACTTTGGCTACAGTGAGGTGAACAGAGTGAGGGGGGCAAACATGGAAGCAGGGAAGGCAGCTGGGAGCCTGTTGTAGTTACTCAAGTGAAAGTTGACAGAGGTTTTAGCCAAAGTACTGGCAGCAGAAGGGGTGTTCTGACCCAAATCCTGACATTCTATTTAATCGGGCAGATTTTTTTTTTTTTAAATAAAATGACATTTTCCAGGGGTGTCCGGCCAGTTCAGCCAATACAGTGTGCAACTTTAAATCTTGGGGTTGTAAGTTTGAGCCCCACATTGGGATAGAGAGTACTTGAAAACAAATCTTTTTTTAAAAAAGATTATTAAAAATTGTTTTTCCAAAGAACACAAACTGATGGCCAGAAGACACATTAAAAGATGTTCAACATCACTAAACATCAGGAAATGCAAACTGAAACCATGATGAGATATCACATACCTGTCTGAATGGGGAGGAAAAAAAAATAAGGAAAAGAAAAGAAGAGAAAAAAAGAAAATAAGAGAAATGAAATTAGTGTTGGCAAAGATGTGGAGAAAGGGAACCTTCATGCACTGTTGGTGAGAATGTAAACTGGTACAACTAGTATGGAAAATAGTATGGAGGATCCTTAAAAAATCAAAAATAGGATGACCATATGATCCAGGAATTTCTTTTGAAAAGTACATGCATTCCTATATGTACTGCAACATAATTTACAATAGTGAAGATATGGAAGCAATGAAAGTGCCCATCAAAAGATAAATGATTAAAGAAGATGTGTGTGTATGTATACACACACATATGCATACAATAGAATATTACTCAGCCATGAAAAAGGAGGAGCTCAAACAGAGAGAGAGCGTAAGATCTTGCCATTTGTGACATGGATGAACCTAGAGGGTATTACACTAAGTGAAATAATTTAAACTGAGAAAGACAAATAAGATAGGATTTTATTCACATGGGCAATCTAAAAACCAACCAATCAAGCAACCAAACAGGCAGAAACAGACCCTTGAACAGAGAACTGGTGATTGCCAGAGGGAAGAGAGAGGGTGGGCAGAATGGGTGAAAGGGAGTGGGAGGTACAGGCTTCCAGGTATGGAATGAATACTTCATGGGGATGAAGGGCACATCACAGCGATGGTCAATGACACTGTAATAACATTCGGTGACGGACGGCAGCTACAGCTGCTGCAACCACAGTAGTACGTACAGTTTTTAAATCGCTGTGTTATACACTTGAAACTAATCTGACATTGTTTCAACTTTATATCAAACTAAAAAAAAGAGAATTAAAAAATAAAAACACATTTCTTACAGTTATGTAGAGAAAGAGCTCCTTTCAGTGGCCCCCGTGCCCACAAAAGCCAACTGAGAACGAAGCAGCTTGCCTTCAAAAACACAATAGTTCTCCTGAAATCTGGCTTCGTAGTTAGACATCAGGAGATACAGCAAGAAACCCTCAAAGAAATGTCATCATGACAGATCATTTTCCAGTTGGTAAGGACATCAATGTTCATTTTTACAATCAGAGCTGTTTCACTTTCCAGCGACTTGGGAGAAGAAGCAAACCACAAAGATCACGTTTCTTCCAAAATCCTCCAGCTCCAGGGATTTCCTTTCTTTCCACTACAAGGGTGTGAAAGTCCATCAATCAAATCACAAAGACGACACTAGCATAGGGGGCTCCCATGGCGTACACGGAAGCAATTCCTGTTCGCTGCTCTGACATCCTGGAACATCATCTTTTCATCACATGAGGATGGAGGAAGCCCTCGGAGAGAGTGCTATCCAGACCCAGATACTGGCTCCCTCCACAGCTAATGGTGAGATCACAGGACAGCGTGAAGGACTACAGAAAGTCACACAAAGCTAGAGGAAAACTTCTTTGAAACAAAGCATCCCAGATGCAGAAATAAAAAGGCCATTGTAAATTATAGTAAGGTCTGATAAATAACGGTGTTAAAGAGAGTTTCACAGTGTGTATAAAAGATAACATAAAGAAGAAGAGGGGGGAATTGAAAGAAAATATGAATAAGCATAGAACCAATAAAGGAGCCAGAAGGGAGGTTAATACAAAATTTGAATAATCCATTCCTGTATACTTTGCCCCAAGCTACATATTTGGCATGTGGTATATTAAAAATGGCCACAAATTCTTTGTAGCTCCTCCTGTCAAGAGAAGTTCATGGGCTGCTCTGTGACTTGCGATGACCCATAGAATGCAGGAGATGGGACACAGTCCAACTTCTGAGGCCAGCTCTTGAGATCTCTTGCACCACTTGAAACCCAGCCTCCATGTGAGGAACCCCAGACTCATCTGCTGGACACACCAGGCTGCACCAGCAGCCACCGGGTGACGGTAGCCAGGTGCATAAACCAGGCAAGAAAACTCACTCAGAGGAGCCTTGGACAAACAGCTGATCACCTAAGGGATTAGTTACTAAAATGTTTAAGACACTAAGTTTTGGGGGGATTTGTTATGTCACAAAAACAATAAAATACAGCATTGAACTTTTTAGTAGCAGCCACAGAAAGGTAAATCTGGCCATTTTAAGAACTCAGTTGTCTGAGGGATAAAACAAGATAATCGCAGGAGAGAACCTAGTTGGGTGTGATTTCTCGAGCTCCTCAGGCTCAACCCAGCAATCCAGATAAGTGAGTGTGTTTATAAATTCTGGTGCTCATTTCATTTTTCACGAGACTTTGCAAAGTCTGCCTCTCAAATTGGAGAGTTTATTTCTACAGCCTGTCTGGCATGTATGAATCCTTAGGGCTGGGTGGGGCCTCTGAGACCATCCAGTCCTGCATTCATTCAAGGAGTGACCCTGACTCCTCTCTGCTCACAGTCTCTACTATGTCCTGTGGGTACTTCCCATGTGAGCGTCCCCCCTGACCCAGGGCTGCCTCTGTGGATGCTGGAGCTGAGGCCGCTGTCACCTCCCGGTGGAATTACTGCGGCAGGCTCCCAGCCACCCTTATTCGCCTCACAGGAGCCAAAGCGACCTCTTAGAAAAGTAAGTCTGATCCCTTCTCTATTCCGTGCAAACCTTCTTGCAGCTTCTTGTGTTACCCAGAGTGACTCCGCACACCCATGCCCAACTCTTCGACTTCGATCGCTCTTCCCTTTGCTCACTCTATCCCTGCTTTAGCTAACCTCGCTGTTTGCAGAAGCTACTGGGTGACTTCTGCCTGGGGTCTCAGACAAGCCCTGCCTAGAACTCTCTTCACACAGACAGCCATGTATCTTGTTCTCTTCAAATGTTCCCTTGGGAGATGCCTTTCCTAATGACTCTTTATTTTAAAATAGCAGAAACTCACCCCTGCCCAGACACCATCCATTCTCCTAATCTGGTTTACTGCACCTAAACTGGTTTACAGCCGTCTGATGTCTTGGATACGTGCTCTCTGTCTAAAATGCCATTGGTCTAAAATGCCATGACCCTGAGGGTACAGGTGTTGTCTGCTTTATGCTGTGCTGAGATGACCTAGAATAGCGCTAGCACATACTAAGCAATGAAAGAATTCTTAAATGAAGACATTAATGAAGACTGGAGAAAAAAACGCAGCATGACTCAGCAATAAGACCTTTCCTCTCCTCTTTGCTATCTTCCATAGGTACTAGTGAGAATGTATTTTTTCTTGACTTCTTCATTCACTCAAAAATATTACTGTACTATGAGCCTGCAATGTGTAGACGGTAAGTTCTGAGCACCTGGTGAGAACAAAATATCCAAGATCCCAATGTCGTCTACTATGTAAGCTAAAGAGAAGGCAAGAAATACAAAGAGTAAACAAGAAAATGCCAGACAGTGACAAGGATGACGAAAGCAGAAAACTCAGTCAATAGTCTCAGGGAGAAGAGCTGGGCAGAGCTGAGGAGTTGCGAGCTGAGTGACAACGAGTCAGCCACGCAGAAATCTGGGGCAGAGAGAAGAGAAAGCAGAGGACTCAAAGGAGGCTTGAATTTGGCCAGTACACGGGAACAAGAAGGTCATTTGGTGGAATGCAGAGAAAACAGATGGAAAGTGGGGGTGCTGGAGGGATGGGGGAGGTGAAGGGACTTGGAGGCCCTGATAAAGAGATTGGATTTTATCAGAGTTACATCTCATTTTGAGTGAAATGGGAAGCCACCGCTAGGTTTCAAGGCAGACATGAAACGATCTGATCGCCCCTGTAAACTAGCTTCTCTGGGAACTGAGGTAAGGGCAAAAGCTGAACCAGAGAGGAAGTCATTATACTAATCCAGGGAAGGAGGAACATGGTGAAGATGGTGGAAAGGAGATGCTTCTAGATGTATCCTAGGTAGAGGCCAGCAAAATTGTTGCTGAGAATGATTTGGGATAGTAAAGGAAAGTAAAGGGGTCAAAGGTGACGTTGGGTTAAGAAGCTTACCTGAGTGGTGACTGAGCCTTCCCAAAACTGCCACTGTTGTCCTGTGCCAGGACTGGGACAGAAGTCCCCTGTGGGGACAGGTTTCACTGCCACTGAATTAGTGGCACCACAAAAACATCAGACAATTTCAGCGTGTCCCTATTTAGGGGCCCGGGTGGGAGTTCCACAAAGGGTAAAGAGCCTGGTGCAATGAATTTCTTTAAAACCACCATATATTTCTTCCAAGCTGGAGACCTGAATGGTTCCTACCACCAGTTTGAGGTGAGCCCCATGAAATATGCCTTCTCGGGGCATCTGGGTGGCTCAGTGGGTTAAAGCCTCTGCCTTTGGCTCAGGTCATGATCTCAGGGTCCTGGGATCGAGACCCGCATCGGGCTCTCTGCTCAACAGGGAGCCTGCTTCCTCCTCTCTCTCTGCCTGCCTCTCTGCCTACTTGTGATCTCTCTCTGTCAAATAAATAAATAAAATCTTAAAAAAAAAGAGAGAGAGAATATGCCTTCTCATCAGGAAGCTATTGCCCCAAAGTATAGCTTGGTTTAGCATCAAAATTATCTGATAAATGGAGAGAAAAAGTATTTCATCTCCAATGAAGTTTCTTCATATTTAGAAGTCACACAGACTTTATTAAGCCAAGAAAATAATCCAAACAGAAGATTTTTCGCAAGGGCCATTTTGCTTTCAGAATCATCCCCTGCTCTACACCACCCATTTCACAAGCAAAACATGAACCAGGCCCTTAGAAACAAAATGCCGCAACTCATCCAGTTCCCCGTACCCTGTACAAGAAGAAGAAGAAGAAAGAGAAGAAGAAGAAAAAGACATTAAAGAAATTTGGATGAGTAAAACATCACCACCATGTGGTAATACATTCACAAAGGAAATGGAAAAAGAAAAACAGAGAGATCTGGCAACGTGGAAAATAAGACAAGTTAGAGAAAACAGTACTAGTAACTTCAGGAAGAGAGAAAGGACATGTATCAGAAAACAAATTAATAATTCAGTAATTAGTAAATATCCTGATAGCTTTCCATGTCTCTTCTCCAACTCTGGTTCTTAAACCAACAGCAAAATGAACTTTTCCTCTAACCTGCTCCCAAATGAAGAGGCATTTCCTTCAAGAGGTGGTGACAAATCCACTCCAGTTCTGATAGTCATGAATCAGACCTACCACAAGGATGGTTAAAAAAAAGATACTCAAAAATGTTCCCCGGGAGAAAGGCTGAGAGGAACAGCCATAACCCTAAAACATGGCTTACCAATGTAACACGCCTCTCAAACAGAATTTAAGCACAGACCCAACGTGGTCTAAACCAGCAACACTTAAACTTGAGCGCTCAGGTAAATAACCCAAAACAGCCCCCGTTAATAAAGCACATGGACAAAAACAGTGGTGAAAATGTATGGAAAACCACAGTAAGAGCCTCAAGTCAGAGAGACCAGAGTCTAAAAATAAAACCGCACCTATCAAAATGAAGGATGAGACACAGATAAGAAAATAACCAGAAACAGATGACAGTATTTTCCATTGCAGTGCTGCCTTTTTCAGTGGTAAGTTTTTGTGTTTTAAAAATATTTTGACGTGGGGACTTAAAGAACTTCTCTGTGTATCCTACATGCGCAAAAGAGAGTCTATACAATCACTTGTCCAATTCTGAGAGAAAGACCTGGTTTATGTGTTCTAGAAGACTCAGTAACCTGACTAGATTCTGAGCTCACCGATGAAGGATTCACTCAAAGACATGGGAGGGCACTCTCGGGGATGGCCAGAGGGAGGCCATTCTGCCAAAACTTGGTTAGAGATCCGGTTTGGAAATTATGGTCCTTAAATAAAGGAGTCCAACACCTGTCACAGGATTCTTGAATGGTTTTATGGTTTTCTTTCCCCCCTGAGAACTAACCATTAAAAAATGATGCACAAAAATATTAACTCTTTAGGAGCTCCTGGGAGAAGTCACTATAAAACTAAAATAAAATACAACTCCCCTTTGCCCCAGCACAAGATCTAAAACAATCTTCTCTCTTGGTTGGCAGAGGAAGGTAAAATTTATTTTATGTCCCATCCCACTGGGGGTAGGATTCCACAGATAAATTTTAGTTGGACACAAATATCCAGTCTACAGCAGTGTATCTGGGGGAGGAGAAATATTTCAGCATTATTTCTAGGTATGAAAACTGCTTTTGATGTGGTTTATTTAAATTTGGGGGAACATTATTTGAATTTGTGGGCAATAATGTGGATAAATTCTAGACACTCTAGAAAAAATGAGTTCTAAATGGTCTTCATCACTGAATGAAAAAGTTCTTATCAACTAGATATGAAGAGAGGTTTCTTATTTCATTTCTGGGCTAACCGTAAGCAGTGGAAGAGAACAAAGACAACAGGCTTCAGAATTAGATAATAAAGGTTCCCGGCCCAGCTAAGACTTGTGTTATCTCTGTGATCTTGGCAAATTATTTTACTTAAGTGACAACGAAGAGATGACTACTTACCCCCCAACACTGCTGCTGGGGTTAAAGGAAATAAGGCATTTAGAACTCGGAGCACAAAACCAGGTACAGGACAGGCGCTCAGCCTAAGCCTACCGCCATTTCCTGCTCACCAAGGCTTTCCTGCGGCTGACACTCTACCAGGTTCAGATCAAGATACTCCAAAGACGGTCTCCCTCGCTTCTCTCCATATGGTTCAAGGAGGTGGAACGAATTCTTTTGGTGTGACCTCCAGCTATCTTTAGTGTTGTGTGTCAAAATTAATTTAGTCAATGATTTAGCTCATTTTTTTTCTATACCTCAGTGATCAGACAGCTGCCAAACAGCCCTTAATCCCTGCCAAACCAGAAATGTCAGCTCCCTTTCCTCATCATACCAACCCCTCCCTCCGTAAACCTTGTAGAACATGTAAAGTTGTTAAGGACACACCCAAATTATACCTTAATCAAAGGAAATCAAGGTATGCATCTTGGGAGACTGCAGTCTTTTAATCAACCCAGGGTGAAGTCCAGGGCTTTCTTTTTTAACAGCTCATTTTGAGTAACTTCTCAGAACTATGAATTATTTTTTTTGTCATTTTGGTACAGTAAAAAACAAACAAACAAACCCACAGGAAAACAAAAACAAAACAAAACAAAAACAAAACAAAACAAAAAAACCCAAAAGCAAAAAACAGGCACATGCCAGAAGCAGCTAAAGTACAATACCTGAACAGCCTAATTTACCACGTTTGACTTGGAAAATGAGATGCTGAATGAAGCCAGCCAGTAATGAATGTCTTGGCATTTACATATGAACTGGAGTCAGAAAACATTATTAAAAAAAAAAAAAAAAAAGGAAGAAGAAAGAAAGGGTAGGGGGAGACTGTCCCTAAATGAGACTAACTTTTTAAAAGCATATTTTATAAAGACATTGGGCTAACTCATCACTAATGAGAAGCATGATGATGTTTTTTGAGGGGAGCAGAGGAAGTGTTTACTGTGGGGTTCCAGCAATAATAAACTGTGGGGCAATGTGAGGTTTCAAGAGTTAGCATTTCCGAGCATTTCTTGCATTATCTAATATGCCCACAAGTTGGCCGTGCCTATGAGAAACTTGCATCTCCATCTGTAGATCATATTCTTTGTGGTGGGTGGGACGCTGCCCTCGGTGCAAACCAGGGAGACCACCGTGCAAGACTCAGAACCCCCATTTTTGGTAGCAGGAGTCACCATCCCACTTTTACCAGGCTGTGTTTCTAAGTGTGCCCAGAGGAAGCCAGGGCAGTTCCAGAAATTTGCGGGGACCATTCCTCTTTCATGGGAAAGTTTAATTTGTTGATTAAGTGGGATTGAAACAATGCCACCTACAACAGATGCTTCAGCAAAGAGGAAAGGGAAAACAAACGATTGCTCAAATGCGTAGTGTCTGCAGAGAATCTGGGTAAGAATTACTGAGGTTTAATGACCTAATCCCAGTAAGGTCAGCCAATAGCACTGTTTGGAAAGAACCAGATCTCAATTCCTTGGTGCAAACGAAGCATAATTAAGACGCAGAGTGGTGAGGCCCTGCACACGTTCCCTGTGCCGGGTCAGCAATAACATCTCTAATAAACGTTCATAGGAGAGTTTTGAAAAATTCTTTTTAAAGGGTCTAGGTAGTAGACATTTAATAAGCCAATTTCACATCTTTTTTCATGGTATCCATCTCTGGAAGACAGTAAGACTCTAAAGATGATGCCAAATAAGGCGTGTCCCTACAAAAAAATTCAGTGGGGCCAGAGCAGCTCAGAAGGACAAAAGAGCTTCAGAATGATACAGCCCCATTCATTACAAGAATTTGCATTGCTGCTAACGCCATAAAACTATATATCACAGAGCCCAGAGTGAAGACGGGTCTGGGTCCCTTCGATGCACATTCAAGGGGCCATGCATTAAGAGTATGTATTAAGAGGGGCGCCTGGGTGGCTCAGTGGGTTAAGCCTCTGCCTTTGGCTCAGGTCATGATCTCAGGGTCCTGGGATCGAGCCCCGCATCGGGCTCTCTGCTCAGCAGGGAGCCTGCTTCTCCCCTCTCTCTCTGCCTGCCTCTCTGCCTACTTGTGATCTCTCTCTCTCTCTCTCTGTCAAATAAATAAATAAAATCCTAAAAAAAAAAAAAAAAAAAAGAGTATGTATTAAGAGTCGGTGACTTCTTCCAGGGAGTGAACTATTCCCTAAGCTAGCCAGCACCCTGTGAAGTCCGAGAGTCAGCCTCATCACAGGAGCCAAAAGAGCAGGCCTGGCTACATTTGCCCGTTACCACATCCAGGCTGGGCGATCTCTGAGTACTGAGCTCAGCGAGCCCACCAATGGCCAAATGCGTCATTGCTGAGGATTCGTATAGATCAGCCAAAAAGTATGTGCATGCGTAAGCTGTGAGCCCGTGGGTACCCATCTCCACCCCGCTTGCTCTCTCTCACCAACACGTGCACATAGGCACACACACATTTTTGCATGGACCTAGTGTGAAAACAGCCTGGTGAAGGAGAAACGGTACTCAGTGGGCAATTGCTAGGCGTGGGTTCTTGTTCTGATTGTCCTACTGCTTTGGCTTATGTGAAGAAACATTTTGCTTCGTTTTGTTTTCCTTGTCTGTATAAATAAAATAAATAAAAACATTGTATCCCTATCATTCCTATGGTCCCTCCCAACGTCCCCTAAGAGTACCTTTCTATTTCTTGTCTTGATTCGGTTTTTGTCCTACACTCCTCAATGCTTGCAATTTCTTGGAGCTTACTTCACCAGGAGGTCCTATGACATTCAGAGTAAAAATGGGTGAAAGGATAAACTAATATAGATGGTGCTATAATTCTTCAAAGGGCTACCATTCTTTCTCCAGAAAACCTGTGGTTAGAGGTAGAAATCACAGAGGTGGCACAGGCATGATGCAGGCCAGGGTTCTATTCCTGTCACAGCTGCCCAGAAGAGGCAATTCACACCTGTCTCCACAGCAGTGGGCCACATCCCCCTCAGACACTGGACACACGGTTAGGACTGCCTGCCGCGTCAGCACAATTCTCTTTGCCAGAAAAGCAGCATCCTCCCTATTGCCACAGACCCGGGCCCCGAAAGGCTAAGACAGCGACGCCACCACGCACCAGAAGCCTGGCCCCATTCCCACTCCACCCTCCTTCTCCAGGTCTACCTCTTTCATCCCTGCTGCCACTACCATGAGGCCAAAGCAGGGTACTAGGATGTCTTTCTGTTCCCTTAGCTTTCTCCTGAGGGATTTAATAATGGAGGGCTGTACCATATCCAGCTGGCTGAGGAGAGAGGAAGCAGTCCTTCCTTCCTTTATGGCAGAACACTCAGCTACTTCTTTGCAGCCCTTGCATCACCTCCCCTGATTCTACCCTTCTGTATATAGCCCTTTCTGTTACAAGACATCAGTTTTTTTCTACTTCAATTTCCAGACTCATTTCATCAACAGGATTGATACTTGTGCACTGAGCCCTTAAAAACTGTTGAGACCCAGGAGTCTGGGAGATCCATGGAAGCTGTGTGTCCTAGAGCACCTGTCAGGTGGGACCAGAGGGAACGTCAGGTGACTGACAATGGCTAGTAACCGACACACCGCCCTGTGGCTGCCTCTGTCGCTGGTTTCCTTCACTCACTTTGCCAGGAAGCCCCAGGGCTTCTAAAAGTCTTCAAGGTGTCTATGACACGTCATCTAGAGAGGCAAGGGAGACTCCAGGTTGAATAAAAACCTGTGGATCTTTACAATAAGTGAAAATGAAATATTGGCAGGACGTCAGTCAGCCTCTTCTGTGGGGCAACTGTGAAGAACTGGAAGACATTCTGTGGTTGGACCTTGACTTTACCCTGACAGGCAGGGGCTGACGCTGTCACTCCATGATGGGTCCCTCCCTCTGAGACTCAGCTGGCCCCTCTGGTGGCAAGAACTTGATTCAGAGACCAGGGTACAGCACACAGGATTCCCGGGCAGGCTACTGCTGGTGTGCAAATCCACACGCTTCTTTCAGTTTCCTTCTGGGACAGAACTGGAAAGGTCCCTATCTGCGGCAACTCAACGTTTTTCTTATAAGTACAATTAAAAGATGCATTCGGGGAAACAGAGCATTGGACCTTTTTTACACTAACATTCCTTTGTTCTCCCTTCATAAAAGGAGACTTCAAAGCCACATTATGTCATATGGTGGATGAAAAGAGGCTGTGTTCAAATAGGGAATTTCATTATTAACATCATCATGGTTAACTAGAGTGCCAAGACTAACAAACCAGCCTAACCCTCTGGCAATTCATTGTCATTTAATATACACGTACAGCCCACCCTGCATGAAGAAATGCAGAGAACACACACGTGGTCCCTTTCCAATCAGACTTTACAGCCCAAAAAGGCAAGGCTCACATCTGGTGTGTACTTTTCATAAAAATATTAAAATGCCACACAGGCAAGAACCAATCATTTTAGGGTCCTATAAACCTTCATGTTTGATAGATATGAGCTCTCTCTGTCTCTTTCTACTCCACACTGAGACATTTTATGGCAATTGGGAAAGAAATAGCAGTATTCCTCTTTCCCTTTCTCTGACATTTAATTTTCTATTCCCCAACAGCCTGCTACATGACAGGTACTCTGCTGGCACACGACTACAGCAGCACGCTGAGAAGGCTCAGCCAAGGAGAGAGGCGGCAAGGAGCAGGTAAAGATTTAACAGACCGACTCATGAAGACAGCAGCTCAGGAGTGTGGACGGAGCAGATAGGCCAGTGTGGTGCGCAGAGAGGACAAGGCAGAGGGACGATGTGAGCAGCGCACTCTGTGAGCCAAGCCAGAAATGGCCAAGGTTGTCCCTCAGAGAGACAAGCTCGACAGCTGGCTATAGCATGCATAAGAAGGGAAACCAGGGACTAGAGTTGCAGAAAAGGCCAAAGTAGACATGGGGAAAGAGAATTCTAAGGCAGGAAACAGCCAGGTCTTTCCAAGCTCTCCTCAGGCAGAGCTTGTACCTCTGTTTGTTCGCCTTCATGAAGTCAGTCAGCCCAAGAACATGGCGGCAGTGGATGGACTGGGCTCCTTCCTTCTCCCACTCCACGAAAAACAGGCATCATTCTCACCCCCAAGTCTCACTATGGCATAATGTCCCTGAGTGAAGTGAGGGGTAGGGAGGGAAGGGAGGCAGAGGGGCAACTCACAACAGAGGAACAACTCACAACATAAACATCTGTCTCATTAGGAGATACGTTTCCAAAACATGTTTGCTTTTTATGTAAATGTTCTTATATAAATTTATGTCTATTAATTACCAAAATGGGTATGTCCACAGCTCAGTCCATTCTGAACTAGTATTA